>NC_045715.1:581010-881010 GCF_009834535.1 Camelus ferus
TGGCCATTCAAAACTCCATAGTATCACTACCCGGATTTGGGAGTGGGCACTTTGGGGGCTATGAAAGAAAAATTATAATTTTCATTGTATTTTCCCAGAGAACAGGTATATTTATTTGAAAACTTTTGAAAGAATACTAAGTTGTTCAGTATTGTGAATGGATTGGAAGTCCAGAAACAAGAGAGGTAAGCACGTATGTCCATGGCCCCTAGGATTTCTTGAGCATAGAAAGGATGGGGAGGGTTGATCTAGACAAGAATGGGACTGTCTCTTTAGAAAGGAATGGGCAAGCAAAACAACTGGTAAGGTTCCGTGCTAATCAGTGTCTAGAACCCCAGCGACCCTCACAATTACCGGCAGTCGTCCTGGGTGACTTTCAAGTACAGTGTCAGCGTTTTCAGCTTCAAAGGCAGTTTCACCTGTAGCTCCACCTGCAGCAGATGTACAAGAGGGGTCACTGATGGCATGTTAAGAGCAGAGCAAGGAGGACACAAGGCTTCTCTGATCTAACAGTGAGGCCAGGAGGGCCTCTCATTTCAGGAGCCAGGAGGTCTCCGCCCTCGCAGAACACAGGAGCTGGCAGAGGCCTTACCCACCATCTACCCTGTGGTCCTACCCAACATTCTCTGTGGTGTCATTCAGCCTCTGCCAGGATGTGAACACTGATGGGAGGCTGATTGTCTCCAAGGGAGCAGAGGATGGGAAGCCTCCCTGGCAGGGGAAGGAAGCTATGTTTGGAATAAGGCCAGAGTGATAACAATGGGCCCATCAGAGGGCAGCTTCTGGGAGAAGATGTGCTAACATCTGGACGTGTCGCGTGTGAAATGGTATCAGTCAGTTTAAAGGGAGCATGGTGCTACATCTGAGTGGAAGTGAGAGATTAGACCCTTGTAGGGACAGATCCACATGGAAGCAGGAATTGGAGCCATGGGTACATGTTACACAGAAGTCTTTTTTAAAATCCATTTTTCAATAAGAAAAAATACGAAAGATGTGCCAAAAGAGTATACTTGGGTACTTGGACTAATGTACTTGAAACAGTCTTGTGTTTTAAAGGTGAATAGATCTGTAATTTATTTTCACTGTGTGAGTCATCATAAAAAAGCGACAGGTTGGTATATAAATAAAAGATAGAAAATGTAAAATATACAGTGTAATTAGCTTGATTTACAATGCGATCAAATTCACACACCGTACTGGAACACCTGACTGAACTGTTTCAATTTCCACATTTCTTTCATTTCCTTTATGAAAGTTACACTAAGAAAAAAAAAAAAAAACCTCCCCTGAGTGTTCTTATGACACTTTTGGTGAGTGAAACAGTAATCTCAGCAAAGTTCACTCTTGGTACCAGAAAGCACAATTTCAGGTTTTTTGAGGTTTTTTGTTTTTGTTTTTTTTGGCTAAATTGCCTTTCCATACCAAAGACACAATATTTATTAGCACTTATTTTATTGAGAAAATAGTCATTTATGGTTTAAGATATTACGTTGTGGTCTGCTAAATTACCATGTGGTTATAGCATGTTATGAAATAAAATTCCAGACAAAGGTGGAATCTTTACTAGGACAATGTAAACATTCAACATTCAACAGTCCCTAAGAAGTTGTACATTTATATAGCCCTAAATTAAAAACTCAAAAGTGATAAAGTTTTATGGGCTTTTCTACTAACAGTGGATTAATTTTAAAGAGTATTGAAATTTAGATGCATATTAGTCTTTATGCTTGTTGTAGAAAATGGAGGTTCAACATTGTATTATAAAGACAATCTACTGTGGTTACTTTGTAATATTTATAAAATACTTTCACCAGGGAGAAAGCCCTTAGCCTTGTTAGTAACTCTGTGAGGGTCTGTACAGTCTCCTGGCACTTAAGCCACTGCAGCAGGTCAGCAAGGTGATGACCAGCAGGCTGGTCCCTGCAGAGTCAGGGAATTAGACCAAAACACCGTGGCAGACAGATCACAACCTGAAGTGGACATCAAATTTTCTACAACAGAGCACTCTGACAAATACCATTTCCTGTGATAGATATCTGTGGTCTCAAGGTGGAACCATTAACAAAACCCCCAAATCCTTCAACATTATCTAAAAGATTTTGCCCCGTCTAAACAGACAGATAAACACTTTTTTAGGGACAACATACAAAATAAGTGTAGATTTAACTTAAAATTTATTGTAAAGGATACATAAGTATTTGATAGACTTCTTATCTTTCTAAACAAAGGCTAGAGCTTAGTTAAGTATTAGACAATCTCAAAGCAACTGCTTCCTCTAAGGTTCCGGCCATCGAAGTTTGAGGCATCAGATTTCTCCCTAATTTTTGTCAAGGCTGAATTCAGGATATCCGAAGCTTGTAATTTTCTTAAGCTGCTTAATGGTACAGAGAAGTTCATTTGGATAAGAACATGCCTTTAGACAGTGTTTCAACTATTCCGCCTAATAGCAGGTAATGCTGCCTAACAAGCAATGCTATCGAGGGGACAAGAGGACACTGTGGAGGCGACAGGCATGCAGCAGCGCGGACTGCAGTGACAGCCATCAACGTGTACTTACACCAGACTCATCAGGCAGTTTACACTGAACATGCACAGCTTTTTATAGGCTAGTCATATGTCAGTAAGGTGTTTTTTTGTTTTTTTTTTTTTTAACAAAAGAGCTGTTAGAAAAGTAGGCTGCTTGGAAGGTAATGAGATTTGCTTCACTGGACGTGACAGATGGCCTTCCTCAAAGACTGAGGAGAGGCTGTCTAATATCGCATCTGATTACAAGATTTAGAGTGTGTGGCCATGGACACTGGCAAGGGGCCTTGGCCTTACTTTCAGCTGCTGGCGACTCCGCAGAAGATCGGTTACAGAGGTGTGGGAAGCTGGGGACCGACACTCCAGGGGTGGGGGGAGAGGAGTGCTCTCTGTTTTGTTCTTGTTTCTCCCCAGGTGGCCCACAGCTGGAGGTGGGTTGGGCAAACATTCTGGGCAACCTTCGGGGTAGCTCAGGGCCTCCTTACGGGCAATTACAGAGCAGTGAAGAGGAAGGTGTTTCCAAGAGCTGCAAGCTAAGAGGAACTGGGCAAGGGTAACTGGGAAAGATGAACCAGAACAAGCTGCTCCGTGCACCCTCTGCTGCCTTCTTCCACCAAGGTGGTTCTCCAGAGGCAGCAGGTGCTGCGTCTGCGCCATCAAGCAAGTGAATTAGGGAGAGTACCGTTTAGGGAAAGTACCTCCAAATCTCCCGCACGCCTTCTGCCACCTCCTCAGCAGTGTGAACCTCTTCTAGTATCTTCCCCTTTTAAGACTGGTCTTCCTGGAGTAACCTCAGGCACACCTTGTTCCAGTCATACTATTACGATCATCATTTACAGATGAGAAAAATTTCTATGTTTCTGTCTAACTCTAGTAAGCTAAGAATTTAGAACATGGTCTGCCCTTTGAAAAACTTCCTATTTCCTTAAAAATTTTGTGCCAGATGTTTTCCTTTGTCTTTCCATATCTGTTCTCCACCCTGGCTGGTGCCAAGGGAGACAGACCAGAGTGGACCACACAGTGGCCCCACTCTCTGATTTCCCATTGGGGTCAGCCCACGGGGATCCTGGAGGAGTCCAGGGGCCAGGAAGGGAGCAGCCTCCCTTCAGGTCTAGCTGTGCTGGTGCGGCCAAGCCCAGCCATCATTACTCCTCTCTAGGTGGCCTTTCTGCTCACCTCCCCTCCTAGGTTCTGGGCTCTCGGTATACTTAGAAGTGGTAGGTGCTTCCTGCCACTTTCCTTTGTGGTTTCCTTATTCCCTGTCCACACTTATAAATAGGTCCTTCACTGCTCAAATGTGCTAATTTAAAAATATTCTAATCATATGTTTTCTGCTGGAACCATGAAAAAAATCAGTCTTACTCACATAAAACAGACAAATCTTCAAGAGCAAAAAAACATTAATATGTTGGTAAAGAACTGTAGATTTCAGAGATGGAGAAATTGATGAGGAATCTTGTTATAAGACCTCAACCAACTCCAAAGGCCACTACAGAGTGGACGTGTCATTCACGATCCAGGGGAAGTACCTGTGTCCCTAGAGCTTCCTTAGTGGGACTCTAAGCACAATATTGAAGAGTTTCCTCCCTGGCTGTGCTATTGCATACCCTTGACAGTTTCTTTTAGAATGAAACCCTCTTATATAGCTGCAAGGTAGCATTTGAAATTACTGCTAGAGTGAGATGCAGTGAAACAGGTGTTTTCTTCTCTGAGCAGAAGGTACCTGAAAGCTCCAGGAGTTCTTGTCTACCTGGGAGGAAGATGCCAACTGTGGTGTGGCAGGATGTGAGGCAGAGGAAGGGTACCTGCAGACCCAGAGAGCAAATGTGGAGGATGGAATCTTCTCCAAGTACCCGATGTGCTCTCCTTGCTGAGCTTAGGACTTGACCTTGCTTTTTCAAAAAGACGAGCTAAGGACAAAAGTGGAAACAACCTAAGTGCCTAACCATTATGGTCCAGCAGCACAGTGAGGTATTCTGGATGGTGTGAAAACTCTGCAGAAGCATGAGAAACTTCTAGGATACAAAGTTAAATGAATCAAGCAGAACATTAAGACTACATATGTCATGGTTACAACTCTGAAAACTGTATGTAGAAAGATTCCAGAAAGATAAAACCAAAAAGAGAGAATAGGATGCTGAAGTGGTGGGATTATGAGTGCGATTTTTTTGTCTCTGGTGTCTTTGTTGGAAGAAGCAGTCCTCTGTACGCCTCTCAAACCCTTACACACTTCGCTGGGAACGCCGGGGGCAAGGCCCGGACTGTTCCTTTAGCTGGGCCGTTTTTCAGGGTTGTCTGTGTAGCTGGTAACCTTGACAGATGTAACACTGCTCCCCAAACAAAGGGCAGGCTTGCTTACTGCTTGCTGTAAAAGCAGTGGGCTCCCTCCACTCTGTGTTCCTCAGCTGTGAGGCAAACTACTCCACGTGTAGCATCCACCTGAGCCCACTGCATCAGCTGTGTGGGAACTGAGGGGAAGGGGAACTGGCTCAGGCTGCTGGCTGTGCTATGACTGATAAAGCCCTTTGTCTGTGGTCCAGAAGTCTCACGTCTTCCACCAACATCCATTAAACAATAATAGCCTGACTCACTAGCTCATCATGAGATTAAAGCCCAATCTCAGACCAGTAGTCTTTAACATTATTACAAACCAATTTGTAATTATTTGTGTAATATTTCTCTTTCCCACCAGGCTATAGATTTTAGGGGATAAGAATTACGTTTGTCCTTCTCACCACTGTTTTCCCAGCACTTGAAGGGAGAGCCTGGCTCAAGGTTAAGCTTCAACAAATGTTTTTCGGGCAATGGATTGAAGGAGCAGAGTTGTGTAAGAAGAAAGTTCTGAAAATGAATTCAGACCCAAATGGGGGTTTGAAGTTCAGAGTGAAATTTTGCAACCATATGTCCCTATTGTTTGGCAACAACTAAAGGCACCACCATCTGTTGAGTACCTAGAAGCCAGGCCCTCTTCTGGGTGGTTTCCCAGACTTATCACATGTAACTGCTGTCACCTCCCCTTCTCCAGCACAGCTCTGTATATTGCTAACCCTGAAGGAAAGCCAAGAGGAACAGGAGCAAAGGCTGCCCTTCCTGAGGGGCTACTGCGCAGCACACACAGTTCTTGGCTCATTACGCGTGCTAACTTGTACAACCATCACACCCATTCTGTGTGCGCATAACCTTCATTGTCCCCGCTTGGGAGCTGGAGAAATTGGAGGACAAAGGGGTGGCTGAGCTCCCCACAGTCAGCCCGCTGTTGAGCGGCAGTGCTTGAGCAGTAACAGGCGGTCAAGCTGCAGGTCAAGCTCATTGCCCCTGGGCTCCTGGTCACAGAGCAGAGGAGAGTGAAGCCAGCATCCGTAAGCCGATCTGCGGAGGTCAAGTAGCTCACAGTCTAGAGGGAAAGACAAGACATGCACACGTTATTATATATTTTATGCCACAAATTGGCATCAACACACAGGAGCAAGTGAGAAACCATGTGGGGAGATCCAGGAAGGCTTCACAAAAGAGGTGACATTTGTTCTGAAAGCGTCATCTGAATGTCAGCCCACAGACCATATTCAGTGACCACTTTTCCCCACAGCTCTGGGCAGGTCTGGACGGGAAGGGGAAGCCGTGAAAAGTTTCTCCATTACTTCTGAGGGCAAAGGCCCGCTAGAGGGAGCCAGACAATTGTGAGAGACGTGCAGGCTTTGCGGGATACTTTTTTTTTTTCTCAAGATTTTTGCATCACTTTTTCTTACTGAAGTATAATTGACTTAAAATATTATATTGGTTTCAGGTATCTGACATAGTGATTTGATATTTTTACGCATTAGGAAATGATTTCCACCACACGCCTAGTAACTATCTGTCACTGTACAAAGTTATACAGTATTATGGATTATATTCCCTACATTACATCCTTGTGACTTACTTCTTTTGCAACTGTAAGTCTGTACATCTGAATCTCCTTTACCTGCTTAACATATCAGCCAACCCCCCGCCCCTCTGGCAACCACTAGATTGTTCTCTGCTCTATGAGTCCATTTCTGTTTTGCTTTGTTTGTTTGTTTTAGATTCTATGCATAAGTGAAATCATACAGTATTTGTCTTTCTTCATCTGACTTACTTCACTTAGCATAATACTGTCCAACCAAGTTGTCCCCAGTGGCAAGATCTCATTCTTTGTTATCCCAAGTAATACTGCATTTTATGTGCATATATATTCATATGTATATATATCTCACATCTTTATTCATTCATCTGTTCATCTATTAGTGGATACTTGGGTTTCTTCCATGTCTTGGTTACTATAAATGATGCTGCCATGATCATCAGTGTCCATAAATCTTTTTGAGTTAGTATTTGTGTGTGTGGTTTTTTTTTTGTTTGTTTTGTTTTGTTTTGTTTTGGAGGGGAGGAGGTGGTAAATACCCAGAAATGGAATTGCTGGATCATATGGCAGTTCTGCTTTTAACTTTGAGGAAACTCCACACTGTTTTCCATAGTGGCTACACTAAGTTACAGTCTTACCCACAGGACACAAAGTTTCCCTTTCCCACACATTCTGGCCAACACTTTGTTTCTTGTTGTCTTTTCGATAATAGTCATTCTGACAGTTATGAAGTGATACCTCATTGTACTTTTGATTTGCATTTCACTGATCATGAGGGATGTTGGGCATCTTTTCATGTGTCTGCCATCTGTATCTTTTCTTCGGAAAGATGTCTGTTCAGATCATCTGCCCATTTCTTAGTTGGGTTGTATTTTTGATGCTGAGTTGCATGAGTTCCTTGCATAATTTGGCTATTAACCCCCCATTTGATGTATCATTTGCAAATATCTTCTCCCATTCAGTAGGTTTGAGGTGCCGTCTTTTGTGTGTTTGACCAACTCCTCATTTGCAAAACATTTTTCTTGTTTCTTTTAATCACAGTTGTCCTCAACTCTAAATCAATGTGTATGTATTGTCAGTTATCCTATATAAATCTGGATGTTTCTTTCTGAGCAATTTAGTAATTTCCCTTATTTGATGTACGAAATGAAACTGGAGTCTGCTAATAGTACCCAAGTGTAGGTAACAATTCCAGATCTTTCCATGAAATTTAACACAAGGGTCCTCATGGGTAGGGCTCCTTCCTCATTTGAATGCTGATTCTCACATTGGCTTGGCCATATCTCTGCAGGTGTTTTTTTGAAGAAAAAACAAGTCTTTGAGGCTTGTCTATGAATTCTTGTTATTTCAGAACATAGTTCTTTTTTTCTGCTTTTTTCTAAAGGCAGAAGCATATTCTCTTACAGCTCTGGAGGCCAGAAGTCTGAGATCAAGGTGTTAGCTGGGCCAGTTCCTTCTGAGAGCTTCTGGTGGTTTGCTGGCAACCTTTGGTATAGCTGATCCCTGCCTGCTCTTCCTCACAAGGAGCACCTTGTGTCTCCAATCTCCCTTTTTAGGACTGCAGTCATGTTGGACTAGGGCCCACCCCAATAACTTCATTTTAACCAGATAACCTCTGTAAAGACCCTGTCTCCACGTAAGTTCACATTCTGAGGTCCTAGACCTTAAGGCTTTAACCCATGAATCTGAAGTGAAACAATCCAACCCGTAGCAGTGCCCAAGCTAGAAACTCAGACCCAGTTCTCAGTGTTCCCGTCCCTGCTCCCTCACTTCAATCTTTAGCTCAGTTTTGTTGTTTCTCTCCATGTCCACCCCAAGTCAGCACCTTCGTCTCTGCCCTCTGACTAATCTCCTCCAGCCAGTTCTCCCTGCAGACTGCTCGGGTCCTGAAAACAGTGCCAGTTTTCTCACACTTTTCTGGTTTCTCAGGGACACACAGTGACTCTCTAGAACTTCCAAAAGCAAGCTGGAAAGTCTCTGCCCTGTTCTGGAGTTCTCTGTCTCCCTGGTACATTGTCATACTCTAGGAAGCCTGGATGGTCCTCAGCAGACCCCATGTGTCCACTGTTTATTCCTGCTTCCAAGCCATCATGCTGTTTCCAGTTTTCACTGCCAGAACGTCCTCCTCTGCCTGCTCCAACCTGTGAAGACTCTAAAGGCCAGCCTAAGTCACACTATGTCTGTGACACCTTCCCTGAAGATTTTCTTCTTAGAATGTCAGCAGGATTTACTACAGCCAATACCTTACAGCCTTGCTCCTGATTTTTTTTTTTCTACTTCACGTGTGTGAATATCTTCAAGCAGCCTGTGAGCTGCTTGAGGGCAGGGCCATTTCTCTTTGTCCCACTCCCTTCCCAGAGCAGCGTCAGAGCTACATGAGATGTCAGTAAGTGCTGGCTGGATGAATCAGTGACTGAGTCAAAGGCCTGGTGACTGGGAGACAGATGGACTTGACCACGTGAGTGAATGATGGTGCTGAGGACAGGGCTCTGAGCTACACTACAATCTGACGTGTGATGACGCTGGGGCCTCGGTGAGACAGAGGCTTGCTTCCTAAGGGGCAAGCTTTGTCTACACTTGGCGGGCAGAGGCGACCACAGACATGTTCTCCAGCTCACCAGAGGACAAAGGGAGGGCTAGAGGCCACACACCACCTAGCATCTTACATGTGACCCACGGTTCTTTTCAGAGAAACACTGTGTTTTGGACCTCCACGAACTCAGGAAGAGTGACTAGATCTCCGGGGGGCGGGGGGCTTGGGTGAAGTCAGTGGCGGCGGCTGGATAGGTTTGGTTATGGTTACCTGTAACCTGATAACTGTGAGGCAGGTAAAGATACATCACGATGTTTTCCAGTTATGCTGCCGACAGGGTCTGGATCTAGTCTGGGCCATTGTTCAGGGAACTGTGGAAACATGGGTCAAGGACACCCTCACCAGTGGGCTTTCCTGGTTACCTTTAGCAGCAAGGAAGTAGAGAAGATCACTGATCCAGCAGTGACCTCCGAGGTCAGAGGTCATTGCTCATCCATGATCCCTCCAAAGCAGCCCTCAGACAATGGTCATTTCTGCTTGAACACCTGAAGCCCGTCACCAGGCCAGAGGCAGACGCTGCCTCACAATGAAGATGCATGCGATGCACCAGGTGATTTAAAGTCCCCAGAAGATGTATAGTATCATGTCATCTTCATATAGTGACAATTTTACCTCTTCTTTTCCAATTTGGATCCCTTTTATTTCTTTCTCTTGCCTGATTGCTGTGGCTAGGACTTCCAAGACTATGTTGAATAGGAGGGGTGAGAGTGGGCAGCCTCGTCTTGTTCCAGATTTTAGTGGGAAACTTTTGAGCTTTTCACCGTTGAGTCTATGCTGGCTGTAGGTTTGTCATAAATAGCTTTTATTATGTTGAGATATGTCCCCTCTATACCCACTTTGGTGAGAGTTTTTATCATAAATGGGTGTTGAATTTTATCAAATGCTTTTTCTGCATCGATTGAGAAGATCCTGTGGTTTTTGTCCTTTCTTTTGTTGATGTGATGTATTACATTGATTGATTTGCATATGTTGAACCATCCTTGTGTCCCTGGGATGAACCCCGCTTGACCATGGTGTATAATCTTTTTTGTGTGCTGTGGTTGCCAGGGGGGAGGGGGGTGGGAAGGGACAGACTGGGAGTTTGAAATTTGTAGATACTGACACGTATATATAGAATAGATAAACAAGATTATACTGTATAGCACAGGGAAATATATACAAGATCTTATGGTAGCTCACGATGAAAAAGAATGTGACAATGAGTATATATTCATGTATAACTGAAAAATTGTGTTCTACACTGGAAACTGACACAACATTGTAAACTGACTATAACTCAATTTAAGAAAAAAAAAAAAAAAGTCCCCAGAAGAGATCACCAGCTCCCGACGGAAGCCCTGGATTCTGTGATGCCCGTGGGAGCCTGTGGCTGCCGGGGCCTGGCTCTGTCTCTGAAGGTCCTGCTTCGGTTTGTGTTAGGACTGGAGCTGGACATGCTTGGGGGTCAAGCCATCAGAATGAAAGGATCAGCATGATAGGGGAAGCAGCTACTTCTGCTCTGAAGACAGACCCAACCAGGACCAGCTGCATAATATGCAGAGCCCAGAGCAAAATGAAAATGAGGGATTCCTTGTACAGAACTTATTAAAAGATACTGTACGAAAAATATCAAGATGGTGACAGCAGGGCATTAAACCAAGGATGGTGCCCTTCTGACCATGAGACCTTGTATGACCGCCCAGGTCTCTCACAGGTGGCGGAGTACAATGTTCAGTCTGACCCACTCACAAGCCTGGGCATCTCCAAGCTCTCCTACCCCAGGGCCTGTGTACCTGCTGTCACTTCTACCTAGAACACCTTGAGCACCTTTTCTCCCTGCCGTGCCCCTCTTCCTTGTGGATGAGGGCCCAGACCTTTGTGCAGAATAGTGGATTAAGCCTATTTTTCATTTGTTTCTGTGTATGTATATACAAAACATACATTTATTGTTACAATGAAAATATCCTTTAAGAAAAAGAACAATTTTGCCTTCACAGTTTGACCCCTATTTAAACCCTGCGGGCAGCTCAGTTGTGGATGATTCTGGGTGAGTGACCCTTTGAGTCCCGGATGGGGAGTGAGGAGTTCCACAAGCAGAGTTCAGAGGAAGGCTGCTCTGCAGTGGGGCCTTGAGGAAAGCAGAACTTTCATAGAGAGGAATAAGCCAGCCTGCTGGGAAAAGGAAAAGACGGAACCTAAAGACTCACGATGGACCTGAACCCATCTTTGCTAGGGCTGGCGTGAGCCAGTGGAGGCGGTGGTGCTACCTAGGGCGGAAGCAGCAAGGGAGCCAGGGAGACAGGTGGTTGATAAGTTGAGGTCAAGGGATCCTGCACAGCCAAGGGATGCTGCCGTGTGTGTGTGTGTGTGTGTGTGTGTGTGTGTGTGTGTGTGTGTGTGCGCGCACATGCACGTGTGCACACATTTATATGGAATCTGATCAGTTTTTGATGGAGAATGCTTGACAGTGAGGTGAGATGACGGTGTTATTGTATCATGGTTGTGTGCTCTGGCTTCAGCATCAGACAGTTTAACTTCAAAGCATTGCCACTTTCTAACTGGGAGACCTTGGCAAGATTCTGGGCCTCAGTCTCTTCCTCTGTGAAATGAGCGGAATGATAGTACCCCCATTTTAGTGCTGCTCCTGTGTGGATTAACTGAATTAATATATGTATTACGTTTAGGTGCCAGGAAAGTAAGTACATGGTAAGTACTCCATGAATGTCACCTATTATCACTGGGGCTAAACCACAGCTACTGCTGGACATGATTCCTAAATCAAGTTATTGCCTCAGATAGCCATGGGGGTGGAGGGTTACACAATTTGTCTGTACTTTCTACCTTATGCATTTTTAAGAAGTGGAGCACCTTGGGGGCATTCCCACTGACGAATGACTCCTACACATGGGCAGAGCACGATTTCCCTAGAACGTTGTGACCAGTCTTCCAGATCGGCTGCACTCAGAGGGGCACCTTGCACGTTTCAAAAAAGTAACTTCCTCCATGCACATCTGCTGGGTTTTCCTTCCTCTCTCTCCTCTGTTTCCTTTTTCTCATAGTTAAACTATTGAGCATATTAACAAGAGCGAAAAAATTTTCCCCCGTCCCCTTTTTTAACTGCAACATGATTCAGCACACTTCTGATCATTCTTTTATTCTGGATGCACGGTTTTTCTTGACCTTTTTAGGGACCTAGTTCTACGTGCTTTTCCTATGTGACTTACTGTGATGCCGGAAATAGACTGATTAACTACAGCGTTGCTTTTTTTTTTTTCTAAAACCACAGTCACATTGTGGGGTATTTGTCATTTACTTGACATCTTTGGGGTACTTTTTTTGTGATTTGTTAATCCAAAGCCAGGATTCAGAGGAAGTATAATTCTTATAAGGAGGTTAGTGGGATGCTGAGAGAATGTTTAGGACCACAGTGCAATTCAGAGATAAAATTGGGATTTGATCTCCAAAAAATTAATGCTTTGAGTTTCATGCAAGAACAAAATATCAGCAAACAGAAGATGGCCCAGTTATTTTGCTATGTTGGAATTAAAACATATATTATCAGAAATCACATTCTCCTGCTCAATCTGGGGTAGATGTTTAGCTGAGGCTTTCTGGGGTGCAGTAGCATGTGATGGGTAATGGAAAATACAACTCTGCTTTGTAGTGTCTTCTTCTGGGAGGGCGGTAGGGATCTTAATGGGAGAAAGGAAAGGAACAAGAAGGATGTAATTGCTCCTGGAAACATGAAGATGGAACTGAGAATTAGAGGACAATAAGGAATTACTGTTAAGGTTGTTGAGGATTATAGTGGCTTGTGGTGTCATTACCTAACAAAATACAAGGAGAGAAATGTCATATTGTTGGTAAATACCTAGTATTTGAAATATTTTAGCAAAAATAAAATAAATAGATGAGAAGAATAAAGATGGAGGACTCACACTACCTGATTTCAAGAATTACTACAAAGCTACAATAATTAATACAATGTGATATTGACCTAAAGATAGACAAATAGATCAATAGATTAGAATAGAGAGTCCATTCCGAAGTAGAACTGTACAAATATGGTCCGTTGACAATCGACAAAGGTGCATAAACTGTAGATGGAGAAAGAAGTCTTTCCAGCGAACAGTGTTGAGATAATTTACATCCAAGCTGCAGAAAGACTAGCCTTGACCCATACCTCATACATACGTGTAAAACAAACGACAAAACCTCAGGAAGAAGAAGCACCAACTTTTGACATTTTGGTATATGTCTTTGTAGTATTCTTCTATTCACATAAAATTGTATCAGTCTGTATATACTGTGTTTGTAACCAGTTTTGCTTTGTCACTTAACAGTATGTAATTAACACTTTCCCATTTCACTGAAAGGATCCTCTTGTCTCTTTGCTGAAGGCCGTCCTCTGGATCTGGAACAGAGAGGGGCTAAAGGCAGGCTGTGCACAAAGAACTTGGGCCCCTTGGAATCCAGAGACATACTTGGTGGCCTCAGAATGAAGCACTCAGACCTCCAAAGACAACCCCCAGAGCTGCCCTGGAGAGTCATGCACCACACAAAGGGTCCTGGAGTAAAAGTACCTGGAAAGAGAGCCATACTTCATGAGTCCCCTGCTGCAACTGTGGGGCAAGAGCCTCTCTGAGAGTGTTTGGCCCTTTTTCCTTTGGCCACACTGCCTGTGTTTTCCAGACCACAAAACCCTGTGATGTCTGTGTATGCTTGTTACCATCTTTAAAAAACCCCAAACCACATAAATTGTAGTAAACAAAGACATTTTGAATTCCACCCTTCAGGTTTGTTATCACATAGAACAGTCATGTCCTGGGTGTAGGTTGCTTGATACTGATGAATTCATTATGGGAAATGGTCATATGACTTCCTTCTGGAGGAGAGGCCTGTGGGGGAGGGAGTGCTTTGACCTGAGTCTAGGGGACACAGATATATTTAGCCTTTCATAACCATGAGCTGCTGGGGTTGAGTCAGACCAATTCTACTCCTCTGTGAAGTCCTCAGGCATCACTTGATCTATTGAGGAGATTCTATCCCCTGTCTCAGTTTCTCCACTTGAAAGTAAGACCCACTCCATGGGAGCAGAGGCTTAACCACGTGTTTTTTTCACCTCTGTTTTCCAAGCATCAAACAGACTACCTGGCATCTGATGGGTATGAAATAGAAACTGTGCCAGATAGATGTGAAAAAAATGGATGGATGGATGGTGGATGGATAGATGGATGAGTGGATGGATGGGTGGATGGTTGGATGAGTGGATGGATGGGTGGGTGGATGGATGGATGGATGAGTGGGTGGGTGGATGGATGAGTGGGTGGGTGGATGGATGGATGGATGGATGGATGGATGAGTGGATGGATGGGTGGGTGGATGGATGGATGAGTGGATGGGTGGATGGGTGGGTGGATGGGTGGATAGATGGTGTGAGATGGTACTGATTTGTTGGTCCTGTAGTTCAGTTACAGTGCTTTACTGAAGCAATGTACCTAGGTGTCACTCTCATACACCCCAAACATCAGGCTTCAGTTTAAGCAGTGTTGGCTCTCAGTCATGAGAGGAACCAGGTAATGAGCTCTCCTTTGATTTCTCTCTCTTCCCTAGGTTGCACATTAAGCACATCACAACAACAAAAATATATGGCACGGTGCCTACAGGCCTTTCCCTCCTTGCCAGGGGCTTCCAGCATGGCAGGATTTGTCTTTCAAGCCATCTGCATTTGCTCTTCGGGTCACACGTGTGTGTCACTCTGGCCGGGCATCCAGCATGGGCCAGCCGCATTTCAGCCCTTTGGTCAAGTGGTTGAGCCCAGCCATGCCGCCACTGGCACCGACTCCCCTCCGGAGCCCAAACAGGCAGCCTCCTCCCTGCAGACTGAGCCGGTGCCCACTGCGGCTGCCAGTGTGCTTCCTTCCTCACACAGGGAGAGTCTACAAGGGACCCTAGGCAAAAGCAAGAGACTAAGCCTTGGGGTTGCTTTACACCAGGCGTAGTGAGGAGAGGCGAGTCTCCCACTGGGCTTCTTAAGACGTCGAGACCCGTACAGACTCCCATGACAGTCCTGGCCCGTCCCCTAGGGCTGCCACTGAAGGAGCCCTTATGTCAGGCCTTCTCAGGCAACACTCAAGAGATACTTGCTTCCAGCCCACCTCAGTGGAAGTTTGCTGCGGGCTGAATGTGGCAGGTACCACGAATTGTGGCTTAAAAGGAATTTACAATTTGGTTAAGGAAAAAGGTGATGTGATTAGAGAATGCAAAATGTCCTCAGAAGGTGCGCTCCACTCCCTCCTCGTCCAAGGGGGAAGGAGTGTCTTTCTCTGCCTTCAGGTAGAGAGTCATCCAGCAACTCCTAAAGTTAATCTCTCTGTAAAAAAGGGAAAGTTAAAAAATGTAAAATGTAATGATGTCACACAGACAACTTATATCCATTCAAATATAAGTTGGAAACTGTTAATAAAATAAAATGGAACCACCTGCCGAAAAAAAAGAACTTTCAGGGATTTAGGCTCCAATTTCAACAGTCTGAAATTAAGTTGCAAATTTAGGAGTAAATAACAAAAGATCTCTGAACAGAAAAACAGACTCAACAAGGTTAATGCATCCTGCATAAGTGAGCTCCACCCTCATCCAGTTCCAACAAGTGTAATATTCCTGCTTACTAGACAAAAACAGTTAACAGAAGATATTTAAAGAAAGAATGCTGCACGAGATAGAATGACTTAAAACAGACAGACAGCTGAAAGTGAAGAACTGTATAAAACTATTATAATATCAGGCACAAGAACTCAAAAGGCAGAGCAATCTAAGACATTTTACTATTCAAGAAACCAGCCTTACACTTTCATGGCTCCTCAAAGTACAATATATTTCAAACATTACCCGATTTTCTAACGTAATATTCTATACATTTATAACAATTAGAATCCACACAAGTCTAGAGCCACTGTCTTTTCTCAACACGTGAAAGCCATATGGCCATACTAATAAAATAAGCCTGTAGCTTGCAACTCTCCCCAAACCACTGATCTGGCCCAGAGCGCAGGCCCCCTTGGTGGAGACTGAATCTCCCTCAGGACACTGCTTTTGCCTGATTTCCCACACAGACCACTGGAACCCAAAACAGGGAGAAAGATGGGTTGGGAGTGCTTTGTGTGAAAAGGTGGAGGAAGGGCTCGCCCAGAGAAGAAGGCCAGAGGAGAACTGATTTGCCACCAGAACAGGTTAAAGGCATTCTCTAATCAATTTGCTGCATCCAGTCAAATGGTGTCTATTCTTTATTAAACCCACTGAGGGAAGGGTCAGACCCCTTCGTATCCCAAAGCACCTACTGACTGGGACATGGCAGACAATAAATGCATTTTGAGCGTATGAAACAATGAATGGATGATAGCCTTTCCCAAAGGAAGGCAGCCACTGAGAGAGGGGCAGTCACCTTACCTCAGGGTGGGGATCTGGTTCCCCACAGCCTGCTTCCAGGATGTGCAAGCCGAGAGGTTGGAGGCCAGAAAGCCAGGCACAGAGCAGCATCTGAGAGCCTCTGGGAACCCCTGCACCCCATGTAGCAGGAATTTCTAGGGGAGCAACAGCTAATAATGAAGGGAGAGGAGAAGTGTCCAGAACACTCAGTGTCAGCTGGTGGTGGCCTGGGAGAGAGAAAATACACTGGCTGTCAGAGGCGAGCTCATTCAGGTAAGGTACCTGCTTACATGGATGCTCCTACTAGAAAATCTCTCAAGCCATAGGAAAAAAATAAACTGTGTTTCATTACCCCTGAGAGGCAAAAAGTATTCCATGCACTTTAGAAAGAATACCACCAAAATGAGTTAAACTTTTTAAAAGAATTCATTATTTTCAAGGCAAGAAGTCTCCATTATTTGGAAAATGCACTGACGTGCTAGATAAGTGGGAATTATTTCTTCCAAGCTGAAAGTTATTTTAACAGCTGATTAGATTTTTTACAGTGAGACTCAGCATGCGGATAAGTCTTCCTGTCCAGTCTGATGTTAGAATATGTCCATATAGGCTTTCTGAATGTCCCAATCTTCAGATTCATAAACAATGAGAATGGTCTTCAGCTGCACCCCCCACAGGAAAACAGCTGTAATAACCAAGAGCAAAGGACTGTGTGACACATGGAACCAGACAGCACAGCTGAAAGTAGGTTCTGCTTTTTAGATTCAGCTCGTTGTTAAGCAGGCTGTCAGACTGGCAGGAGAAAGGAGCCAACTCAATAGCAAGGAAGATGGAGGTGGTATGTTTCCAAATTATCTGCTAGTCATCCAGATAGACCAGACTATTTCCAATATTTTGTTGGAATCCTGTCTGAAATTCATGGTTCTAGGAAGTGTAGGAATTTCAGTCACTGATTATTCCTCAACAGACCAAACACAGTAGAAAAACAGCAGGCTGTGAAAAAAATACAACAAAAGGTTAAAATCCTTAAAAATAAGAAGCTCCTAAAAGTCATTATGAAAAACAAAAACAACTCAATTTTTAAAAAATGACAAAGGATATGAGTAGACAATTCACAGAAGAATTACAAATGCCTAATAAGGATTTTTTAAAAGATTCTCAACCCCCCGAGAATCAGGGAAATACAAATCTGATAACAAGACAGAATTTCCACTTATTACATGAGCAAAGATTAAAAAGACTGCTAATATCCACTTTTGTGGAGAATGTTGGGCTTTGCTTTGCTAAGCATGACTGAGGACCATTTGTATCAGAATCTTTTGGTGGGTTTATTTAAAAGGCAATCACCTAAACTTGGAAACAACAGGTGTCCTGCCACAGTTGAACTGACAAACTGTGGCATGTCCACACCAGGGAGCACTGCTCCGTGGTGAAAAGGAACGAGCTGTTAACACAGGCAACAGCTTGGATGAGTGTCAATGGCATATTCCGAGTGAAAGAAGACAGTCTCAAAAGGTTACATACTGTCCTGTACAGACTAGGAAAGAAAAAGATCGAAACTGACAGAGAAAAGATTGGTGCTCACCAAGGGTTTGAGGTGGGAGAGGCTCCACAGCTTGAGGGAGCTTGTTGGGGTGATGGAAATCTTCTGTACCCTGGTTATGGTGGTCACACAAAACTACGGCCTGTGTAGAATCCACAGAACTGAACACTCCATCTCCCCAAGAGTCAAACTTAACTGTGTGAAAATTTAAAAAACAAACTCGCGAAAAAAGCATATACAGAGTCCACCTCCCTAACAATCAAAAGCTCTGGGCCGGTGGGGTTGAGCCAGTGAGATTTCCTGACAATCTCCCAGTGATTCTCGTGGACACCAAGTTTCGAGAATCGCTGGCCCTCATAATTATTCATGTAAACATGGAAGAACACATTCTGGGGGGTAATTAGGAATATCTGTCAAAATGTAGAATGTGCACATGCTATCACTTGGCAACCCATTTTTAGGAACTGACTGTGTGGATATACTTGGATACACTCATAGGAGTTTGTAAAAGCAAGTACAGACATGGTCTGCAACAATGCACTAGTGAAAATCAAGAACAACCTCATCTTCTGTCAACAGCAAACAGTAAAATGCATTATGCTACAGCCATTCTGCACATTAGTCAGCATGCAGTGGAGAAAGGGAACGTGCCTATAATTTCACGTACACATTCACATTCTGGTACACCTGGAAGGAAACAGACGTCAGTGAGCATGATGCAAACCCAAGGAGCAACTTTACCTGCATCCACCCTGCCCAATGAAAACATGAGAATGAGTCGCCTTTGTTTAAACAGATAGGGAAATCTCACAGACAAACCTGGCTGTGCAGTTGCTTCTGAGGCATCAGAAGGCCTGGCAGCCGGCGTGGCTCACACATTCCACTTTTCCTTCAGCCCTGTTCTCCCATCCGTGTTGTCAGGTGCTGGAGGCCCTGTGGTCTGACCTACCTAATACGTTGCAGGCGGAGGTGGGGGGGGGGTGCTTCAAATTTTGTTTGTTTTGTGCTTTTTTTTATGTGTACCTGTATGACTTGAAATTGATATAAAAGTTCTAACAGAAAGATACAAATTAAATCAGGTGTAATGTTCTTACGACTATTGTCCTGCTGGGGCATCTTTTCTGTGACGGGGCTTTACATGTGCTGCGTCTAATCCCACAACCACCTTAGGGTGGATTTTGCTAACCCTCTACACAGACGAGGAAACCGTGGTACAGGGAGCTTAAGTCCCTTGCCCAGGCTCCTGCCCCTCCGTCCAAGCAAAGGCACGAGCCCGGCTCCTTGTTCCCTGGGCTCCACCTACCTTCCAATGACACGGTTCTGAACTGACAAACCAACACGTAAAAACAAAATTCAGCTGCTATATAAGCATATTTCCACCATTTCGCCTTAATTAAGCAAGTACTTGTTGACTGTATTCTCTGCAACAGAAGCCATCTGTTCATACATTATTTAAATATCCAAAATATTTGAAATGAACTCTGTCCATTCTGTTTTCCAGAGATCCTGGCTATGTCCCCAACTGGCTCTGGGAGAGCTCTTCGCCTTGCCTGCAGCCCTCAGGCTTCTGCTTGGATCACCATTCTGATGGCTGGTTCCCTCGCTTACCAGCTGTGGAGCATTTTGAGTATCACTCTGGCTATGTGGGTGTTTGCTTTGTAGCTGTCACTGACGTGTAACATCTCCCTTCTCCCCTCATCTCTGTTGCTAAGCTGTCTCTTGTTTCAAAGCATGGCTGTTGCTGTTCCTTCCATCTGAAATGACCCTCTTTTCTACTCTCTTGATCTCTCTAATGGCCTCAGTCTTCTGTCCCATCCTCCGGAAGCCTTCCCTGCCCAGCCACCTGGCATCCTGGGTGGTCTCAGGGTGCCCTAGGCTCACCTCTACCACGGGCTGTTCTGCCACTGCTGTGAGCTTCCTGAGACGGGGCTTACGTCAGCATGTCTTCCACAGACAGCACAACAGCCGTCACCCACCGTGTGCCTGGTGCATGCTTCTCGACCCCGCGGGAGACTGCCCAGATGAGCAGCGCTCACAGCTGACTAGGCGCGTGGGAACAAGTCTGAGCCAGTGGACACGGCAGCCCAGGCTCCAGGACTCCAGGACGCCCCTGACTCGGCAGTCTGAGGAGGGCCCAGCTCGAACCAGACGGGAGGAAGAGCAATCCCCGAAAAGCTCTTGCAGCTCCCCCGCCTCCTGGCACCTGAACGGCCTCGCTGTGGTGCGAGTTCAGCCTCGTTCGTGAGTTTGTTTCAGACAAACCAGGCGTACTAGCCCCACCCCCAGCCTAAAACTAGCACCCCTTCCAGTCACCACTCAGGACAGGGGTGCCACCAAACAGTCCGGTCTAGAGTCAGAAGTGTAACTAATGTCGGTGTTGTGAGACGGTTGCATTTCTCCACAAAACATCTCCGTGATCTACAAGCCAGCATTGTGGCAGGTGGCTCTGCGGCAGCCCTCATGGCACCTGAGGACGCCAGCCCACTGCTCTCTGCCTACCTCTTCCCCTGACGCCTCCCTAGCGTTGGTCCTAAATTCCCAGTTACCCTCAAGGATACTTTTCTGAAATCAAATATCCTCTCATTGCCTCAAACTCTATGTGTCCAAACACAAAACGCAGTCTTCCCACTCAAAACACCGTCCCCACTGTCTGCAGTCTCCAGTCTTCCCGGCCTAGACCTTCGGCGTAATCGTCCACTCACCGCCCCCCTCCCCCCCGAGCTTTCTCTCCTGCGCAGTTAGTCACCAAGTCGTTGTACTGAGGAGACTCTTTCTCCGTCGCAGCTCTTAGGTTTGCTCTGTCCTCCCTCATTTCCTCAGCCACCAGCCCTTCCTGGCTCCTCTTCACCACCTGGCTCTGACCAGCAACGTCCCCTGGCGAGGCAGAGCTGAGATGCCACCCCAGGATTTTCCGTTGTTCTCTGACCCCCTGGATTCACCATGTTACACTTCATGAAATGCCTCCAGCCTGCGCAGCGCGCCTCCGGCTGCCCCGGGCCCTGGCACTGGGTGCTCCCGAGGAGCGCTGTCTGCTCTAGGAAGTGGTGAGTGGAAGCTCGCAGGTGACCTTGTTTCATGTTTGACCCCAGGCGAACCCAAGTGTTCTCAGCTTTGCAGGGGTCTGATATAAGCTATCGAATCCCTCCTCAGAAGGATGAATAAACCCACAAAATGATGGCTATAATTTCAGGACCACAGGCCTCCTGAGGCCTTTCCGTAATTTCCAGGTTAGGAAGTGCTGCTCCATCCTTGCATCCAGTCAGGAATGTTACTGTTGAATTAACCTTTCTGAAATATGTCGGGAATCTGTATCAGAAACGCATTCTCGAGTAGAGCACAGCCGACTTCTCCAGCCCGGCGCACGTGGCTCTTCACTGAATGACGGTTTGGCCCATCCGTGTGTATTTCCTACCCCCCAGGAGAGAGTCAGGCCACTGCTACCAGAGGGAGGTGTCATGCTTGGGGGTGACGGCCCCTGTCGCAGCACATTTCAGAGCAGAATGGCTACCAGCAGTGCCCTGAGCAAGTTGCCACACAGCCTCCTGGGGCCACGAGGCCACATTTGCTGTGGGGGCTGGCAGTGGGTCTCTGGGGATTCTCGCACAAGAGCTCACCCCTGTCAGTCAGTGTTCTTCCTCCCTCCAACTGCTATGATCTTTACTCAATGTATGCTTCTCAGCAGGACCAACTGTGCCCCGGGGGACAAGTAGCAATATCTGAAGTCATTTTTGCTTGTCACAGCTGGGGAGTGCGCGCGACTGGAGAGGGCAACGATGCTGCTTCGTACCCTAGAGTGTACAGGACAGCCCTCCCAGCAGAGAGCTTTCTAGCCCCAAACGTCAGTAAGGCCTAGGTTGAGAGGGCCTGGTCTGCAGGGATCTCTCCACCAACAGTCAATCCTGGAACTTCTTCAAGTCCCCGCTCCTCACTGAAACTTTCCCAGGCCCCCTAATTCTACCAGGGCGTTTCCCTCCTTAGACCCGACCCTACTTAGCGCATCCCCACCCCCACAGATTAGCGCTGGACACTGACGTAAACGTTACGGAACCTTGCGTTTGTCTCGCCCCACACCCTCAGCTAGGCTGTGAGATTACTGAGGGCGGCCATGTTTACCTTCCTGCAGGTGCAGGCGCCCGGCGACTGCGCCATAAATGCTTGTTCACCCAGGTGGTTTCCTGAAGCACAGGATGAAAAATAAACTTAACTTCTAAGGTTAATCAAGCCAGTGCTTCAGTCTGCTGGCTCCTTTGAGGGACAGCAGGGTATGGAAGCAGAGGAGTCTTGTTTAAATGCAAGAGGGAAGTTCTAGAGTTTCCACAGAATTTAAGCTTTTCTTATTCTGAGGACTACACCTGGAAATGGAACTCGAGTTACCAGCTAGAGTCATGGCTGTCCTTTGAAATTTAAATAAAATTTGACTCAACCCCTCAACAATGGCAAAAGACATTTTCTCCCATCCTGGGACTCTTTGGGAAGTTATGTGTTCAGAAGTCACTTCCGTCTCCCCACGTCTGCTTTGCTGGGACCCTCTGCTTCCCCCTTCATTTCCCGTGGCTGGCCTCTCCTTCCCACTCTGGGCAGGTCCTGCCTCGGCGTTTAGCTCCTCACCCCTATGTCTCTCAAATTCTCCCACATGGGGCTTTTATGTGAGTAGAAGTCTTTAGAGAAGGTTAGAGAGACAGGGCGAAAAATGAAACAGAAAAAAGCCTTATTTTTTGGCAGCGGGGGGGGGTGGTGGTGGGGGTGGGGGTGGCCTATTTTTAAAGGTCCTTCGGCAACCGCAGTCCAGGAGTTCCCTACAAATCTGCTTTTTGCTCCAAACTTCAGCCTCCTGCTAGGTAGCTCTGCACCTTCTCTGCCTTCTTTCCTTTTCCTGAGATCCTCCAGCTCCTCTAAACCACTTCTGCAGAGCAACCAGCAATCCCTGCCCCCCAGGTAGGCTAGGATGATCTCACCCTACGCAAAGCCAGCACTCTCTCCCTCTAAAAACATCCTTCCTTTTGTTCCTGCCACTGCAGGACGACGGAGCTCTGTGTTCCTGTGAAGAGAAGTATCAGCTGAGACACGCAGGGGTCGGGGGCTGGCCTGGGGAGAGGGGGAGTCGCTGGCGCAGCTCTCACGGCTTCATTGTGTGTCACAGCGGTTTTCTTTCTAACCAGACCTTGGAGGGCTGTGGGCACCTTTAAAGCCCCACATGTCAGACAGTCACCAGACTGACCGACCCCCAGAACCAGCCAGAGCACCTGTGGCCACCCCCGCACGGGACGGGGGCAGATAAAGGCCTCTCTCACACTAAAGACACACAGATAAACACGCCGCTTGGGTAGGACTCGCTTTTGCTGATGCACAGAAAGTGCTGTAAGGTTTGTGATTCTTATTTTGCAGCTGATACCAGCTTATTATAACCTCACTGGGAGAAATGATCTCCATGAATATTTTAGTGCTTGTTCTGCTTTACGAAGGGTCCTTAGGGAGGAAGGGAAACGATTGGGTCAGTTTCACCCAAGAAAAAGGCCTTTCTTACTTGACAGGGTCAGAGACCTTGTCTTCTCCTGCTGCTGAGAAGTGTCACATCCCACCCCGAAGGTAACGCGGATAACCCCCCGGGGGAGCTCAGGGCTCTCCTGGTACTCTGGTCCCTTAGAATTATTTGAGATGCTCAACGTTGATTGAGTGCCAACTATTGTTACCAGACACCCACCCAGGTGAAGGGGCAGCATTGGAACAGACAGACCTCTCCCCACGAGGTTCTTCCCTGGGGGAGGAGACAGAGGGAGGCATTCCCTTCATTTCTCTGGCCGTCAGTTTCCTCCCCGAATACATAAACGGGGGAGCTTGGACTAGAAGTTAAACGTCTTCAGAGCTTGGGAAAACCATTTGAAATGCCTGTGCGTTGTAAGCGAGAACATCTCTTCAAGGTTCCTTCTTTTATCTTTTAAATTGTGATGAACTCTGCACTTTACTTCTTGCTATGTTCAAGTATTTTAAAATATTAAAACAATGTTTAAAATGACTTTCCATGGAGTAAAAGTTATGCTCGGGGAAAGTATGCGTTGACTATCCAGTGCCTACACACCTGCTTAGAAAGACACTCCGCCTTGAGAAGCAGGACTCTTTCTGCTCTGAAAGAACATGGGAAGGACCTGGACTGACATTTTCTTGATAGCCAGTGCAGCAGGCAAGCTATCCAGCCACTTGGTGCCTGGGGTGGGCAGAGGAAACCACTGAGTGGGAACAAATTTTCAGAAAAGAGAAGCTGAAGACAAACTTCCCAATTGTGCCAGACAGGCCCTGAGGTCTGGGTCCTGTTGCTTCAATCCCTGGCTGATTCGATGACTGCATGCGAGTTTTACAGCCCCCAGACTCTCTCCACGAATGATGTAATCCTCACAGTTACGCTGTGAGGCAGAGAGCTTGAATCCTGTCTGACAGGTCTGGAAGCACACTCAGAGGAAGGGCACCTTGCTTCGGGTCATGCAAACAGGGGACTCAGACAATGCCCCCGATACCAGATTGGGACCTTCTTCCCTGTACTACATGCACTCTCTGGGACCTAAAATTCCTATAAATTACTCAAAAGTACAGGTGTGCTAGAATGGTCATGAAGTGGGTTTGTGTTTTGTTTGTTATCAGGTAACAGAGACATTAAGCAAGGTTCCTAACGGAAGCCTGAAGGCCAGCTGGGACCCGGCTGGTCCACTGACCACACCTTCCTTTGGCTAGTTTGCCTCTAGATGAGGAGCGAGAGTCCAATGACAGCTCCACGGCGGTCTGAGGGCCCCCACAGTAATTGGTGGTCCCGGGTAGCAGCCTGGCTGGTAGGGGGTCACCTGCCTCACTCCCTGAGCCCTTTTCAGAGTAGCCAGGATGCGTGAACTCTGCTGGGAGTCCTCCAGGAAGAAGAAAGGCTTCTTCTCAGAACTTCTTTAGAAGCCGAGTTCTAAAGAAACCCCAAATGTTCCTCATAAGGCGAGGACTTTTCTCTGCCTAAGAGATCAAGTCACGGCTGCTGGGGCAGGCGGGCAGGGCGGGCGCATCGCAGGTCTCCCTCGAGGGAGCCCTGTTGGGGTGCTCACAGCATTCTCTCCTCCTGCCAGCCAGTGGGCCCTGCCCCTCCCCCCAGGCAGAAGCAGCTTGTTTCCTGCTCTGTAAACTGGGAGCAATAATAACCCTCATCAATGGTGTTTTCCTTTGAGTTTTGAGAACTGAGCCTGACTACCTTTAGCTTCATTCTCCTCTACGCATGGGCCTCGTTTGAAATCTGCATCAACGGTTCTCAGAATAATTCAGGTCTGGGTGTGTGTGGTGGGGAGGGTGGGGGGCCCGGTCAGTGGTTTAGAACTTTGCGGAAAGGTTGGAACTTCATGTCGACTGTCGGCAGAGGTGTGTGAGAAGTTCAGCCGCAGGGTGGTGCTGGGAGGGCAGGCTGGGCAAGGCCGGGCAGGGGGACTGCAGGGCACGGGGAGGGAGGAGGGCAGGAGGGAATTTCTTCCGGCCCACAAGGGCGCCTGTCCTTGAGGAAGGGGAAAGCACAAAACTGACCACCGCACAAACAGCTACGTTGCATACTGATTTTCACATGCTGGTGAGATCAGTAAAAAGAGAAAGGGAAGGAGGCTGCGTGTATCATGAAACTAAGCCATAAATAATGAAAGTACCAGTTACTCCCTGGGAGTATCTGTTTCTAACTGACTTTTTGTCAGATGGGGCAGGTATAAGCCAAAACAGCAAGACCAAAGAAGCAGCTACTCTGTGCGGACGACAACTGAACTGAGAGGCTGTTTCTACATTGGTGTCTGTGGTGGGCTGAGTGCCAGCTGAAGTCTCCCCGCTCTCGAGCGATGCTCCATGGCTCTGCCCTGTTACTGTACCTTCTGTGAGAAGCCTAGTGGCCCCACGGGCCTCGGGGACTCTCCTGGCCGCTGCCGGGCCCCTTGGCACCCCCTGAGCTCACACACCCCCTTGGCTCTCAGCTCCCACAACAGTCCCACCCCTACCCCTACACAGCTCTAACGTGGAACTCGCTCCCCTCGTGGGAATCCCACGCCCCCAGACTGTAGCCCGCGATGCCAGGCGTGCTGCAGGTGCCGCAGGCTCAGTGTGCAGGGGGCTGTCAGCAGACGTGCCCAGAAGCCAGCCCGCTGCTGTCCTCACCCTCCCCCAGCCTGACTCCAGGGCCCTTGCCTTCCCTGCAAGGGAAGAAAGGACAGACACCCCTCTCCCCACGTCTCCACTCTCTCCCCGCCCACCAGCTCCTTCCCACGTGGCCCCGCCTTCAGCCTCCCTCTCCCCACTCGGCTCAGGCCTTCCCTTCACTCAGTGGTGCTGAAAGGAGTGGCTTCATCCCTCAGCAGCAGAGCAGGGCTCGCAGCTCCTGTGCAAATGCCAGGTTGTCCTTTTCCCTCTTCTCCCCCAGTCTCTCCAGATGCAAGGGTGAAGGGTAGGGGTTTCCCGTGAGTGATGTCCACTGCACCACACCTTCTTAGAGTGCAGGGCATAGAAAACAAACATCAGTTTTGAATAATGAAAGTTTTTCTGTTTCTTCAGCAAGCGAAGTTGAGTACTGTTTAATAACACAGTCACGTGTTACTTGTTCCTGAAGAAACACCTGCTCGTGCCACGTTCACCTTAACGTGACGTGAAGGCCTTTGCTCGTTCTGTCTCCACAACCCAGATCTCCTCTCCCCGCCTGCTCTTCCTCCCCGGTCACCTCAGGCAGCGTCTCCTCCTCCCTCTTCCTTGTGCGTCAGAATCCCATCCTGCCTCCCACAATGGACCGGCCGTTTATCTTGTCTGTACTCCTTGTTTAACTATTCTGCACACCAGTGTCTTCTCTCCTTGATTTCAGACAGACTGTTCAAGGCTTCCTGAGTTTTAAGCCTTGAGGTCATCTACAACTACACACAGTGGCAGTGAGGTGCTCTTGGGCACGTAACTCCACCAGTCCAAACGTCTGCTTCCTCACCTGCAAAGTGGAAATGAAAACAGTCCCTTCTTCAGAAGTGATGCTGTGAGGATTACATGAGGCTGTGCTTCAAAGAGCTGTGCACAGTGCTGACACACAAGAAGGTCTCACTACACATCAACTTTCGTTCTGCTGTGGATGACGGTCAGCATGGAAGGATGAGCAAAGCCACGAAAATGAGGAGAAACTGACCAAGCGCGTGAAGTAACCAGCCAAGCAAGAGGAAACACAGCAGCCCAGGCGGTTATCTGGATTACTGTCCATCAGAAAGAAGCCTGGTTGTCAGCTCGACTTTTTAGCTTTTCAGCAGGTGATGGCATGTTCTGCAGACAATATGGTTTCTTAGGAGACTGCTCTGGCCACCAGGAGGAGCACAGCGTGTCCCCCGTACAAAGACCACTCTCGGCCAACAGTAAGAATAGGAAGTGATGACAACAATCAGCCTGCTGGCCAACTGGAGTGGAAGGGGAATTCTTCCACAGGTCATCGTAATTCCCCAAACTGAAAACTGAAAACTCGACCAAGTAGCCAGAAGGTTCAAAAGGGGCCTCTGCTTGTCAACCCATGGCTGCCTTGTTGGGTTTCAGGCGGAGTATCAGTATGAGCTTTTCCTGTAGCACAGACTGGCACGCTGCTTCTGTCCTGACTCAAGGAACCACTCGTGACCTTCTGACTCACCAGCACCTCTTTCTGCAGCTTCTAGACACGAGACTCCCCCCACCAAGAGCCAACCAATGGCAAAGCTCGTAACCAGCAGTGAGTAGACATGCGCTAGGTGTCGAGCGCTGTGCATGTGTCAGCACAACAGACCCCTGAGGTGCCTACATCTGCTTCCCCCTTTTTACAGAGGAGAGGACCAGGCTGTGACATTTGGGTGAACGGCCCCAGGACACATTTTTTAGGCAGCAAACCGCAGACCCAAGATCCATGGCTCCAAAGTGCACATGCTTAACTACCGGACAATGAGACTGAGCTTATCTCAGCCCACAGAGTTTAGGGTTAAGGTCAGGACCATAGCTAACAGACCAAATGAGCGCACACCTGGCATGATTTGAAATGCAGTAACACGAGCAGGCAGCTGCGACTGAAACCCCGTCCACATTTCCTGAAGATCACATATTGCTCATCTCTTTAGATCAACGCCTTAAGGCTCTAAGCAAATGCTATGTACTGGGAAGGAAATGATAGCTATTAAACGCGTGCTAGGGGTCAGGTAACTGCTCCTGGGTGACTTCTGGGCACAGCAAATTGTGCGAGCCTCTGCCCTGGGGCACGCCTCCATTCTCTCTGCTTCACCATCTCCCCTTGTAGATGACTCAGACCTCTCCGTCTTGTTCCTGAACTCAACTCACACTTTCTGGTAATTTGACAGAAATCTCCAGCCAGCTATCCCTCCAGCACTCAGTGGCCTCAAAATCAGACTGTTTTCAGCCCCACCTAAAGCCTCTCTGGCTTCTCCATTCCTGTCAGTGTTGGCAACCTCTGTCTGTCACCCAGGTAGGAAAACGCAGTCACCCTGGAGTCTCCCTTTAACTGGGGAGAAGCAAGCGAGCCCTGTAGATTCTGACTTTGGAAAACTCCTTGAAGCCGCCTTCCTCTGCTTTCCACTCCTGTGGTTTTGTCCTTGTTCAAGGGCTCTTTGCTCCCCACCATGCCCACCACCACCACCACACAGGCCTACTGGCCTGTGCTGACAGCCTCCTATCCCTCCTCCCTGCTGTCCCCACCACCGCCCTCTGCAGACCGCTCAGCCCCAGGCCCACCACTGCTGTGAACTTGCAAAGAAGCCTTCCCTCCGCTGGGTGATGTCACTGAAGGCCATTGGCAGGGCAGCTCTAACCCATGTCCCTGCAGGCTTCCCCAGCCCCCAGACAAGCTCTGTCCCACCTCAGCTTACGCAGTCCTCTCTGTTGGAATGCTCTTGCCCCCTCTCCACATAAACACTCCTTGGCTTTTATTAAGACCCTCCCAAAGGCACACTTTCCCCAAGGCCTTTGCTCTGTCCTGGGAAAGAACAGCAAGCTTGGGGACAGGACATCTGAGTCTCAACCCAAACCTTCTGCTTAGCAGCTGGGTGATCCCAGAGAAGCCAACTCTATGGAAAGGGACCGAAATGGGGTGGTAGGTAGGATCGAAACAATGGGAATCGGGCTGTTCGGGGCACCAGGAAGACAGCGTTGGAATCTCAGTTCAACCCCATGCGAGCTACGTGGCCATATTTGGGTTCTCTGGACTTTCTCTATTATTAGATTTTTCTCACCTGCAAAAATGAGAACAAGAGCACCTCCTTTAGAGGAGTTCTGTGAGGATGAGAATTACCAAATGCGAGGTACTTAGTGCAGGACCCTCGACAGTGGTATTTTGCTATGTGTTTACCAGGCTTCCTGTCCAACGAGCATCACACGGTCACTGTGAGCATTGCTCTTGGACCTTTGCACCTCCCTTAAAGCCTCGTCTTTCTTTGTCATGTTCTCCACGTATTGTAAGGTTGTCTTTCCCGTCACTGAGCTTCGAGCTTCCTGGAAGAGGGGCTGTTTCCTGCGTATCTTTGTGCCTGTTGTAGAAACTAGCAAAGAGCCCAGGACACAAAAAGGCTCAGGAGTGCCGGATTTGGTTAAACTTGAGGAGGGAAAAGGAGTCCCAGGCGGGCAGGGAGGGTGGGAGGGGATGTCCTTCGAGGCAGAGCAGTAGGGCCTCAGGGACAGTTAGGGTCAGCCCGAGAACAGCCACAGTGGAGGGACCCAGGGAAGCCAGGCCCTGGGTTTCCAGAATCTGGTGTCTTCACAGCCTGCCTCCCAGGGAGGACAGGAGGCTTGTGCTGCAGCACGGCTTGATGTCGGTGAAAACAGAACCCACGGTCACCCAGGCCTAAGTTCCGATCTGGGTTCTGCCCCTAACAGCTCCCTGAGCCCCAGTTTACTCATCCACCAGGCCAAACAAGAATACGATCCTAGCTCCATAGGGCTTTGAGAAGATTTAATTCTATGCAAAGTGCCTTGCATAAAGATTTTAATCTTTGAATGTGATGACTGAGAGATTGAGGGAAAATGGCCGAAGGGCAGGATGAGTCTCAGCTCTAATCCCGTAGAAACCCCACCACGTTGCACTATCTCTTTGGTTTTAGGAAAACCCCCTCTGGGTCCCTGCCCTCCCAGGGGCTATGAACACAGACGCCAGCTACTGGAAGTGATGCTCAAAGTCATGTACCACAACCACCTGCGTTCAGGGTGTGCATCCAGGGCAGAGGTGCCTGAGTCGGGGTGCCAGGGGTGCGGGCTGCTGTCTACGCTATTCAGAGCCCAAAGCCCAAAGTGAGCTGAGAAGTCCAATGGTGGTTGAATTATTGCCAAGTTAAGGCTGAAGGAAGCCTCAGATCCAGGCTTGTCTGACTTCAAAGCCCAGGCTCTCCCCTTGAGGCCACACTGTCTCAGAGATGGAGAAGACATTGTCCCAGTTCTTGGGAAGCTTACAGTCTAATCCCAGCCTTCGGAGAAATGGACTAATTGATTGATATGATCAGAAGGAAGAAACATCACGTCCCCCTAATGACCAAATATTAAAACCAAAACAACCCCCAAACTCTTTACTGACCAACTGCCTCCTGTACCCCCTGCCATTTTGTTCTCCCTTCCAAGCAGAGGAACAGGGTGAAGACCTTGCAGAAACCCCTCTCCTTGTCTGTTTTCCAGCACCTGTACGTCAGAGAGAGGTACTGCTCCTTTGAGGCCTGAATGAATGTTCCAGAGTCAGAGCAATTTGAGCAGTGGGGTTTCTATGAGGTAGCAAGTGTGCACGATGCTATAGGGTGTGGAAATCTTATTTCCTAAAAGGGAAGTGTCCTTTTAGCCCCGCATGCGTACTGAAGGAGGTCACAGCACCTCACGGCCCCAAGGGACTGAACAGGGCAAGAGAGCTGGTGGTAGTTCCCCTGAGGAGTGTAGGCCCACTATTTGGAGCTGATCTGTTGACCTGAGAGACAGTGATGGGTGATGCAGAATTTCAGCTTTGAAGGTGCTTGAGATCCTCGCAGGGGTTACTTTCTGTGGGTTCAACTTGGAAGAAGGGACCAGGCTGGAAGAAATAGGGGCCCCTGCACTCATATGGGAGGCATGCAGTAGAACAGGGAACCAGAAACGACCTTGGAGATTTAGTCAGCCCCTGCCCCTCACACCTTACACTTAAAGAGACAAGGCCCAGAGAGGTGAAGGCTGAGCCTAAGGTCACACAGCCAGCTGACAGGGGAACCAAATTCTCTTAGCAGCAATTCCACACTCTCTCCACCACGGCAAGCAGCAGAACAAGACAGCATTGGTGGAAGTGAGGAGGTCAAACGGCTATGCAAACTCCGACCGACCCTCTCACGGATTCTAAGTCCACCCTCTCTCAGCCTGGAGGAGTAAGTGACTCTCAGCATCCTCGAGGAGAACCACACACTGTTCACCTTTCACGCCTCCCCAGCTCCACTCCTCTCCTGTTAAGCACCACACCTTGCAGAGAGTGCGGGTGGGTGCTGAGGGCACAGGCCACTATGCTGGGGCCCAGTATGATCAGTAAACTGAGCAAATGTAAAGTAAAAGAATGAATGAATGAATGGTCTGTATTTTGACAATTTAAATTAATATCCTCCTAATTAATAAAAATGAGTGAGTTTTTAAAACACAAACACAGGAAAAAGTGTGTCACATCTGCTCACTAATAATGATACATAACGTGTTCCATGCACTCAGATTGTATTGCGTGTACTTAAATATTGTTTACACATTTGTTCACACAAGCCCTGTATTTTAGTTTTATTTATTCCTAAGTGTTTTTCCTAATTAAAAAAAAAATTTCAAATCCACAGAAAAGACAAAGGAACACCTAATGTACCCTTCACCCTAGATCGGTCAAGTGTTAGCATCTTGCCTTGCTTGTGTTCTCCTATTCTCTGACAAACCGTTTGAATGTAAGTTGCATACATCAGATCACCTCACCCCTAAAAGCTTCTGCGCATACTCTTTAAGAACAAGGACATTCTCCTACATAACCACAATAACATTTTCACACCCCAAAAATTTAACATGTAAAGACACATAAGTTTTTCATGGAATTTAAGTCGGAGCAGAATGTCTTGAGAGAAAATCAAATGTTCAGCCTCATTTCAGTTACTGGAGAAACTGAACCTCAGGCTGCTTCAACCCAGTTTCCTTGAACCCGCAAAGCCTCAGTTTCTGTCCTGAGGCCAGTCTAGGCTCTCCTGCCGCAGCCACCACCGCCGGCGCACCCGCTGCAGACGCTGACCTTTTCACGCCTTTCGCACGGGGACCCTGAAGAAACGGGTGCAGGCGAGGCTGCGCCCTTTCTCGTGCAGAGGTGGCTTCTAGGCCCCTCGGCCAAAGTCATGAAATATTAGTGTTAGACTAGCTTTGGGGATGCCGGGGAACTGGAGAGAAGGAAGACAGTTCTTGCTGACCCTAAAAAATGTATGCTTATTTCCATTCCGCGAAGCCTCCTGTTTTCCACCAGATGGAGCAGAGCCTCATGCAGACGTACCTTTCACGTTACTGTTGTGCTGTGTTTGCTCTGTCTCCTGAGGTGGCACTTCTAACCGAGGGTGTGAGGAAAGCGCCCAGTTCCTGTAAATGCCACCCCCACCCCGGCTCCACGAAGCTGGCTGTGTGAAACTACAGCTGAGGGGTGAGGGGAGGCACAGTGACACAGAGAGAAGCATTCTCAAATGGCTAAATTTGAAAAGATCCACAAGGAACACGAAACGAGGGGGAGGTGTTGGTCATTCACAAAGAGAGAGACTAGCAACTTCTCAAAGAATTTAACAAAGTTGCCAAAGACACAAAGCAGTGACTTGCAGCCTCGAGCAGGGCCCTCGGAACACTTCCATCTCTGAGCTCCCTTGGGGACGATGGCTACAGCGAATTCAGAACAAGCCGTCTCCAGCCTTTGAGGCCTGGGGCGCTGGGCGAAGAGGGCGAGGGGCGTCTGAGAGCTGACTGGGGGCCGGCGGCTGGCTTTGCTGCCCACTGCGGCGAGTCCCCACTCCTGGTGATTACACGCAAGGAGAGGCATCTGGGGTGAGAATGCACTTAGTGACAAGAAAGGAAACCTATTTTTCTTCCGAAACTGGCAAAAATGTCAAGCCTGTAACTCCCAGAGCTGGAAGAGCTGTATCACCAGAGGAGTGGAGGCTTGTGGCCCCATGTTTGTGAGGTGACCAACAACAACAAGAAAAATCACCAGAGGAGTGGAAGCCTGTGGCCCCATGTTTGTGTGGTGACCAACAACAACAAGAAAAAGGAATGAGTTCACATGCACATTGACAGAAAAAGTGAATGAATTCACATGCACGTTGACAGAAAAAGTGAATGAGTTCACATGCACGTTGACAGAAAAAGTGAATGAATTCACATGCACGTTGACAAATGTGAGACTTCTTCTTTGGCTTCTTTCCCCAAAATTCGTTTTTTGGTCCCAAAATTTTCCTCAAAAGAAAAAGAAAATGTAAGTGGGCTGTAAAGCTAGAGGGCTGGCTTACGTTAGGGTGGAAACTACTGTGGAGAGTATTTTGTAATTGTCAGAATGAAAACATCGAACGACGCACGCAAGCTAAAAACATCGCATGGATGCTCGTGCTGCAGGCTCACCTTTTAAGGAGATAAACGGTTTTAAGATCTTTTAAACATAACAGATCTGCTGAGGGTGGACATCGAGGCAGCTGTGTTTTTCTCAGTTGGAAAGTGCACACGGCCTCAGGAAGCGAGCTTCTGTTTCGGAGATTCTCTGCGTCTGTGAGGGTCAACCTCGTTTTCCTTTTATCTGAGGGTGGAAAATGTCATACTGACACATCCAGTTATATAATTTACTGCCTCTTTTTCTTTCTCGTATGTGTGTGAGATCACACACTTGACTTTCCATGTCGCCGGGTGTCCAGGGAGTGGAAATTCCGAGAGGTCTCACGTGGGGAGTCCCCTTCCCTCCCACCCCCTCACACCCAAAGGCAGAGCAATGAGGCACCTCCAGCTTGACAAGCTTGGCCCCAAAAGGGGTCACTTTTTTATCCCATGCAAGTTCATATAAACGTGGGGCTGTCACTTCTTTTGGGTGGAAGACTGCACAGGAGTGATTTAGTGGCAGTCCAGCACATTAGAATTAAGCTGTTTCTGTTTTCATGCTCGTGGTTTAGTTCCTAGTTTATAGCTGCTAGAATTGAAGCGACTGGGCTTTGCAACAACGACGGTAACAAAATCCTTTCCCACTTCTCCATCAGGTTCCTGACAAATTTTGAAAAGAGGGATTCAGCTTTGACTGGTCCTCCCGTCCTTTGCTTTGTGTAGTCTCTCCACAGCCAGAACACACCGTCCAGTTACCAGACAAACTTAAGTTCCCGCTTCAAACATAGACTCTCTTTGTTAATGCTCAATGTATCAGGTGCTCACTTCTCTTAGAAGTAATTTTTTAGAAAGTCTTCCAGCACATACGGCCCTTATTAGGCTTACTTGGCAATTAACCCATGTAATCTTACATGGTTTTGTCACTGTGTCCTGTCTCCACAACTAGTGTTTAAGTTGCCCAGATCTCATTCTGTCTGTCCCTCCACCTGCAGTGTGAGAGAATGGTGTCTGGACCACAACACAGATTCTAGAAGGTTTGTGAAGCCCTCCCACGCAACTAGATGGGAGGGGCATGGGTGGGGAGGGGGGCTGGGCTTCAGACTCTGAAGGCTGCGCGTCTTCAGGAAACAGAGATGCTTTCTTCTGTGCACAGCCAGCTTGATCACCTGGGGTAGCAGGCTGGCCACGTGTCAGGCCCCGAGTTGAACACTGTGGGCATGTATGTTCATTAAATCTTTGCAGCAACCCTATGAGGTGGAGAGATTACTCATCCCGTTTAGGAAGGGGAAGGCCAGGCCCGGAGAGGTGCACAGTGTTGACGTGAGGATTTAACAGTCCTTGCAGTGCAGCAGGGCAGGTGGGCGGTACCGGTGCCCCCAGGCAGCCAGCAGTGGTTGAAAAGTCTCAGCTTGGCTTGGGCACCGCATCCCTGCTCTGCAAGTTTTCCTTTGAGTGGCCACTCAAAGTTGCCCAACTCTGACCTTCAACTCGCTCATCTGTAAGACAGGTTCAGAAAATCCATCCCACGTTTCCCATGTGAACGCGATTGACTGAGGGCCTGTTCTGCAGTGGGAGCTCAGCAACGTGAGCTGTGTTCTGTTCATCCCTTCACCTGCCCAAAATGGAAATACTGGAGCGACTCCCGGCAGGCTGTGGGTGGGGCGGAGGTGGGGGGGTTGTGCCAGCGCCTGCCTGCCTCTCAGCTGCCGCCAGCCTTCCTGCTGAGCGGGGTGTCAGGGCATGAAAAAGAGTTTGTTCTCTGAGGAATGTGACATGAACGCTTCCCAGGTGCTAATTTCCAGCTTTGAGCTCTGTCCCAGTCGGAATTGAATGGCTGCTGAGCAGTGCTTTTTCCCAGGGACTGGGTTGTCCTAAATCAGAACTGCAGGATGCTCGGAAGCTCCAACCGTGAGACATTTGGAAACGTCCGGAGGACCTGAGAGTGTGGCGTGAAGGCCACCCTTCCAAGAATTGCTGGCATGCATTTCTTCCAACTGCACACTGGACTGTTTGTACAAATGCCTGTTTTGTGCCCGGCACTACGTGAGGTTCTTGACCAATCTTACTGCCACTTTTCACACCAACTGTATGAAGGCGGTATTACCATATCCATTTAGAGATTAAGAAACTAAGCAGAAGAAGAAATAGAAAGATTCAGAAGTGGAAGAAGCAAGCTTCAAGTCTGGGGCTCTCTGAACATATGTAACCTTATCCCCAGCCTCATCTTCGGTTCTCACCTCTGTTAGCTGCGTCTCTGCTTCACCTTTCTGCCTTGGGCGGAAAAATCAAACCCCTTACCCCCAGCTTTGTATCTTCACCCCAATTATCTGAGCATTTATGCCTCACTACCAGGGATCACTCCTGCCTTTCTTGAAACGGTAACCACATCCAGGTCAGGCCAGAGTGACCACTCTCTGCCCCCACCACCCTGGCTCCAAGTCACCCTTCCCTTCTCTGCTCCACATCTGTCCCTTAGTCTTCTAGCCCCAAATCTCATGACTCCATTAGCACCCTGGCCCACACACTGCTGCCGGGCAGGTGCTGCCTCGGGCAGGGAAGTAGCTTCGTGAAGGATATGACTCACCTTGCAGAGCCCCAGAGACAGGGTGTAACCTCCTCTGGGGGCACTGGCTCTGACCGGCATCTCCCCTGGCCGCAGACAAGACAGCAGTTGTGTGCTTGGGGCTCCGGCTCTGCCTTCACAGGGGGCTGGGCTGGCAGCCAAGCTCCCTGTGCTGGGGGGCCTGGGCTTTAACCAACCACTGCCCTGCCTGTGAAATGGGAATAGCGTCTTCCAAGAGGTTCACTAGGAGGATCAGATTAAAAAACTTACTTGACATCTCTCCCATCGCTGAAAGTTCAGTAGATGGTAGTTGTCATCCACTTGCCTGTGTTACTGTCTTCTCTGGGAAACTGGATTTGAGCAGCAGAGAAGCGGGCACAGCTGGCCGCGATGCCACATCCTGCAGCAGGGCTCACAGGGACAGCAATGAACTGCCTCTGGGGACACAGCCAGGATGATTTGGGGTCTCCTTATTTTTCTCAGATGTCTTCACTCATGACCCCCAACTCCATTCTGACCAAAGGTAAGCATTTTTCTGAAAGAATAGTCAGTCCATGGACTTGGAGTGAAGAGAAGCCCTTTCCGGACCCTGAATTGGAGGCGTCCTCACTCTTCCGTGGACACCGGCCCTCCCACAGCTTCCCAGATGAGACGAACTGCCTGCCGTGAGGCCCCTTCACGGCCAGCGTCCACAGCGCTCTCCAGGGACGCCCTCCCCACTCCTCTGAGCAGGGCTGATTGCTCAGTCTTTGGTGTGGCCAAAGCTCTCCGATTGTACTTCGGTAACTGTAATTAACATGATTACTTTCCTATTTGATTTGATAGTTTTCCCCACTCGATTTTTAAGCCTGTGTATACACTAAATGCCTTTTGGCTATGAGTGATAGAAAAACCTGGCTTAAAGCACAAGGACACTAGTTCACTTAGAAAGTTCAGAGAGAGCTGGATCCACAGCACTTCAGCCGCTCAGCGACGCAGCTGAGCTCAGGTTCTCTCTGTCCTTCTACTCTGCCACCCATGGGCAGTTGGACTGTCTACGGAGTGTCCATCATTTACAGTGGAAAGACGGCAGCTACCCCAGCGGCAGGCATGCTGCGCCTCCACACCAGTCCCAGGCAGGAAGGGTGGGGAGCGGCAAAGGACTGTCTCCTCCTGCATTTCTCTCCCGCATCAGGAAGGAAAATAGTTTTAAGCAGCCGCAGCACACTTCCTCTTGTATCTCACTGGTCAACACGGGATCACGGGTTCTCTCCTGGACCAGTCCCTGGCAAGGGGAAAAAGTTATTGCGCTTTTTTGAGCCATTCTCTAGAGCTGCCATTTGTTCCCTATACACAACTGGGGTTCTTTTACGAAGGAATATGCAGGGAATGGCTGGGGAGACGTGGAATGTGTCCTCAGACAAGAGAAAGGCTCCAAAGGGTATGACGGAAGGAAGGAGGGAAACAAACAGCCAGCAGCAATGGGAAGGAGGAGGAAGGAGACAAGACAGAAATATTTACACAAAAATGCAAAGTTCTAGCTTGTAGAAAAATTTTAAACTGGATTTATGTTACAACTCAATCATATCATCATGATACTGTGGCTTAATAGTTGTCAAACTTTTTGAGGCAAACAAATTTTATGTCAAATAAATAAACTCTTGTTTCTGTTTTCATTCTGTGGGTCAGTATAAGTCCAAAGACAATCTATTGTACCACACACTTTTTGGCTTAATCCTGGTTTGCTCTTGGGAAGAATGCTCCCTGCCTTTTTAGACTGAAGACAAGCACTTTCTTTGGAGATTGACAGAGAGACAAACAGAATTAAAGAATAAACTTCTGCAAATGTAATTTTTTTTCAAAGGAGCAGTCTCTCCCGAGCCCTCAATGTGTGGCGTCCTTGTTGACGTCCTCCCCAGATTCTCGGGCAGTGTTGGTGGAATCTCAGCAGCTACGTTCTGAAAAGACTGACAAGCCTCCCTTTCGTGGTGCCTGCGTCGGAAGAAGGGCAAGACAAGAGATGACATTGGAAGCTGTGCCCCAGAAACCAAGGGACAGAAGTGCGCGATCGCACCACTCCCAGAGCATCTAAAAGCAGAGGGGGCTCAGCCAGGCACTGGGTGGTGACGTGTGGGCTTGTTCTCACCTTCCTGCTGTCGGGTGGATCCACGTCTGTTTCAGTGGTTTTGAAATGAAACTCACCTGGGTGTGTGTGGTTTGGCTTCATTCTTCAGGTTTAGGAGCTCCCCAAGATCAGACTGAAACCCTCAAACCGGTGCCTCATAAGACACTGGCCCTTGTAATGTACTGTAGTGTAACGTGCGCTTCAAATGCACACCACCTGAAACAGGTGGACTCTCACGTCCAGCAGGACCCGCCTCCCGGCCAGAGACCCCTGGAGCCCTGAGCTGACAAGATAGCCTTGTGTTTAGCACTGACTCAGAATGAAGACAGCTTGGGCGCCAGAAAAAAACTCCATTTACTCCAGATCTTGCCCTTGAAACCATCTCCAATACAGAGATGACGTAAATTCTTCAAATTCATGCCCAAATGAAATCATTATAACTAAATACACATATATAAATACACAACATTCCGATATACGTATGTATGTCCACACATACATGCTTATAAGAGCATGTGTATGTGCACCGTTCTGAATCTTGCTTTTTCACTTAATGATATGACTTGCAGAACTTTCCATATGATCATATTTAGATCTGCCTCATTCTGTTTAATAGCTGCAAAATATTCCATAGTATGTACATGCTGTAATTTATCTAGTCTTCCATTTAGGAAATAGGAGTTTTCCCCTCCTTCCTCCGCTTTTTTTGGCCTTACAAATAATACTGCAATAAACAGACATAGACATAGGTATCTATAGATAGATGACAGATAGGTAGATAGATAGATAGATAGATAGATAGATAGATAGATAGATAGATAGACAGATAGATAGATGTTTACTTAAAAACACACATCCATGGCGGATATGGATTTGCCTGGAAAAGAATATATGCACTTTAAACTTTGACAGATACTGTCCACCAAGAGTACTGCACAAATTTACCCTCCCAGCAGCACTGCAGGGACTTCCAGGTAAACCTCACCAAAACTGGACTTTATCAAACCTTGTTCGGTGCCATTGTTAAATGGATGGCCATTCATATCGCACTGCCATTTTAATTTGCATGTCTTTAATACATGTTGTCTCAGAGTCCTCCTAAACTATCCTTATTTCTTTTTACTTATGTTTTCTGTTCTGCAGTAGTGATTTCCACTAATCTGTCTTCTAGCTCACTGATCTGTTCTTCTGCCTCATTTATTCTATTCTTGGTTCCTTCTAGTGTGTTATTCATTTCAGTGATTTTATTCTTCAGCTCTGTTTGGGTGTTCTTTATATTTTCCAACTCCTTGCTAAAAACTTCACTCTGTGCATCTATACTTCTCTTGAGTTCTCTGAACGTCTTTGCCATCATTACTTTAAACTCTTTCTCAGATAGATTGCCTGTCTCCTCATCACTTATTTCTTCTTCTGGGATTTTATCTTCTGCCTTAGCCTGGAAGATATTCCTCTGCTGCCTCATATTGTTTATCTTTCTATTTGTATTTTTAGGTAGGTTAGTTATGTTTCTCGACCTTAGAGAGGTGGCCCTCTGTGGGAGACGTCCTTTGCGTCCCAGCAGTGCACTCCTCTCTTGTCAAACAAGGGCCAATGTTCAGCAGGTCCTAATGTAGAGTCTGGCCCGTGTGTGTGGGCTCCTTCCACAGGCTTTGGGATTGTTGTTTTCTTATTTCTAGTACCTGCCCCTGGTGGGTGAGGCTGGACTAGAGGCTTATGCAGGTTTCCTGGCAGGAGGAGCCAGTGCCTGCCCACTGCTGCGTGGAGCTCGGTCCTGGACCTCTGGTGGGTAGAGCCCACCAGTATCTAGAGGCATCTGTGGCTCAGGAAGTCTGCTGATGAGTGGGGTTGTGTTCTCGCCCTGTATGTTTGTCCCTACAGGCTGTTGGGTGGGGCTAGGTCTTGGGGCTAATGATCCAATCACAATGTCAGTTTCTGGGAAAACTCGTGTAGAGGAACACTCCCAGAATGTCCGCCATGAGCTTTTATGTCCCTGGGTGAGGCGCAGCCATCTCCCACGTCCCCAGGAGAACTTCAGAAACCAGCAGGTAAGCCTGGGCCAGGTTCCTATGAAATCACTGCCGCTGGCCCTGGACTGGCGCACACGAGATTCTGTGTACGCTTCCCGAGAGAGTGAAGTTTGTTTCCCCTAGTCCTGTGGGGCTCTTGGAGCTAAGCCCAAGATGTCCTGGGGGGTCCTCCTCCTCCCGACGCCAGAGCCCTGGGCTGGGGCACCTGACGTGGGGCTCAGAGCTCTCACTCTTGTGGGAGGGCCTCTGCGACTTCATTATCCTTCAGCTTGTGGGTCGCCCATCCAGCAGGCATGGGGCCCGATTATATCACAAGCACGCCCCTCCTACTATTCTGCTGTTGTTCTCTCTACATTTCCAGTTGAAGAAGATCTTTTTTGCTAGGTTCCAGTCTTTTTTTGGTGGCTACTTAACAGTCAGTTATGGTTTTGTTGTAGTCACGAGGAGACGCGAGCTCATGGTCCTACCACTCCACCATCTTGACCGGAAATCCCTCTAATTTTACATTTTAAAGGAACAATGGATGTGGGAAAACAGTAAACAATAGTGCAGAAATTTACCTCTTGTTGGGTGAACAGAGAGGATTCCAGAGTTCATTCATATTGAAACCAGTGTGGGAGGGTGAGAATACAAGAGCTGACAAGGGACCCTAAAGATCCCCTGGTCTAACACCTTTTTTCTATCCTGAAGAAAGCAGGGGTCACTCAGCAATGAATGGATGAGTCCCAGTGACAGGCCAGGCCCCCCATTCTTAGTCCAGAACTCCCTACCCTACAACATTCCTTCTCTTACGTAAACTAACGGACTGTTTACAATGTGCTTAGAAACCTGCAGTCCGTAGCAGGACAAAGCCCCGCTTTCTTTGAGGCCGAGCCCACAGCACCTTTCTGGAGGGACTTGTGGGCCTGCAGCCCTGGGCCAGCCTGGTGCTCGGGGTACTCCATGAGCCAGGGCAGTCGTTTCACAACAACAGTAAACACTACCACTCATTAAGCACCTATTATGTATGCCAGGCACCAAGCTCCATTGCTCTTAATCCTCACAACAGCTCTGCAAAGGAGAGTTATTAACCCCATTTTGTGATGAAGATATGCTGAAGGTTGCGTCATACTCCCCAAAAGCCAGGTTGAAATCCTGACCCCCTCACAACCTCAGATTGTTGTCTTATTTGAAAATAAGGCTGTTGCTGATGTAATTAGTTGAGGTGAAGCCACACTGGAGGAGGGTGGGTCCCCAGGCAGATGTGACTGGTACCCTAATGAGAAGAGGAGACAGACACACGGGATGTCCATGTGGCGACAGAAGCAGAGATTGGAGTAACGTAGCCATAAGCCATGGCACGCCAAGGGTTGCCAGCAACCACCAGACGCTGGGAGAAAGAGAGGCACGACCTTGCCAACACCTTGGTTTTGGACTTCTGGCTTCCAGGCTGTGAGACAATGAATTTCTGTTGCTTCAGTCTACTCAGTTTGTGGTCATTTGCTGTGGCAGCCCTGGAAACTAATACAGACACTGAGACTCAGTAGGTAGAAAGTTCTCCCAAATCTACCTAGTCAGGAGTGACGCTGAAGGCTTCCTGGTTCCGAAACGTCGTGTTCTTGTCTCTACTCCACACTGCCCGCCTAAGCCCAAATGAGTGGTGGAGGGGACCTGATGGCAGTCCCCCACCTCTCTTGCGCTGAAAGATGCAGTGGAAGGAGGCAGGGAGGAGAAGGCGCCTCCTGGAGAGTGTTACTTCTTCTCTGAGGTTGGCAATCACGCAAGCAGTCTTGCTCAAAGAAATAACTCTTACATGGAATAGTACTCTTAGGAACACAAGTCCAGTTAGAAAAGGCATCATAATAATAATAATTTTTAAAATGGCAGAAAAGCAGCTCAGGTAAAGAGCTTTGCAGGTATCGTGTTGTTTATTGTATCTTGTCCCCAGACTAACACTCCTCCTGGTCACAATTTCTCTTACGAGGGACCTGAGGTTCAGAGAGCATAGGTGACTTTCTTAAAGGCACACAGCAGAGAAGTGGGGATCTGAGATTTAACCCTATGAATTGTCTCTGTACCAAGTGCTGCCTTCATAGCCAGTTGTCACAAAGTGCTGGGCACAGGAGACAGTTCCAAGGGTATAAGAAAGCCATTTCCACAAGGTCTTCCAGACTGAGGTCTCACTATCAACTCCCAGGGAAGGTGTGCTCATCTTTCAGACTCTTAATTAACCAGGATGAGCAGAAGAAAGTGGATGTGGCAAACTGGAGTCTTGCCTAGGGGGCCCTAGCCTTCAGGGAAGAAGGATGGGTGAGGAAGGAACGGAGGAAGGAGGTGAAGGTACCCCCAGCCCCCACATGCATATTCATAAATATCTAGTCCATTAAAGTCCCCTCCTTTCAAAATACCTAGAGCTTGTTGCTTGGCACCAAGTACCCCAAACTTTCCTTTTCTCCTCCTCCTCCCTGTTCCTCTAAAATCTCATCAACAGATGACACTGGATAAAGGTCGCGTTGGGCACGGGAGGATGACGCCACGGGAAGGTGGACCAGTCTCGATAGGGGGAGACTTTGTGAGTGTGGCGAAGCAGCGTCCTCACGGATTGTCCTCACGCAGCCTTCCAGTGCGTCGGAGCTGCACCCAGATTGTCAGAAACTCATCATGTCTTATTTAAGACTCGGTTTCATTTCATATTCTCTGTTCTTTTCCACAGTGAGCCCAGGGAAGCCTAAAGAGAATTTAAACTCAAAGTTTCTCCCCAAACCCTGATCAGTGAACATAAATATTTTCCCATTCAAGAAAGAAAGAAGAAGAAGGAAAGGAAAAAGGTTTTGGAAACTTCCTTTGATGAGCTGATTTTACTTATCTGTTGTGCTCTCTCTCTAGGCCTCATTTTCCATTCTTTCAGACATCACAAAGCAGAAAAGAAACTTACAGAGACCCATCCAGGACCAGGAACCCACCCACACACTGAAGGCTCTAAGGGGGAATGTGGTTAATTATTTCACAGAGAGAAACCTCTTTCTAGGGGCAGCAGAGAGAGAAGAGGTTGAATTCTTTGCTCACTTGAGTTTGGCAAAATAAAATTCAAGAATTGGGGCCCATAGGACCAAGAGGGACAGAGAAATAATGAAAGAACAGCCACGTGGGCTGTCCCACCAACCTGTGCCTTCCACGGCCCGCTGCTTTCTCTGCACACTCCTGGCAATGCAGGTCTCTGGGAGGTTTTACCTGGGATGGCGACAGGGGAATAAAGAGGGTTCTAGGACGAACTGTTACAATCGAGTAGGGGCTTTGCATTTCTGACCTCAAATCTGTGTGGACAATAAATGGAACTTTCTATAACTGTAAACAATGACACCGTCTTCCTTGGGCCATCTTTCCAGATGTGCCTTTTCTATCTTTGCTTTCTTGGTAATTCCCTTTTACCCTGTCCCCTCACAATCCCCATTAACACTGTTCATCTAGGGCTTCAGAGGAATGCTTTCATGACACAAAATGAAGTGAAAATTCTGCCCTCATGTCACTCTTTGAGCCTATAAGAAGGAAATTCGTAAGCTGCTGCCAGCCTGTCTGACTCTTTGTCTTCTCTCATGTCACTTCAGGATGACAAGCTTCAACTAAAAATAAGAGTCTTGGCACAGAACTAAAGTAAAATGCCATTCTTGTGTGTAGTATTCACACACACACACACACACACACACACACACACACACCAGCTCCGCGTTGGACGTGCTGAAAGACCGCGCATGGCTCATTCATTAATGGTGGAGATGCAAACCGTTTGCCGCCCTCGCGGTGAGCAGTTTGGCGACAGGCATCAGAAGATCATTCACATTTTGAATGCCCATAATTCTACTTGGAAAAATTTTAATTATATGTTAAAAATGACATCTATACCCCAAAGTGTGTGTGCACAATGTTTATGAAAGCACTGCTTAAATAGTGAGTCACATGAAGCCATTTAAAAATCAGAAACTGCACTCGCTAAATATTTTCAGTGCTTTCCTGCAACGGAAGAACTGTGCAATCATTACAATTTGTTACAGATAGATACTAACCACATAAAAGTGTCAGTGATATCCTGGAAAGTTCATGCTACAAAATAAGATTTATAGTTTTGTTTTTGTGAAAACTTACATTTATATCATGTGATATAAATTGAACAAAGACCAAAAACCCCTAAAAGCTGAAATGTCATCATTAGTATTCCTAGATTATGGGCAATTAAAACGTTTTTTTCTTTTTCTAAAATGCTCACAGTGCATTTATCTGTGTCTGTATTATTCATAATTAGAACTTTTAAAAAGAAATTCAGATGACCAATGACACAATAATTTTGAATGTTTTGTTCTTTCCATCAAAATGTTCTCTCCAGCATAAAGCCCCATAGAAGACAGCACAGTGCACAGTCCTACAGACTTTATTCAAGCTTGAAGAAGAAACTTCACAGAAATGAAAGCCATTTGTGTTTCACACACCTGTTCTAAACTGGAGACTAAAGATAACAGCTCCTGGTGAATTCAAAATAAATTCACAAAAAACAAAAACAATCTCCTCAAAAAACAAAAAACAATACAAAACAAAAACAAAAAAACCCCACCATCCACCACAGGCTGTTTCAGTGATCCTTAAATTCATTTTCTAGTTGATTGTCCAGTTCCTCCCTATCATTCTTCCTGTAAAATGGAAACCACACAAACCAGAAGCTTCAGTTGATCACTAGCAGCACTGAAATCCAAGAATATGGAAATTTCACAAACCTGAGCCCAAACTTGCAAAGGGCAACTGAGAGGATGGTTTAACAAAAGGAATTACATACATTAACAAGTGGCATTTAAATATGTCTCTCTCTATATATATATATATATATATATAAAATATACCAAATATTTATGTGTGTGTGTGTGTGTGTGTATACACACACACACACACACACACATATATCCCATAAAGAATCTTGAAGTAAAATCATAGTTGGGAGGTCTCTTAGTAAAGTAAGAGGGAGTTCTTACCATATACCATTATATTAATACTTATTAACGTTAACTTTTGGAAGAACGTACTTCACAGAAATAAAACGGTTGTTTGAAGTTTAAAAATGGAAACAACTGATGAAATAATACATTTATTTGATCTGAGGAGTTAATTTCATTTTTAGTTTGTTTACAGTATTTCAAAATGCTGATTTTAAATTTTTAATTAAATGAAAAGACACATATTTAGAAGGAGAATGCAGGCCCAGAATGGAGTCACTTGTACTAAACCCACATCAGCAGACCAAATTTGATACCTGACCTAACTGAAGTTTTAACCCCCCATGAATGCAACCTATGCTCAGTCAACCTGGAACTACCCGGTGGACACTAACGAGGCAATCCGCCTGAGAGGCCATTTTGTTTCGCTTAGGAAGGTGACCTTGCCTGAAACAATGTATTGCTTGCTAACGACTTCATTCTTCCACCTGCCTTCTGCCTTTAAAAATGTTTCCTCTTGTACAGTTCAGTGGAGCTCCTTTCTATTTGCTAGAGGGAATGTTCCTGATTTATAAATCATTGAATAAAGCCAATTTGATATTCAGATTTGATCAGTTCAATTTTTATTTTTTAACAATATGAACATTCTTCTTTTGAATAAGTTGTCCTTTACACAGAGATAGGAGCTATGTGCACAAAATCTGCAGTTACCATTGTGAGTGACAGTGGAGATGACACCAGACTCAGCTCCTTTCATATTTCTTAGACTGGTTTTCATCTACCCTTAAAACTGCAATTCATCCAAGATAGCAAAAATATCTCCTTATTCAGTAACTTCTCTGGAGATGTAAACACCGTACTTGGCTTGGAGATACAGATTCTAGGTCCAGATCCATCTAAATGGAGTCCTGGACCACGCTGGCCCTGGGGCCTCCATTTCAGAAGGGGGTAACAGTAGTATGTCATGGTCTTCTCCACATTGTGTGAAGAACAGAACCAGACAGTGGAGCAGTGTGAGGTCAGGAGCTGAAGGCAAATAGAATGAAAATGATGTAGACGAAGGGCTTCCAGAACAAATGCTGTTGACAATATTAACGAAGCCATAGCTTGTCCTTTTCCTTCAGGGTCAACTCTTGACCAAGGTTACGGCTTGGCTTACGGGGCCAGGTCGATGCAAAGCCACTTCTTGGTTGTGAGATTTCAGCTGCAGGTTATTTCTTACAACATCCGTGGTACTTTCCATACAGCTCAGAAACTTACTTCACATCTCCCCCTATTTTTATTTCAACTGGATAAATTCTTCTCCACCCTCTGGCTTGGAACTGCTGCCATGTCTCACTGACTGAATCACAGTCTCTGTCCTTGGGGCAACCTTGACAAAGCTCTGCCCATGCCTTCAGGGAGTTTCATGTGTACAACTGTTCAGGCTTCCCCCACTTGCCCCAACCATTTTCGTAGTATTCTCACTCAGTCAGAAGAGTGAAACTCAATTTTCAATATTCCTCTCAGGCATATAAATGTTTGTTGACTCTCTAAAGGCAGTTTTCCGAATTGGGTTGATTGATAGGGCCCTCCTTGGAAGAAGATGTGGATAGGGGTTGGCAAATTGGGGCTGTGAACAAAAAACACTGCAAGTCATATCCGTAAGCAAAGAACGCTGTGGCCGTCAAGTCATCAGCCAGCTCAGGATGCAGACCAGCAGGCAGCCCGGCCTCAGAAGCTGCCCTCAGCAGTGCCCTGAGGGACGTGGAAAAATAGGGTGCTGGCCCTAGATTGCCAGGTGTGTCTCAAAGAAATGATTCCAAGGAGCCCAGAATTTTGCCCCTTCCCATACACAGAAAAGTGCTAATTTTTTTAACCTGAGGTGTCTGGTTTTCTTTAGTAATCTTTTAATGTTCCAACCACCTGGCCTTTGTTGTAAAACTCCTGTATATCCTGCTCCTCTCCCACCTCTTCTGAGCAGTCCCTCAGAGCAACCTGAGAGGCTGTCATCCTGGATTCCAAGGGGTTCAAGTCCTCAGAAATGCCTGCCGAATAAAACATAACTCTCAACTTTTAAGTTGTACATTTTATTTCAGTCAACAGGGCAAATGTCAGATTTATTTAAATATTTTAAAATTTGTCGTTGTATTTCATAAATTTTGTATTTCACGGAAAATTTGTATTTTTTTTCCCCTTAGAATCATATAAAATTAGAGCTGGAATGATCTACCACCACCACCACCCATCTTATAATGAGAAAATTGAAGCTTAGGTTCCAGTTCAAGATGATGTGAATGAAAAATATTGCTGCCTAACAGTAAACAAAGGATGCTGCAGCCATCAGGCACAACTTCCACCCCAGACAGTGAGTCAGAGGGAACTCGAGATGGAGACAAGCAGGCTCCCTGCTGACAGGTCCTCAGCTTCTGCAGCCGCGCCTGTGGCACCCCTGAGACGACTCAAGGTGGGAAGCTCAGGGTGCTGGTTTGATAGCTAAGGCCCACATGAAAGGAATGATATCAACGAGCCCAGATTTTGCATCTTCCCGCCCATAAAAAAGCACTACAACCCTTAACTTGAGCTATGTGGTTTCCCTTAATTAGCAGTGAGCGTTGATGTCCCAGTGCCTACAGCCTGGACCCTCCCTTGCTGCCTCAGTGCAGTCTCTCAGAGAGATCTGAGAGGCCACTTGCCAGGCGTTAAGTCCTCAGAATGTCCGCCAAATAAAACATAACTCTCGACTTTTAGGTTGTGATTTTTTTTTTCTTTCAGTCAACAATGATTATGTAGAAAGACCCTGAACTCATCTCTTCCTGGAGACACACGGACTCTACAGCTGTATGTGGAAAAGCCTTCTCTGAAAAAAAACCTAAACACTGGCCAAGGGACCCCTCCCTTCACATCAGGCAAACAAGAGGGAAGTCATATGGACATGGATGGGAGAGGCTGAGACACAGGAGCACCGTCAACCCCACCCCAGCATGGTGACCCGCACTTGGCAGGGAACTCCAAACCCAGAGCTTCTCCCTGAGGAGCAAGAGGTTTATATTCCACAACTTTTAAGACCAGAATCTGAGAGATGAGTCCCCAGAACATCTGGCTTTGAAGACCAGCAAGGCTCATGCCCAGGAGACCTGTGGGGCTGTGGTGAACTGAGGAACGGCTCTGAGAGGGCTCGTGTGCAAACTCACCTGATCGGGGCCCAGTGCAGAAGCAGCCCTTTGAAAGGTGCCCAGACTTACATGAAAGAGACTCATCTCCTGATGTTAAAGCACTGGCCTGAGGGGTGGTGTCCTGCTGGGATTCCCTCCAGAGTTGGGGGCTGGCAGTTGCCATTTCTCTGCTGTCCCTCTGCCTCGACAAAGTTGGCAGGCACTTTTGTTCCCTTTCTTTTTCTTGTCTTCCCCCACCCCTCCTCTTTTTCTTTTTCTTTTTTCTCCTTTTTTTCAGGGAGTGCCATCTTTGCACTTCCCCTCTGCCTCACTCCAGCCCATGGGTGCCATCCTTGCTCCCTCCCTCTGCCACCCTTCAGAGGGCCAGATGCCCAGAGAGGAGGTTCTGCACAAGTCTGGTGCCCCAGTTTTTGCAGCCACCAGCCAGGAGGCACGCACTGACCCCTGGCTCTACAGACCAGTGGGGCTTAATTTCCTGAGTCCCAGGAGACCGTGAGACCTGAAGGGAAAGTTCTTGGCAGAACACTGCTCCCAGGGAGCTGCACAGACAGCAGGCTGAGCACACCTCCGTCTTTCTAGGAAAGAGGCCTCGATGCTTGTCCAGAGGCTTTGGCCTGAGGGACAGGCTTCTGGTTTGCCGCACTTGCCGAGGCCCCCAGAGGTGCTCCCAGGGAATGGAGGCTGGTGGACACGTCTTCGCACTTGGCCTCTGCCTTGCCCCAGATCACCAGTATCTCACAGAAAGGAGCTGAGGCCTTCTTTGGCACCCAGATTTTTGTGGCTACTGCCAGGGGACATCTCTGCCTCTCTCGGCTCTGGTGACCAGCCAGGCTCTTGCTGCAGGTCCCACAGAAAAGGTGTTCTTTAACAGCTGCCATCCCCAGGGTATGGCAAGAGGCAACAAACCCAGGAGCAAAATCTTTCTGGAAAGAGGCCAATTAGCTACTCATTATACTTGCAGCCTGAGGGGCTTCTAATCAAACACACATCTAAGGACCAGCCGTAACCCTTTCCTGAGACTCAGAGCGAGGGCACGTCTCAGCCTTCCCTCTGCGACGCCCCAGAGAGCCAGCGCCTCTTGCAGGGGAGCTCACACTTGTCTGCCACCTTGGTTTCTGCACCTGCCACTCCGGAGACGCCCCTTGATTGCCTGACTTCGGGGGTCGGTGGGCTTGCAGTCCGGGGTCCCTCGGGACTGTGACAGTGGAGAGACAGTTCTCAGAAGGCTCCCACAGCAGGGCACTACACAGAGGGCAAACGGACACACACACCCAGGCTTCCTGTGGAAGAGGCCTGCTTGCCTGTCCCGGAGCCCCAGCCTTAAGGGCAGTCTTCAGGCCTGGCACCTCTGGAGGCCAATGGACGTGCCCTAGGGAGCGTAGGCTGGACGATGCCGGCCTCATGCTCTCCCTCTGCCCCACTGCAGCTCGCCAGTAGCTCCCAGAAAGGAGCATGTACACGCACGCATCTGGAGCCCCAGCTTGTGGAACTGCTGCCCAGGGAGCTACTCCAGATCGCCTGGCTCTGAGGGCCAGCACGGCTTACACTTGCGGCCTGCAGGTCTGTATGTGTTTGTGTTCTTTAAAAGCTGCTTCCAGAGGGTCTGCCTTCCAACCATCCTGAATCTACGTGCTGACCACAGCCTCCCGTCTGGGGTGCTGACTGGTCTTGGGACACCTTCAGTTACTGGGAGTTATTCAAAATGAACCATGGTGCTGGGACAATCACAAAGCTTCGAGAGACGTCCAAGGGAGTGACTGAGTGATAAGCTCCGTCTCCTACGCAGGCCAGCCCTTCAGGACTGGGAGGAGTGGCCGCTTCATCTAATGTGTGGAAACTAACAAGAGAGTCACACAAAATTAAGAAGCAGAGAAATATACCCCAAATGAAAGAACAAGGTAAAACATGAGAAAAACACCTTGATGAAACAGAGATAAGTAATACACTTGGTAGAGAATTCAAAGTAATGGTTAAAAAAAAAAAAACTCATCAAACTTGGGAGAAGAATGGATAAACACAATGGGAACCTCAGCAAAGAGACAGAAAATATAAGAAAGGTCCAAATAGAAGCCACAGAGCTAAAGATACAATAACTAAACTAAAAACACCCAGAGGGGTTCAACAACAGACTAGATGAAGCAGAAGAAAGGGTCAGTGGACCCAAAGACACTGCAATTTACTCACCAATCAGAGCAGCAGAGAGAAAAAAAAAAATGGGCGGGGGCAGCAAAGATAGCTTAAGGGACGTGTGGACACCACCAAGCAGACTGCCATTTGAGTTACAGAAGTACCGGGATGACAAGAGGGAGAAAAGGGCAGAAAACTTCTTTACAGAAATAATGGCTGAAAACATTCCTAGCCTTGGGAAAGAAAACGAAATCCAGATCCAGGAATCCCAGAGAGTTCCAGGAGACGAACCGAAGGAGACCCAAACCAAGCATGTCATAATCAAAACTGTTGAAATCTGAGGCTCAGAGAAGTGAAGCGGCCCACATTGCAAGGTCAGGCAACCAGTTAATATCAGAGCCAGAGCCAGAAGCCAAGCCTTCTCATCTCTAGCTGAGAGGTACTCACCTCTACCACACTCCCTAGAAAAGCTTGCCCTCCACATCGCCTGGGCATTTGAGGCTCCTGACTCACCACTGCTGCCCAGAAGCGGAGGCGAAGTGACGCAGTGAGCAGACACGTTGCAGCTCAGGGCTTGGAGTGCTGGGGACTCTCAGTGGGAATGACTTCTCTGCGTACCTCGAGTCTGAGTGTCATCGTTTCAGCATCCAGTTCAGTGACTACAGCTATTGCTTTGGACAGTACTCTGTACGATGCCTTGTAACTGTCATTTTAAAGTCCGTCTATTGAATTCCCCTGGTTTATTCTACAGTCCCATTTTCCCCTATTTTTCTGTGTCCTTTGACCAGGAGTTTAAGAAATAATATTAGAGACAGACAAGTTATTCTTACACTTGGAACAAATTCCAAGAACCGTGTTTTCCAGAGCAGGGAATCAGGAGAGGTTGGCCTGGACTACATGGAGGTAGAGGAGCATTATTCGGGCCTGGGACTGGGTCCAGGGCGAGCATCTCCTCTGAAAAGGCACGGGCATCCTGTGAGATGCAGCCAAAGGTACTGTTGCCTTTGTGGCTCCCTTATGTACAAAATGTTTTAAAAATTATTTTATGGTTGTGCTGATATAACGATAAACAAAATCCAGGCTGGACTCATCATTATATACTCACTGTTATTATATTTATTGTTTCTTCTCATTTAAAGAGAAATTAGAAGCGATCATTTTTGAGGGCCCTAAAAGTAGCATGAGTCCCAGTCCCTGTGCCTCCCACGCCTGGTGGAGGAGTCAGCCCTCGTCAGAACTAGATGGGCCGAGCAAGGCCCGCCTCGGTCACCTCCTCTTGGTGGCATCCTGAGCCCCCAAGCCCCTGTTCCCTCTTCTCTAAAGGGGAGTGACCATCAGTCTTCTGCCCAGGGCTGCTGTGAAGACAAAAAGAGATCACACATACAGAAGGAATATCTCCCTCCCCACCCCTCCACTTCCCTCCCTTTCCTGGCAGACTGATCCGCAGCACTGGTCCTGGATGTCCTCCTTCTGAAGTTACAGACGAACCACTGGCTAATGGCACAGCCATCAGCAGAGACCATTTTCCCCAGACATCAGGTCACTTTTCTCCCTCTGCTCTTGTCAACACAGAGCATCACTGAAAAAACTTCTTTCCCCGTGGTGATGCCACTTCACAGGATTTCATATCTCCCCCTTTTTCCACAAACACAAGCTAACCTCTTGTCTAGAATAATTCACCTTGATCATATTTTTAAAAATTAGCTGAATGACAGGGTTACTCCAACCACGGGAGACAGAGGAGGAGTACATGTCCAATTACAGGTGAAAATAACCAAGACTGATGCATTCTGTGGTGTCCTGAGGCCTGCCTTGCTCAGCTACTTTTTTGTCATAAACAGCTGTGGAAGATTCTCAAGTGGGTAGAGAAAATGTGGGTGGATATTTGGTGCAGATGATTCTTGTTCAGGCTAATGTGAACTAATAGTGTCCCTACTGGAAAGCAGTTGACCATTGCCCTGTTAAGACTATAAGTTTATAGTTTCTTGTTCCCTCCCTATATGCGTATGGTTCTTAGAATCCCCCCTGGAACTGGTTGTAACACCCTACTGGTTCCTGTTTTAAATTAATGAGTACAACAGAAGGTATGATACCTGTTCATTTTGTGATCGTATGAGGGTCTGATTTTACCTTCTTTGTAAAACTATTCTTTGACATATTTCATTACCAGTGATGAGATAACTGTTGCCTCCTCCCTCAGAGAACCTCTTCACCTTCTGGCATGGACCAAAGGCTAGAGGAATTTCAGCCTTACAGGTTACAGTGGCCAACTATCAGCACAATCATACACTGCATGTATATGTGTACACACACACACACACACACACACACACACACACACACATACACATTTATACAGAGTGAAACCCTAAATGATAACGGAGTCTTTTGGGCTAATTTAGGAATAAGCAGAGAACCACATTTCTTTCTGTTTCTTTGTTGCTTTAAGCTCTCATTTCTGAAACTTTCTGTGAAATGTCAAGAGGAGAGACAGCCCCGGAATTAAAGGACTTTTGGTCTAACTCTTGCTCTAGAACGTAGTCATCCCATCAGTAAACATCACCTTCGAAAACAACCTTTGATGCTGAAGGACCGCACGGTCTCTCTGGAGAGCCATGCTGACAGTCAGTTTTCCTGACAATCTGGGATGAACAGGAAGTAAAATTGAGTTGGAGCTTGAAGTTCTTTGTTTTACTTTTGGTTGGTTTCTGTCAGGTTTTGAAGAAAAACAATTCTTTTTTTAAAATATATTTTTATTGAAGTGCAGTCAGTTTACAATGTTGTGTCATTTTCTGGTGCACAGCACAAGACGTCAGTCACACAGGAGCACACATATGTTCGTTTTCATGTTCTCCTTCACCGTAAGTTACTACAAGATATTGAACACAGTTCCCTGTGCTGCACAGTGTGAACTTGTTGTTTAAGGAAAAACTTTTTCTTGATATGAACTTTTTCCCCCTGATTGACGTCTTTCTGCCAAAGAGGAGAGCAGCAAACAAAACCTGGCAGAGACTCCTTTCAGCAGGGCTCCGGTGATTCTGAGCGTGGCTTTCTTATGTCTTCATTTTACAGAACACACCCCCACCCACAAGCCCACGCTCTCCCACAGCATCATGGTGAGCGAGCCCTCACGGTGATAATGACTCAGGCACACTGCGGGGACAGTGCCCTCCTCCTAGTGCCACACGTGCACTTGGTTCCAGTTGTGGCAGAGACTTGCACTGAGTTATCTTCATGTTCTCACATTCTCCTCAGCAGTGCCTGTGACCTTCAAGCACAGGCCTTGGGAAAAGGACCAGGATGAGGGAGAGACTAAAGAGAAGGGGTGCACATTTTTGTGTAACAGCTTTATAGAGATACCTTTCATGTTCACTCTTTAAGAGTATTAAATTCAGTGATCTTTAATACATTCAACACATTGTGTGATCATCACCACTATCTAGTTTAGAACATTTTTATCATCCCTCCCAGAAAACCTCTCTTACTCATTAGCAGCCGTCCCCTATCTTCCCCCCAGCCCCTGGCGACCGCTGGTCTGCTTTCTGCTCTGTGGACTCGCCTGCTCTGCACGCTTTATATAAATGACTCACACGACAGGAGGCCTTTCTGTCTGACTTCCTCCACGTGGCACATTTCCCGGGCTCACCATGTGGTAGCCTGTATCACACTCCGTTCTTTTCATGGCTGAATAATATTCTACTGTATGAATATACCACGTTTGGTTTATCAGTTCATAAACTGATAGCTGTTTGAATTGCTTCCAATCTTTGGGTTTTACAAAAACTGTTGCTACTATGAACGTTTATGCACGAGTTTTTGTGCGGATGTACGTTTTCCTTTCTCTTGAGTGTGTATATACATTTGGGAGTAGAATTTCTAGGTTGTATGAGAAGCCGGTATCCAACATTGTGAGGAACTGCCAACTATTCTCCAAAGTGGCTGCATCACTTTTTATTCCCGTCAGTAGAGCAACAGGGATCCAGTTTCTCCGCGTTCTTGCCAACGCTTGCTGTTATTTGTCTCCTTGATTATAGTCGTCCTAATGGGTTGAAGTAGTATCTCATTGTGGTTTTGATTTTCATTTCCCTAATGGCTTATGATTTTGAACATCTTTTTATGTGCTTATCTGCCATTTATATATCTTGTTTGGAGAAATATCTATTCAGATCCTTTGCCCATTTAAAAAAAATTGGTTATTTTCCTCTTTATTATTAAGTTGTAAAAGTTCTGTATTTATTCTGAATACAAATCCCATAAAAGACATTTGGTTTGAAAATATTTTTTCCATTATGTGGGTTGACTTTCCACTTTCTTGATGCTGTCTTTTGCAGAACAGGAGTTTTAAAATTTGATCAGGTACAATTTATGTATTTTTCTTTTCGTCACTTGTGATTTGGTGGTGTATCTTGGAAGGCTTTGGCTAATTCAAGGACATGAAGATGTGTACCTATAATTTCCTCCAAGAGTGTTATAATTTTAGCCCTTACATTAAGGTTTATGACCCACATGGAGTTAAATATTTGTGTATGTAAGGAAGGAACACAACTTCATTCTTTATTATGTGGGTCACCAGCTGTCCCAGCATTGTTTGTTGAAAAGATTTCCACATTAAGTTGTCCTGGCACCCTTGCCAAAAGTCAACTGACCACAGATGTGAGGGTTTATTTCTAGACTCTAAATTCTTTCGCATGGATCTGCTTGTCTCCCTTATGCCAGACCGCATTGTCTTGCTTTCTGCTATTTCGTAGCAGGCTTCCAAATCAGGAAGGGCGAGATCCTCTCCCAGCTTTGTTCTTATTTTACACGATTGTTCTGGCTCTTGTGGGTCCCTTGCACTTCCATATAAGTTTTCTGCCAAAAAAAAAAAAAAAAAAAGCCGACTGTGATTTTGACAGGCATTGCGTTACATCTGTAGATCAGTTTCAGAAGTCTTCTCACCTTAACAGCAAGTGTTAGGCTTTCCAGTCCTGAATGTGAAATGTCTTTCCATTAGTTTAGGTCTTCTTCAATTTTTTGATAGTTTTGTAGTTTTCAGTGCGCAAGTCTTTCTTGTGTTAAATTTATCCCTAAGCATTTTCTTTTATTCTTTTTGATACTATTATAAATTGAATTATTTTCTTAATTTCATTTTCAGACTGTTCATTGCTAGTGTATAAAACCAATTATCTTTTGAATATTGACCTTGTACCCTGCAATCTTGATGAATTCATTTACTAGTTCTAATATTTTATTTTGAGGCTTGCTTAAGATTTCTATATGTAAGATCATGTTATCTGCAAATAGAGATAGTTTTAATTCTTTCTTTACAATGCAGATGTCTGTTATTTCTCTTTCTTGTATAATTGCCCTGATCCTCCAGTGCAATGGTGAACAGAAGTGGTGGGAGTGGGCATTCTTGTCTGGTTCCTGATTTTAGGGGAGAACGGTCCATCTTTTACTATATAGTGTAATGTTAACTGTGAACTTTCTGTAGATACTCTTTAGCACATTGAGAAAGTTCCTTTCTATTCTTAGTCAGTTGGATGCTTTTATTATGAAAGGGTGTTGGATTTTGTAAAATTCTTTTTCTCCATCTGTTGAGATGACCACGTGGTTTTGTTTTTTATTTTACTATTACGTGTATCACCTTGATTGCTTTCTCACTGTTAAACCGACCATAGATTCCAAGGATAAATCCCATTTGAATTACTCCTTTTACTATGTTGCTGAACTCAGTTTGTTAGTGTTTTGCTGAGAATTTTTGTGTCTATATTCACAAGGGATTATTGGTCTATAGTTTTGTTTTCTTTTCTTGTGGTGTTTTTTATCAGGTTTTGGTATCAGTGTAATACTAGCTTCATAGAATAAGTTGCAAAGTGCTCCCTCCTATTCTGTATTTTGAAAAAGTTTGTGAGAAATTTTCATTAATTAGACTTTAAACATTTGGTAGAATTCACCAGTGAAGCCATCGGAGTCTGAGCTTTTATTTGTGGGAAGCTTTTGATTACGAATTCAATCTCTTGTTTTATATCTATTCAGATTTTCTGTTCCTTCTTCTGTCAGTTTTGGTGGTTGTTTCTGGTGCACATACGTTAAAAGAAAGAACTTAATTCGAAACTTCTTTCTCTTTCTAATCTACTACCTTTTGTTAATTATGTTCATCTCCCTGACAGTGACTGTAGGAAAAATGAGAAAGGAAAACCAGTACCTGTTTACACACTACAGACACCTCTAGATTTTGCTGCCCCTGGGTTCTCTTCACGCATATGGGCTCCTTCCAGCTAATGCTCCTCCTCTAGGAATGCATGAGAGCGGGGGGGGGGGGGGGGTGAAGGTGGAGGAGAGACGCTCTAGTAAGATCCGAGTCTGTCTTGCCTGGCCACATGGATAAGAAGTGGGCCCATCACGTTTCACTAACGGGCCTGGCCGGTGTGGGCATCGTACAGCCCTGACAGTGAGTGACTCTCAGCAAACGTGTGATTCATAACTTCAGCAGAATCGAGAACATGAAATTCTACATTTCCTTCCTCCTTAGAATTGTCCGGAGTTAGAGAAATACTGTTTCTTCTATGAAAGTTACTTGTAAGTTTCTTTCTTTTTGAATCAAATCTCACATTTATTAATGGAGAACCACTTTCACAAAGAACTAGGCAAAAAGACTACGGTTCTCATGTTAGTTCCCAGGTGACTGAGCACAGGGGCCTCAATTCTGCTGTTATTAGAAGATCACTTATTTCCCACCCCCCTCAACGTATTTTGAAAAACAAAAACTAACCACCACCACCACCACCACCAAGTGCCCCTTAAACCTGTGTTCAAACTGCAGTGAGGAAACTCTTTTAGCAAAGGTAGAATTTCCTAGCAATACCCCCATCTTGGATTTGGGTTTTTCAATAGCCATGGGCGGGCCTTTTCTCTTGAGGGGTTTAACAGCTTCCTCTGTAGGCCATTCCCTCGGCCTCTACCTTATCACCCCTGCACCGTAATATTTCATTTACCAAGAAGTAAGTATTTCTTATCTTTATTTAGTCTAGGGGATCTGACTGCACAGAAATTATCTAAAAGTTGCCCACTGTATGATTTCCCCACATCTGCATTTGTCCTAAATGCTCCTTGCCGCTGCGTGAGAGGCCACGAGAGGAAAACCAGCAGTCTCTCCATGACCTGGAGCCTGGTTTATGCTTTTGCACCAACCATGTGCAACCCCGGGGTGATCATGAAACTCAATTCTTCTTTTTTAAAACTTTTTTTTCATTGAGTTGTGGTCATTTTACAATGTTGTGTCAAATTCCAGTGTAGAACACAATTTTTCAGTTACACATGAACATACATATATTCATTGCCACATTTTTTTTCGCTGTAAGCTGTGAAACTCAATTCTATCATTTTTCTTACATTTTCTGAAAGCCATTGTTCTTTTATCTTTTTAAAAATAGTGCTTGATTACTGATGTCCAAGTCTTCACATAAAACTTTCAGATTGATTGGCAGTCTTGCTCTTTGGCATTCCAAAGCCTGTGTTAAAAATATGCTTTATTTATTTACTAACAAATCTGTTCTTTTGAAATAATTTCAGACTTACAGAAAAGTTGCAGAATAACCCAAAGGAACCCCGTATTTCCTTCACTAGAAGCCCACAAATGTTACTATTGTACCAGATTTGTTTTGTCTATGTTTATGTTTTTAAAAAAGCAGTGATCTCTAGGTAGGTTATGAAATGTGTGTTCTCATTTCATCAGGTGACAGGAAACCAACTATCAATAAAAAGTAAAACACCAGCGAGGCAGCTTTGTTTTGCTGTTCAAAACCCATCTTCAACTTTCTTAGTCCGTTTTTCTCGTTTTCCTCCTTATTTTGTTTGCTTCTTGACCCCTGTTTCAGAAGGTCTCAGAACATACATTCTTGTCCATTTAATAAACATCATGGGACATGAAAAAGTCTGTCCTCAAGTATTTCATAACTGAAACTAAAGCAAGTTTTGGCACGTCAATGTGATACCGTGCCCACATACAGGAAGCCCATGTGCATCACGGAGGGTCTTAGTCTTGAGTGGTAAGCAAGGCACTATTGCTTCTTATGAAGTGTTCTGTAAAGTACGGTCGACACGCATGTGTCAGCAGGTATCCCTTAACTCAGACCTTAAACAGATTAAACAGCCTTGTTTTCTAGCTGACGATGACAAAGTAATTGTCACAGCAGGTAAGATAATAACAAAACAATCCCTGTTATGTCACAGAATGTTTATTTTCCAGTTTGACAGAAACAAGAACATTATTTTGACACCATAATTTCTCTTTCTTTTTCACTTTCTTTCTTGTCTATGGAACTTACCTGCACAGAATTAGATTATTCATAATCCTTGGTTCATGATACACTCACAATTGGTCCATGTGTGGCCCTCTTTTATTAATTCACTCATTTATTTATTTTTAGTAATATAAAAACCCAGCCACGAACCCATCACCACCAATACACAAGCCAGCACTCTGAATTCCAGTGTTCTGGTCCTCTCCCATTTTATATCTCTGCCTCCCACCACCAAACATTTAGGACTGTAACTACCATCATAAACTCCTTGTTCACCATTCCCTTGCCTTTCTTTTTAATGCAAAATTTTTTCTTTGCTTCTCTTGATTGGCAGGTCGATTTATTTTTATTTTTAAGTCTTTTCCAGGTTTCACTCAGATATGGCTTTCACATCATTGTATTGAGAGAATGTTTTCATTCATCAGTGTCGACGTAATCAATTCTTCACTTATTCTTACGACTGGCAAGGGTGGAGGAAAAACCTCATCTCACTGGACAATAAAACCAAGAAGTTCTTCTGGGAGTGGTCTTGGCTTCCTTGTGTTGGGTCTACTCCTGACACACCAGCACTGGGTGGTCCCCTCCCCCACTCCTTGAGCAGTGTCTGTGGCCGGCGGAGCCCAGGGACAATCGACACCGTGAGTTTCCTTTTCAAGAGCTTTTCTACATAATGGCTGACTTAGGAACCCACACCGAGGAAGTTTTAAAAAGGGAGGCTGACTCTGGGGGCTTTGGGCTGTATTATCGATTGAGGCCAATGGAAGCTGGTTCAACAGGAAGAGAACCAGGGTATCACAGGGTAGTAGAAAGAACACTGGCTTCAGAACTTGGAGACGTGAATTGCAGTTTCAGTTCTGCTGTTAACTAGCTATGTGACCTTGGGCAAATGGTTTTTACCTCTCTGGGCCTCAGCTTCCTCTTCTGTAGAATCAACACTTAAACCGAATAACTTCTAAGGGCTCTTCCAGATGAAGAACCTGGAGAAAGACTGGTTAAGTGAGCTGCTGAGGGTCTCAAGGCTCTCCCTTCACCCATTAGTTGTAGCGTCAGCATTCTATCCCTTGAGCTCCTGCAATGTGCCAGGGATGCAGGGGTGAATAAAACACTGGCAGCTCCTGGCCAGGAACGCAGAATCCTGTCACTCTGGGAAGTACTGCAGGATGTATTTTTCTGTCTGCCTTACTAAGTGCAGATCTGCTTACGGTCACGGACACAATGTTAAGGCTCTTTTGAACGTAAGCAACAGAAGCACACTGGCACTAACTTAAATAAAAGGGGAGATTTGTTGTAAGAACACAGGGCTGTGGAATGCCTCGTGAAATCATAGCAGAAACACAATTAAGACTCAGTAAAAGATCAGAGGCATTAACTGGGTGTGAGGGGCACCCAGGAGGCCATCTCTCTCCATCTTTATCTCCGATTGTCCTGTCAGCCCGCTTAATTCTTCATTTTTTCCAGTAGCTGCCACTTGGTATAAAATAGCTTTGACAATCACATTGTTTTACATGGAGGGAGACCAAACTTCCTCTCAATGCCAATTCTGAATTCCTAGGAGTGAACTGTGATTGGCCCAGTTCATGTCAGCCACTCCCCTCCCAATCCAATCCTCTGTGACGGAGTTTGAGAAGGGGTTGGAGAGGGTCTGTCCCACAAAGACCACCTCTGGGTCTTCCACCACAAGGGCAGGGTTGGGGGGACGTGCCTGAGAAGGGCACTCTGCCTTCTGGCTCTGACCAGGCCCAGGATCAACATTAGCTCACTTGTGTCCCCACACTGGGCCCTAGCCCAGAACAGGTACTCAGCACATGCTTTTGAGTGAATGCACAAATGAATACTATCAACTTAAAGTGAAATAGTAGGAAAAGGCTCCCCAAGAGAATGCCACCTTTGGCTTTAAAAAGAAACTAAAAGAATATCAGCCCAAGAGAACAAGCCACACAATTCTGACATAGAAGTTCCTAGAAGGCAGTGAAACTTGACACCAGACAGAGTGCGTGTAGAATCGTGTATTGATCCCTGTGATAGAAAGAAAGGCTGATCATGACTCTTGTGGCCAGCGTGTCTTTTCTCATAAGGCATCAAACAAGAAGGAAGTGGTAATAGAATGGCATCTTTTTTGAGATCAGTGACTTAGAGGTCTTTCTTAAAGCTTCTCACATTCCTTCAAAAATACAGATACCAAAAAAGAGTGGCCAGGCAGACCGGGAAGCCCCTTTGCATTTGCCTTCTATTAGTCATGACCTTAAAGTCTGCGGAAAGCTCCTAATGGAGACTCGTGGCCCTTTAGAGCTGAAATGAGCCTGACTCAACTTCTCGTTCTTTGCACTAATTTTGCAGAAGAGACGCAACTATTCACTGCCAGCTAGAGGCAGTGACCCAGCTTGCTGTTCTGGAGAATCAGTCTTTAGTTGCCACCAATGTTGTGTGTGCACAACACCCAACACTTGTCCTGTTGCTCAGAGCTAAATCGGAGAACTGACAGCAAATGCATAAATCAGGGCTGTTAACAGCTGAGTTAGTACTGCCATAGTGCACTGAAGTCTGGTCCTGCCCTGGATATGCTCAAGCCAAGCGTTGTGTTTGCATCAAGATACGTGCTCTGTTGATCTAAATTAGTGCTACTGGGATGGTGTTTTGACCTGATTTGTGCTTGAGAATTCTCATCCCCCCAGGACTGGCTGGCAAACGCCGTGTCAAAGCCTGAGCCCTGTTGGCCCTGCATGGGTGCTCAAAGGAAGGTTGCAGGTCAGTGTCTACACAGTCCGCCAGCTGGTCACCATACGCACACAACATGGTAGGAGAGCTGCAGTGCTGTAGTTACATTAGATTTATTACATATATAAAATGTATATGTGCATATATTGAATATTCATGTATTTTTTATATACAGTTTGGGGCAAGAATACCCTTTCCCTGGGTTTCATTTCGCCTCTCATGGGGCCTTTTTAAGGGAAGAAACATTTGGCAATTTTATTTTTTAAAATGCTAAGCTAATCATTTAAAGTTAATAACTTTAAATTTTAACTTAGATCTAAAATTCCTTGGGGAAGAAGGCTCACGAGAAGTGTCTCAGCCTGAGAACTCCCCTGCACCATCGAAGGACAACACACCCACTTACACAGCCAACACATCTTCCTCTGAGACACTGGATGAGCTCAAGAAGAAATACTTTCTGGAGGAGTGGGTTCCTTTTGAAAATGTGCTCTGTTTTGCTCTGGTTGTTGTTGGCTGATTAATGATGAGAAATCTCCCACTGGTGAGGTAATTCTACATCTGATGCTGTCACCGTAGGGGAAAGAAAACCTCCAGTTTCTTAGAGGAAGTAAGTCAATGCCTGCGACAGATAATCACTTCCCTGAAATCTCTTGATAAGTTGAATTTTTAAGCTTAAAAATTAATTTTTCAATGCTTAAAAATGGAAATGATTGCTAGAATTGATAAAGTGGGTGCAATTTAAAGATTGCATTTGTTAAGTGAGCACAGAAAGCAAATGTTATGAAAGCAAAGTCTCTAGGGCAGTCCTCAGGCCAGCAGACGGTGTGGGCCGGGTCTTTTGAAAGCAGCCCAGAAAATGTTCTATATCTCAGATTAATGGAGGTTACGTGAGTGTCTACATATAAAAGGTCAACAGTGTTGTGCACTTTACTGTGTGTAAGGTATACCTCATTAAAAAAGGCGGCGCAAGCTAGCAAGCCAGCCGGTGAGCAGTGCAGAGGTTCTCTCCACGCTTCCCATCAGCTTCCACTGTGCCCAGCTCTGCTCCTGGCTCTGAGCCAGCCAGGCACTCAACTCAGCCTTGACAAGTCACCTGAGGATGACCTGTACGTGGTCTGCACTGCTCCTACCTCCATTTCTGTTGTTAAAGGGGAATGGTTATCACCCACTCCTGATTCGACTCCTCGCCCTCGCCTGGCAGAATTCGGAAGGCAAAACTGCTGCCTTCTGCCATCTTCCCAAGAGCAGGATGCTCATGGGAAACCCGCGTTCGCCGCTGCTCCTCCTGCTGCAAGTCCTGCAGGGACAGGCCTGCCATGGGGGATCTCTGACATTGCCTGTGACTGGGTTGGGAAGCCCACAATCACCTGCAAATATAAGCTAGCCCTTTATTAATATATCACATCATCAATCTTATTTCTTAATTGGTTCAAACCTCGGGTGGGAATGAAATGTGCTAATCATCGGGCTCCCACAGAACCCCCAACACTTGCCTTCCAGGCAAGAACAGATAAAAAGCTCCCTGCTTCTCTGAAACTAAACCTGGCATGCCTGATTTAGGCCTTGCTAAAGCCTTGTAGAATTATTACATAAAAGTATTAGCTGATTTTTATTTGTTAACTTTTAAGTATCTTTCATTTTTGAGAAAAATAAAATCCATTATTGCTTTTGAAGTTTGAGAATGCTGCTTTACCTCCTGGGATAGCTTTGTGAATTAGTTGACAGACACAGAAGCCAGATATGGGTCAACACATTGGCTTTGCTACTGGTGAGGTTAGATTAAAACTCTTGGCTTGCACACAGCCCCAAATGGTCTTCAGCTTACCGCGTGCCCACAGGCAGAGCAGCTGTAGGCCTCCCCCAGCAAGGGCAGCACCTGGCTCCTTGGGCTAACCCCAGGAGGGGAGCAGGACAGGTGCATCCTGCGGTCGGGCTGTTTAAAAAAAGTTGAGAGAGAGAAAGAAAGAGAGAGAGAGAGAGAAACAGCAAAGTGGGGCAGGGTGTGGAGCAGAGAACTTTATATGTTGAAGCTGATCTGTACTGGGCAGCACACGCCGTATTCCTTGCTGAGGAGTTAGATGGGGGAAGAGAAGAGAAGGAAGATGTTCTTTCCAGTGCTTCTGAAAAGTTGGGTCGAGGCAAGAGCAGGTGGGGACTTGACTGACGATTCTAGGTCACTGAGAATGTTCTTGTGGGCCCAAACTGAAACTGATAAACCTTTACCCATAGTGCACCAAAATTTGAGATCCCAGCAAAAGTTTTAAATGATGATTTGAAAAGAGAGTGTGCATTTAAATCCCACCTCCTCAACTAATACTGTGCCACCGGCATTCTGGCCTCACCAGAAGAGGCCACGAGCCCAGATCCAGCCTCGGCACCAGCAAGGGTTGTGGGGCTGGAGACTCACAGTCCCTCTGTGGGCATGGGGGGGGGGGTCCCTCTCTTCCCCCCTTCCCCCTTTTGCATCTGTGTTCATCAACAGTGTTGGCCTATAGTTTTCTTTTCTTTTTTATTTATTTATTTTTTTGGTTGTGTCTTTGTCTGGCTTTGGTTTCAGGGTGATGGTGGCTTCATAGAATGAGTTTGGGAGCATTCCCTCCTCTTCAACCTTGTGAAAGAGTTTGAGAAGGATTGATCTGAGCTCTCCTTTGTATGTTTGATAGAATTTCCCAATGAAACCATCTGGTCCCGGACTTTTGTCTGCAGGGAGGTTTTTTATTGCTGACTCTTTTCTTCACCAAGATGAAAAGAGAAAGGACACAAATTAACAAAGAAAGAAATGAAAATGGAGAAATTACAGCCAAAACAATCTTGAGAAAGAAGAGGAGACCTGGAGGAATCATGCTCCCTGACTTGAGACTATACTACAAAGCTACAGTCATCAAAACAGTGTGGTACTGGCACAAAAACAGACACATAGATCAATGGAACAGAATAGACAGCCCAGGAATAAACCCACATGCTCATGGTCAATTAATCTACAACAAAGGAGGCAAAAAGACAAATGGAGAAAAGACAATCTGATCAATAAGTGGTGCTGGGAAAACTGGACAGCTGCATGTAAAAGAATACAATTTGAGCATTCCCTAACACCATGTACAAAAATAAATCCAAGATGGATTAAAGACCTAAATGTAAGACTGGAAACAATAAAACTCCTAGAAGAAAACATAGGCAGAATACTCTTCGACATAAATCGTAGCAATATTTTTTAGATCAGTCTCCCAAGGCAAAAGAAATAAAAGCTAAAATAAACAAATGGGACCTAATCAAATGTAAAAGTTTTGTACAGTAAAAGGAAACCATCAACAAAATGAAAAGACAACCTACTGAATGGGAGAAAATATTTGCAAATGTTATGACTGATAAGTGGTTAATATCCAAAATATGTAAACAGCTCGTACAACTCGACATCAAAAAACACAAGCAATCCAGTTAGAAAAAGAGCAGAAGACCTGACTAGACAAGTTTCCAAAGAAGTCGTACAGATGACCAACAGGCACATGAAAAGGTGCTCAGCACCCACTAATAGTCAACAAAATGCAAGTCAAGAGCACAGCGAGGTACACCTCACACCTGGCAGAATAGCTATTATCAAAAAGGCAGGAAATAAGTGCTAGCGAGGACGTGGAGAAAAGGGTACCCTGGTGCACTGTTAGTGCAAAAGCAGCATGCAAAGCAGTATGGCGGGTCCTCAAAAACTAAAAACAGAATGACGACATGACCCATGAATCCCACTTCTGGGTATACATACAAAGAAATTAAAAAAAAAAACTTATTCAAAAAAGATATATGCACCCCTATGTTCATTGTAGCACTATTTACAATAGTCAGATTGTGGAAGCAACCTAAGTGTCTACTGGTAGGTAAATGGATAAAGAAGATGTGTAGTGTACACACACACAACACACTTATACACACACACAATGGAATATTACTCATCCATTAAAAAGAGCAAAATCTTGCCATTTGAGGCAACATGGGTAGACCTGGAAGACAGTAAGTTAAATGAAATAAGCCAGAGAAAGGCAAATACCGTATGATTTCACTTGTAAGTGGAATCTATAAAACAAAACAAACAAAACAAAACACAGACAGACTCATAGATACAGAGAACAGACGGTTGCCAGAGGGGAGGAGAATATGGGAGGTGGACAAAATGGACGAAGGGGAATAAGAGGTACAAAATTCCAGCTATAAAACAAAAAGTCACAGGGATGTAACGTACAACACAGGGTACATAGTCAATAATATTGTAACAACTTTGGGGATACATGGTAAGTATACTTAAGTGGTGATCATTTCATAATGTCTAAAAATACTGAATCACCATATTTCTATATTGTACACCTGGAACTAATATAATATTTCATGTTAATTATAATTCAATTTTAAAAATCCAACAAAAAATAAAGAATGAGTTTTCATGAGTCATTAGACCTTATGGAGTTTGGCAAAGCTGTTATATTTAATGGTTACAATTTACTACAGCAAAGGATACAGATTAAAGTCAGCAAAAAAAAAAGGGCACATACAAAAAAAAGGGCAGAATTCAGGAGGCCAGGCGCAAGTTTCCACATGGCCCCTCCCACTGGAGTCTTTTTGATAACATTTAATTTTTCCAGCGATGATGCATGACACCATACAGATAACATTGCCAACCGGGTAAGCTCAGCTAAGCCTTTATGTCCAGGGTTTTTATTGGGGGTCAGTCATGTAGACCTGGATGACTACGTGGCTGACTTTTGTCTCCATTCCCTCAAGAAGTAAGCTGATTCCACATGTTCCAAGGTCCCCACCATACATCATGGTATCAGCATAAACTATCTGATGTGGCCTCAGGTGAACAATGACACTCTTAACTGACAAGGCTTAGAGACTGTCTCCTGGGAGCCGGGCAGGGGCCCGACCTCCCTTTGGGAAGTACGAGTCTAGATGACGAGACCCGCTGAGTTAGAACCTTACTGCACGGAAGGTAGTCTCCTATTTCAAAAATTTTACTTTGATCCACTTTTATTTGATTAGAACAAGCAGATAGTAAATTTGAAATGCAAAAGAAAAAAAAGAGTGTACAATGAAAAGTATTCCTCTTATCTCTACTCAGTTTCCCTCCAAAAAACAACCCACTTTCTCCAAATTTCGTGTGTAATTCCAGAAACACTTCAGTTGCTTATGCACATGTCAGCAAACCTGTATCACGTATGCTCTTCTATCCTATTTTTTAAGAAAAAGTTAACACACTACACACATTTATTCATTTTTCTTTTTTCACTTAACAATATTTTTGGTAACCCTTCTCTATCAACTTTATTGTTCTTTATTTTGGCTATGTAGTGTTCCTGTGTGTGTGTGTGTGTGTGTGTGTGTGCGAGAGTGCATGCCACAGTTATTTAAGCAAACCGTAACTAATGGGCATTTGAGTTGTTTCCAAATTCTTTGCTGGAATAAATACTGCTTCAATAAATAACTTTATACATATATTATTTCACACCTGTGAAAATGTATCTTTAGGATAAATTCCTAAAAGTGAGATTGCTGCTCAGAGGGTACCTGCATTTGAAATTTGGGAAGTGTTACCCAATTTCCCTCTATAGTTGTGTCACTAGTGTATTTTCCCATCAGCAATATGGAAAATTGCTTCTCTCTCTGCACTCTATTTTTTAAAGACTTGATGATTTTGTCAGTTTAGAGAAAAAATTATAGTGAAATTTTATAAAATCTTTATAAGGTTTTAATTATCTCAAATGTCAGAACAGAATTCTGTTTCTTAGCCTGCTCAGGTTACAGATAAACATCCCCCTCTTTCAACGTTTTCCTCTATTTTATTCCTTAAGCACAAAATAACATTTGAACTTTATTGAACACTATGCCTTGAACATAAGTTCTGAGGTGACATTGTCCCGCTTACAACATTAACATTCTTTCTCTTTTCCCATTTTTCTTCTCCTGCCATCTTATCACCATTGTATCTGCTAAATGCTCTGACCTAAGTTCTGTCTCTGTTAAGAAGATAAATAATTTCAATATTATTATCTCAGCTACATCTGCACATCTTTGAGCATCCTGGCCTTGCGTGGCACTCTGCTGAGTACCAATTAACATTTACACTTATTGTGTATTTTTCCTACTTGTGGCACACCCAAAGACTGCAGCACAGCCAGGATCTCAGAAGCTTTCTTACCCACGGTTTAGGCGAACCTCTCCTTGTGATTGTATATCTGTCTTTCTGACTTTCCTGAGTTAGGTTGCAAAATATTTGCCATTGTGCATTCTCTCTCGAGAAAAGCTCTCCTGACCCAGTTCATTCTAGCAGAATTGAAATACATCTTCCTTGAAGATTATTTGTAATCACACATATTTGCCAGACAGGCCAGTTTGAGGAAGCTGTCAGTGACTCGTCTTTCTGCTTGGTTCAGCTGGGACTGGGAGATAGTTTGAGTGTTTTGTGGAAGAAGAGCAAAAGTTCTGGGTCTTTCCATCCACCCAGTACAACCAGGAGTAATGAGGGGAGTGTTACAGTAACAGATCTCATCATCAACCGTGAGGCAGACAGAGGAGGAAGACAAAGAAAGCTCTTACGTAAATGGTAAGCAACTCAGTCCCTAGAACTCCTGGTAAAGTTACTGTGATCTGCCACTGATACAGAAGACAAGAATCGATTGTTTGAGACCTCCAGTACAATAGCAGCTGAGAATTGTGCCTGGAAAAATAACACATCCCTTTTTTTTCCCTTTTGAGGCTGCTGTTTCTTCTCCTTTTTTTACTGTGGAAAATACGTACAACATGAAATCTACCATTAAAACATTTTCGGCATGCAGTTCAGTGGTGTTGCTTACGTTCTCGGTGTTGTGCCACCATCATCGCTATTTCCAAAACTCTTTCGATAACCCCAAGCAGAACTCTTTACCCAGTGGGCAATGAACCCTCGCTGCCCAGCCCCACCCAGCCCTGAGAATCTCTAACTTACATCTGTCTCTATGTATATGCCTGTCCTCGTTACTGCAAATAAGAGGAAGCATGACTTTTTTGTCCCTTTGTGTCTGGCTTATCGTATTCAGCATATTGTTTTCAAGGTTCGTCTGTGTCGTAGCATGATCAGAATTTCATTCCTTTCTGTGCCCAAAAAATATTCTACTGTATGTATGTATTTTATGTATCCATACGTCTGCTGGTGAATTCTTGAATGGTTTCCACCTTTTGGCTATTGTAAATAATGCCGCAATGAACACTGGCATAAAAGTATCTGTTTAAGTTCCTGTTTTCAATTTTGGGGGCTGTATACCTAGGACTGGAATTTCTAGGTAATGTGGTAATTGTATGTTTAATCTTTTGAGGAGCCACCAAAATCTTCCACAGTGGCGAAGCCATCTTGATTTCCTATCAGCAATGTAAAAGGGCTCTTATTTCTCCATAGTCTTGGCAACGCTTGTCATTTTCCATTTCTTTCGTTACAGGCCCCCTGGCAGGTATAAAGTGTGTCTCGTCTTGATCTCCATTTGCATTTCTCTGGCGATTAATGGTGCTGAGAACCTTTTCGTGTGCTTATTGGCCTTTTGTGCACCTTCTTCGGAGAGATGTCTGTTCAAGTCCGTTGTCCATTTTATTCATTGTATTCTTTACCTTTTTACTGTTGAGTTGGAGGAGTTCTTTATTTATTCTGGATATCAATTCCTTATCAGATATATGATTTGCAAGTGTCTTTCCCCCATTCACTTTCTTAATAGTGTCCTTTGATGTACAAACTTCTAAAATTTGACCTATTGTGTGTGTGTGTGCTGCTTGTGCCTTTGGTGTCTTACCTGAGGACCCACTGACAAAGTCAAGGTCGTGAAGATTTTATGTTTTTTTCCTAGGAGTTGCATTATTTTAGCCCTTGTAGTGAAGTCATTGGCCCGTTTTGAGTTAATTTTTGTGTATGGTATAAAGTAGGGGTTGAGCTTCATTCTTCTGCACATGGAAATCCAGTTCTCCTTGCACCGTTTGTTGAAGGCGCGATTTCCTCCTCTGTTGAATGAAGTTGGCACCGTGTGAAAAATCAGGTGGTCACGGACGTAGGGGTTTATTCCTAGATGCTCGAGTCTCTTTCATTTGTCTGTAAATCTGCCCCTATGCCAGTATCGCATTGTTTTGATTAGTGTAGCTAAGCAGTAAATTCTGATTTCAGGAAGTGTGAGTTCTCCGACTTAATTTTACTTTTTCAAGATTATTTGGCTGGTTGGGGGGGGGGGGCTTGCCACTTCCCATGAATAAGAGGATCAACTTTTTCTGGGGTTTTATTGGCTCTGTGGGTTGTTTCAGGTGCAGTGACACCTAACAGGGTTAAGTCTTCTAGTGCATGAACATGGGATGCTTTCTACTTATTTTTGTCTTCTTTAATTCCTTTAAGCAATATTTTATAGTTTTCAGTGTAAAGTCTTTTGCCTCACTGGTTAAGTTTATTCCTAGGTATTTGTTCTTTTTTAGATGCTTCTGTATATGAAACTGATTTTTAAATTTCCTTTTTTGGTAGTTTATTGCTGGCATATAGAGACACAACAAAGTTTTTGTGTGTTGAACTTGCAACCTACAACTGTACTGCATTTGTTTTCTTGTGGATTCTTTAGGGGTTTGTATGTGTAGGATCAGGTCATCTGCAAACAGAGGAATTGATATTGACAAATACGACAATATAGATGAATCTCAAAATAATGATGCAGAGTGAAAGCACACAGACAAGAAAGTACAAAAACCCATGATTCTATTTATTTAAATTCTGGAAAATACAAACTAATCTTTAATGACAGAAATCAGTTCAGTGGTTGCTTGGGGATGGAAGGCAGGCAGAGAGGTGCAGGAGAGAGACATTACTAAAAGGTGCATGAGGAAACTTTGGGGGTTGTTGGACAAATTTATTCACTCACTTGTGGTGATGGCTTCAGAAGCAAAACAACAAATTATACACTTCAAATGTGCCATGTATTGTATATCAATTATGCCAATGTCAATAAAGTTGTAAAAATAGGTGTGTAAGCTGAGAATTGATATTTGAGTCTCTATGCAATATGTGAGTCATATGAAGGTTTTGAGAGAAAGGTGATGCCAGTGGTGCTAAATGTAAATTGATGATTTGATGAAACTGATATTACTTTTTTAATTTTGAAATATTACTCCCTAGAATGAAGTATGTGGTACTAGGTTAGAGTTGGAGACATCAAGATGAACCCTGCTTAGCTTAGTACAGACACAGATGCATAGATAAAGAAATTATAGATATTTGTGTATACATGGGTTTACACACACACACACACACACACGTCCTGTCTACTAAGAGAGCCTAGAAGCAGTGGGACTATAGTAGCAATGAGCATACCCAGATAGTGATTTCTAACAATACCATTCTCTGATAAAAGGAACAAGGGTTCTTTGGAGAAAAGGATAATTCTAGGGCTATGATGGGGAAAATACAAGGTGACTCTGTAGCATCTAGCAGTGCCAGTAAGACAGGAAGTACTCAAGAAATAAACTGATTCGAACTTGTCAAAGGGACATGGGAGCCAAACTGAAAGATCTCCTGATGACCAAATTTGGAAAACTTTGAGCAACAAAATAAATAACACAGTCCTGGATTATAACCCAAAGTGTGAAATAAATACCCACGAGTCCATACTGATTAAAAAAAGTGGTTGAATGAGTAAATAAATAAGTGAAGAAGGAAAGAAAGAAAGAGAGAAAGAAAGAGAGAAAGAAAGAAAGAACAGAAAGAAAGAGAAAGAAAGAAAGAAAGAAAGAAAGAAAGAAAGAAAGAAAGAAAGAAAGAAAGAAAGAAAGAAAGAAAGAAAGAAAGAAAGAAAGGAAGGAAGGAAGGAAGGAAGGAAGGAAGGAAAGAAAGAACAAGGAAGGAAGGGAGGCCCTTCCACACAGAAGAATTACAAATAATTTATGTCGATACTTTGCCCTCCAGGAAGTACAGCTTAATCCTCCCCTGTCCCAGCCTCCTCTTGAGCATGGACTTTGCTTGATGACTTGCTTCCAAAGAGAAGAACACAGGCAAGGCAGGCGTGATTCACAGTGAGGGCATCTGGAAAGCACTGCTTCAGTCGTGTGGTCAAGACTATCAGCATTCGTAAGTCACACTGATAGCACGTGATCCTGACATGACTGATAAGAGCGGCACGTGACTCTGCAGTCTTCCTTCCAAAAGCCTATAGCCACAGTCCAACCATGAGCAAACATCAGACAAACCCAAACTGAGGAACATTTCTACAAATATCTGACCAATGCTCCTCAAAATTTCCGAGGTTATCAAAAACAAAGAAAGTCTGCAAGCCCATCGCGGGCCAGAGGCAACGACTAAGTGTAACTGTGGTCTCCTGGATGGGATTCTGGAACAGATAAAAGATAATAGTGGGAAATTAGTGAAATCTGGGTACAATGTGGAGTTCAGTTAACAGTAATGTACCAGTGTTGGTTTCCTAGTTTTGACAAATGTACTATGGTTTTGTAGGATGTTAACAATGGGGGATATTATAGTCAGAGAAAGACAAACACTGTACGATATCACTAATATGTGGAATCTAAAGCATACAACAAACGAACAAATATAACAAAAAGGAGGCAGACCCGCCAATATAGAGAACAAGCTAGTGGTTACCTGTGGGGAGAGGCAAGGTGGGAGGGGCAACATGGAAGCAGGAGATTAAGGCTTGCAAACTATTAGGTATACAATAAGCGACGAGGATAGCCTGCACAACGTGGGGAACACAGCCAACATTTTACAGTAACTGCAGATGGAATATAGCCTTTTTTTTTAACATTTTTTATTGATTTATAATCATTTTACAATGTTGTGTCAAATTCCAGTGTTCAGCACAATTTTTCAGTCATTCATGGGCATATACACACTCATTGTCACATTTTTTCTCTGTGAGTTATCATAACATTTTGTGTATATTTCCCTGTGCTATACAGTGTAATCTTGTTTATCAATTCTACAATTTTGAAATCCCAGTCTATCCCTTCCCACCCTCCACCCCCCTGATATAGCCTTTAAAAGTCGTGAGGCATCACTCTGCACATTTGTAACATACACTATTGTACATCAACTCTACTTCTATAATAGACAGATAGACAGTAGATTTAAAACAATGGGGGAAATAGGGCCCCTTTCTGCACTATCTTTGCAGTTTTTTCATAAATCTAAACCTACTCTAAAATAAAACGTTCATTTAAAAAAGTATGACCCACCTTATTCTGCTCTTGAGGCAGACTGTTACACATCAATACAAACACACGAGAACAAGTTAAAACTATGGCCAAGACTAACCTTTGTTCATCTCAAGTCACTTCTCATGAAAAAAGAAGAGAAAGCGCTCCTTCCAATCTAACACTTGGCTCTTTGTGTTACTGGATTGTATTCTCAAGTTTTACAGCTTAAATCTGAGGTCTTAGTGCTCCCAACCTGCTACATGAAATTCCATAAAAGGAATCGTTCAGGGGCGGGCAGAGGGCTAGTGAACTTGTTGAAGGCCCCCAGAGATGCAGATTACACTGACGGCTTCTTCCAGTTGGGTAGAGAAGCCTTAGAAAAATGGGAGCGAAAGACTACATCCAAGGACAGAGAGTAACTGGATGCTTACTATGAGAAAAAAGAGCTGAGAACAGAAGTCTCTGAAGTTCCCGGGTGTCATACTGTCATGACTCCCTGAAATATCATAAATTTCCTGTGCCCTCCATGTGGGTTAGTTCCCCTGCTCTGCATTCAGAGCACACTAAACGTCGCATCACTACCAGTTAGTATTTCTCCAGCCAGACGACTTCTCTCCCCCAGAGCGTAAAGGTTATGCTCCTGCCCTTCCCCACCTCCCTCAGCCCACCTGGCCTTGTGCCCCTCGCTAAATAAATATTTTGTATTAGTTTCTGCCCTAAAATTACCACAAACTTAGTAGCTTAAAACAACAAATTCATTAGCTTACAGTTCTGTAGATCAGAAATCTGACATGATGTTTACAAGAATAAAATCAACGTATCGTAGGCTACATTCCTTTTTGGAGGTTGTAGGGAAAATCTGCTTCCTCCTGATTTGGTTCCTTGCAGTTGTAGGTCCCAGGCTTCTGTTTTCTTGCTGTGAGCTGAGGGCTATTCCTAGCTTCGACAAGCCACCGGGCTCCTTGGCTTGTGGCACCCTTCCTCCATCATTAAAGGAGTGGCACTTCTCACGTTGCATCTTTCCAACCACTCTTCTGTCGTCTTCCACTTGCAAGGATTGAGCCAAGACACTCTCCCCAGCTCAGGGTTCCTAACCTTAAGCACGCCTGCAAAGCCCCTTTAGCCATTTGGGGGAACATAGTTGCAGATACCAGGAGGACTGGGGTGTGGACATCTTCGCAGGGAGGGCGTTTGTCTGCCTACCACACATTTGAAGAGTCAGAAACCATAGAGTGAGAAGTTCTTTTTAAATACACGACAGGAACTTTGTACAATTACTCTGCTGTCATTGGCAGTGACACCCTAAAAAACAAAAGAAGGAAAGTGTTCTGCCTTAGAAAAATCAAAGGATAAAGGCATTCACTATGCACTAGGATGGCCCAGGGACTCCGCTAAGTGCTTCAGATGCATTTCAATGTTTTGTTTGATTCTCACAAACCCTAGGAAATTAGTACGAGTATTATCTATTCATTTTGCAGATGAGGAAGGAAGCCAAGTTTTAAAGATTTAAGAAAACTCCCCAGTTTATACAGCTAGTCACGAGGGGAGAAGCTGGCATTCAAATCGGTTCTGACGAAGCCCAGAGAGGGAGAAGGAAGCGGCTGTTCAGGAAGCCCCGGCACGCGCCCCGAGCCGAGCCTCAGAGCTAACGCGCCCAGGAGACGGAACGGACGGTATCTAACTGCCAACAGGGAGAAAAGAGCAAGAGTCCTTTGTGGCCTGAGCAAAGGCAAAAATAAGAACAAGTGACAAAAGCTGAGACTGGGAGTGGATGAGAGGAGGTGATCTGAGTCTGGGAAGGGGTCCAGGAACTGACTTCTGTCCCTCTACTGAAATTCTAAGTATATAAAGTTTATTTTTGTAAAATCTTCTCAGCATTTTCCCCTAACAGTATTATTGAGATATAATTTATTTGCCGTAATATTCACCCTTTTGAAGTGTAAAATGCAATGGTTTTTAGTGTATTCACAGAATTGTGCAACCATCATCATAATCTAACTGTAGAACATTTTTAATTACCTGAAAGAAACCTAGTACCTACTGGCAGTCAGTCCCTATTCCCAAGCCCATCTCCCCAACCTGAGGCAACCACTGATTTACTATTGGTCTATATAGATTTGCCTATTCTGGACATTTCATGTGAATTGCCTATTTATCCTTTTATATCTGGTTTATTTAACTGGACATAACATCTTCAAGGTTCATCCACGTTGTAGCGTGAATTGTTGATGGTCGCTTGCATTGTTTCCACCTTTTGACTCCTGGGGATAAAGCTGCTATAAACACAGGTGTACAAATACCTGTTCAGGTCCCTGATTTCAGCCCTTTTGTGTATATACTCAAAAGTGGAGCTGCTGGATCATACGGTGATCCCATGTTTAACTATTGGAGGAACGGCCATATTGTGCCAGTAGTGTCTGCGCCATTTCACATTCTCATCAGCAATGGGCAAAAGCTCCAATTTCTGCACATTCTCACCAACACCTGTTGTTTTCTGCATTTTGGATTTTTAAAATAACAGTTGTCTTAGTGCTGTGACATGGAACCTCGTGATTCTGATGTACATCTCCTTAATGGTTAGTGACTCTGGACTTTATGTATTTACTGGCCATTTGTATAACCTTCTTTGGAGAAATGTCTGTTCAAGACCTTTGCCCATTTTTGAATTGAGTTGTTCATTTGTTGTTGCTGTTGGGCTTTGGGAATACTTTATGTGTTCTGAATAGCAGTCCCTTATCAGGTATGCAATTTGCAAATATTTCCTCTCATTCTGTGGGTTGCCTTTTTAGTGTATTGGTAATGTTTTTATGCAAATAGTTTTAAATTTTGGTGGAATCTATCTATTTATTCTTTCATTCCCTGTGATTTTGGTGTCATATCCAAGATATTCCAAATCTAATGTCATAAAATTTTGCCCCTAATATTTTTTTAAGTGTTTTATAGCTTTTGCTCTTATGCTTTGGTCTTTGGTCCATTTTGAGTTAATTTTGTGTACGGTATTAAGTAAAGGTCTAAATTAATTCTTTTGCATGTGGATACCCAGTTTTCTCACCACCATTTGTTGAAAATAAGATTTTTTTTCCCCTAGAGTGCTTTTAGTATACTTGTCAAAAAATATTTGACCGTATATTTGTGGGCTTATTTCTGAGCTCTCTGTCCCATCTGTTGGTCTGTATGTCCGTACCAGTACCACACCGTTTTGACTTCTGTAACTTTTTAGTAAGTTTTAAAATCCAAAAGTGTGAGGGCTCCAAATTTGGTCTTCTTTTTTCATGATTTTTGGAGCTATTTAGAGTCCCTTAAGTTTCATATGAATTTTAGGATGATATTTTTTTTATTTCTGCAAACAACATTGTTGAGATTTTGATAGGAATTTTATTGACTCTATAGACCCCTTTGGGTAGTAGTGACATCTTAAAAATATGACAACTGAATGTGGGATGTACCTCCATTTACCTCTAATTTCTTTCAACAATGTTTTACAGTTTTAAGTACAAGCTTTTCACCTCCTTATGTATCCAGAGGGAACTCTAAGTCGAAAAGACACATGCACCCAATGTTCATAGCAGCACTATATACAGTAGCCAAGACATGGAAGCAACCTAAATGTCCACTGACAGACGACGAGATAAAGAAGTCGTGATGTTATATATAATGGAATACTACTCAGCCATAAAAAAGAAAAATAATGACATTTGCAGCAACATGGATGGACCTAGAGACTGTCATTCTAAGTGAAGTAAGCCAGAAGGAGAAAGAAAAATACCATATGATATCACTCATATGTAGTGTCTAAAAAAAAGTGGGGGGGGGCACTATGAACTCATCTACAAAGCAGAAATAGACTGGCAGACTTAGTAAACAATCTTATGGTTACAGGGGAAAGGGGGTGGGAGGGGATCAATTTGGGAATTTGTAATTTAAAAATGTTAGCCACTATATATAAAAATGGATTTTTAAAAAAGTTTCTTCCACACAGCATAGGGAACTATGTTCAATATCTTGTAATAATCTTTAATGGAAAAAATATGAAAATGGATATATGCTTCTATATGCATGACTGGGACATTGTGCTGTACACCACAGACAGACACATTGTAATTGACTGTACTTCAATTTAAAAAAAAAAAAAAACCGAGATTTTCACCTCCTTGGTTAAGTTAATTCCTTAATGTCATTATTTTCAACACCATTGTAAATTAAATTGATTTTTAAATTTCCTTTTTGGATTGTTTACTGTAAGTGTATAGAAAAGCAGACAATTTTTGTGTGTTGATTTTGTATTCAGCAGCTTTGCTGAAATTGTATACTTGTAACAGTTTTTCTTCTTTGTGTGTGTGTGTGTGAAATTTTCAGGGTTTTCTACATGTAAAATCATGCCTTCTGTGAATAGATACAATTTTACTTCTTCTTTTCCAATTTAAATATCTTTTCTTTTTCTTGCCTAATTGCTATGTCTATGTTATAGGATTTCCAACCCCCCACCCCACCCCTGCACCAAACTCATATGTTGAAGCCCTAATCCCCAGTGTGTTAATATTTGGAAGTGGATCCTTTGAGAGGTAATTCGGTCTTGGAATCCTCATGAATGGGATTCATATCCTTATTTTTTTTTTTTTAAAAAAAGGTACAAGAGAGATGATTTCTCTCTCAGTAATGCAAAAAACAGCAAGGAGAAGACCATCTGCAAACCAAAAAGAGAGTCCTCACCAGGAGCCAAATTGTCTGACACCTTGACCTTAGATTTCCCAGAATCCAGAACTGTGAGAAATAAATGTCTGTTGTTTAAGCCACCCAGTTTATGGTGTTCTGTTACAGCAGCCCAAACTGACTAAAACAGTCTAGAACTTTCAATACTCTGTGGAATAGAAATGGTAAAAAATAACATTCTGGTCTTGCTTCTGATTTTAGAGGAAAAGCTCTCAGTCTTTCACCACTGAGTGCGATGTTAGCTGTAGGTTTTTCAAATATGACCTTCACTATGTTTAGTAGTTTTTGTCTATTCCTAATTTGTTCAGTGTTTCAGTCCATGAAAGGGCACTGAATTTTGTCAAATGCTTTTCTGCATCAGTTGAGATAATCGTGTGATTTCCCCCCCTTTATTTTGTTAATGGGTGTATTGTATGATTGACTTTCGTATGTTGAAGCATCTTTGCACTGCAGGAATAAATCCCACTTGGCCATGGTGTATAATCCTTTTAATGTGCTGCTGAATTCAGCTTGGTTATATTTTCTTGAAGATTTTTGCATCAGTATTCATAAGGGATATTCCTCTGTAGTTTTCTTTTCTTGTAGTGCTCTGTGGCTTTGGTATCCGGATATTGGTAGCCCCTTAGAATAAGTTAAGAACACAATTCCCTTCTCTTACATTTTTTTTTTTTTTTTGAGTTTGCGAAGGATTGATGTTATTTCTTCTTTAAATGCTTGGTAGAATGTACCAGTGATGCCATTTGGTCCTGGGCTTTTCTTTGTTGGGAGGTTTTTGGTTACTGATTCAATCCCCTCACTATTTATAGGTCTATTCGGATATCCTCACTCTTCATGATTTAGTCTTGGTAGGTTTTGTGTCTCTAGGATTTTGTCCGTTTCATCTAGGTTATACAACTTGTCGGTCCACCGCTGTTTATGTGGCCTCTTATGATGTTTTGTATTTCTGCAGACTGGGTGGTATTGTGCCTGCTTTCATTTCTGATTTTAGGAATTTGAGTCTCTTTTTGTCTGAGTCCAGCTAGGTAAATGCTTGTCAATTTTGTTCATCTCTTTGAAGATCCAACTTCTGGCTTCACTGAATTTCTCTATTGTTTTCCTATTCTCTATTTAATTTATCTCTGTTCTAATCTTTATTATTTCCTTCCTTCTGAGGTTAGTTTGTTCTTCTTTCTCTAGTTCCTAAAAGGATAAATTTAGATTGTTGATTTGAGATCTTTCTTCTTTTTTAATTTAAGCATTTACAGTTATAAATTTCCTTCTTTGAAGTGCTTTCACTACATCCTATCAATTTTGGTGTGTTGTATTTTTATTTTCATTCATCTTTAAGTCATTTTTAAATTTCCTTTGTGATTTTTTCTTGACCTATTACTTGTTTAAGACTATACTTTTGCATTACATATTTGTAAGTTTTTTCTTTTTTATTTCTTATCAATGTCTAACTTCAGCTTGTGTTTAGAAAAGGTACTTTGTGTGATATCAGTCTTTTAAAATCTATTGAGACCAGTTTGGTCGTCTAACGTGTGGTCTATCCTGGAGAACGTGCCACTTGAGAAGAATGTGTATTCCATCGCTGGGGGAAGTGTTCTGTATATGTTTGTTAGATCTAGCTGGTTTATTATATTGTTCAATTTCTCTGTTTCCTTAGTTATTTTCTGTCTGGTTATTCTATCCGTGATTGAGGGTGCAGCAGTGCATTGTCCAACTATTATCATAGAACTGTCTGTATCTCCCTTCAGTTCTGTAGGTTTTTGCTTCATGTGTATTTTCAGGGTCTGTTATTAGGTGTGTAAATATTTATAATTGTTATATAATCTTGCTGTATTGAAACTTGTTAATATATAATGGGTTTTCATCTCTCACAGGCCTTTTTGATGCAAACATTTAATTCCTTTCTCATATCCTTCTGTGTATACATTATAGCTATTTTCTTTGTGGTTACTATGGTGATTACATTTAACATCCTAAAGTTATAACACTCTAATTTGAAGTTATACCAGTCTGAGTTTAATACCATGCCAAACCTCTGCTCCTATACAGCTCCATTCCCACCCTCAGTTATTGATGCCAAAAGTTGCATAGTTTCACATTGTGTTCCCTAAACAACGGCTAGTAGTTGGTTTTCTATACATTAGTCTTTTAAAACTTGTAGAATCTAAAAAAAGGAATTACAAACCAAATAGAGACTAATACTAATTTTTTTTTATAACTGCCCGTGCATTTACTTTTACTGGAGATCTTTATTTTTTCAAATAGCTTTGTGTCCCTGTCTAGCACCTTTTTATTTCAACCTTAAGGATTTCCTTTAGCATTTCTTGTGGGGAGGGAAAATGCTAATGAACTCCCTCAGCTTTTGTTTATCTGAAAACGTTTTAATTTCTCCCTTACTTTGAAAAGGAGTTTAGCTGAATATAGAATTCTCAGTTGACAGTTTTCTTCTTTCAGCACTTTAATTATCTGAACCACCTGCCTTCTGGCCTCCAAGGTTTCTGGTGAGAAATATGCTGATAATTTTGTTGGGGGTCCTTGTATGTGATGAACAACTTCTCTCTTTTACTTTCAAGATTTTTTTTTCTTTGTCTTTGTTTTCAACAGTTTGAGTATAACTTGTCTCAGTTTGGGTCCCTTTGAATTTATCCTGTTTGGAATCTCATTGAACTTCTTGGATTTGTTGATTCATATCTTGCTTCAAATTTGGGAAGTTTTTAGCCATTACTCCTTGAAATATCTCTCTGCCCCTTTCTCTCTATCTTTCCTTCTGGGACAATGCATACATTCCCTTTCTTGATGATGTCCCACAGATCACCTGGGCTCTATTCCCATTTCTTTAACCTTTTTTCTTTCTATTTCTCAGACTTCATAATTTCAGTTGTCCTTTCTTCGAGTCCACTGATTCATTCTTCTTCCTGTTCACATCTACTTTTGAATCCCTTTAGTGCATTTTTCATTTCAGTTGTACTTTTCAACTCCAGAAGTTGTTTTTTGTTGGTGGTGGTGGTAGTTTGTTTGGTTTGTTTTTTTGTTTGTTTGTTTTTTGTTTGGTTTGGTTTGGTTTGGTTCTTTCTATGCTTTCTATGTCTTTACCAGTATTTCTATTTTGCCCATACATCATTTTCCTGACTTTGTCCATATCTTTCTTTAGCAATTTGAGCATCTTTAAGAAAGCTGTTTTAAAATCTTTGTCCAGTAAGTCTGGCATTTGATCTTCCTCAGGAATCACTTCTGTCCATCTATTTTATTTCTCTGAATGGTTCATACTTTCCTGTTTCTTTGTATGTCTTATAATTTGTTGCTGTTATTGTTGAAACCTGGACATTTGAATCTTACAATATGTGACTCTGGAAATTAGATTCTCTCCATCTCTCAAGGTTTGCTGTTTCTAAGAAGAAAGGCAGACAGACAAATTTTTTTAATATTGGGAGCATTATATGCCATGCACTCTAACCTTTACAAGTGACTTTTTAATTGCTGAAAGCTATTTGTGAAATGGGATGAGATCATTCCCTTATGTTAAAAATATAATCGTGTAATAAATCTTCGGTATTTGCCAGATTATTTTGAAAACTTTTCCATTTCTCCAAAGTTGTAAATATCTTTGTATCATAGCACTTGAATTTCTTTTGAGGCCATTTCACAAAAACAAAGCTTTTACCTACTTATGATGAAGAATAGAATACAACACACCCTAAATGAAATTTGGATACTAATCAGTGGGTAAGCACACAGATCAACTAAGTGACTTGGTCCTATACATTATAAATTAAAAAAAAAACGATTCAAATTTGCCTCAGCAAAATTATACATGACCACCTTTCTTTACTAGAGGTTCATCTCATAGTTACTATTTCTCAGAGAATAGTCTTCAGTACACAGGGTTAGACTTTCAGAGTTAGGCCTTGTCTGCACTAAATGCCCCTGACCTCAGGGCCATAATTAATAAACCCAGGGGTGGGCATCTGACCTAACCTGGGACAATAAATTTTTTTCTCCCAGGGATTTAAAATCTGAAAGTAAGAAACCAGAGATCAGGATTTCTTGGAAGAGGGTCACATTGTTGCACTACGGGGAAAACACAAGCTCCTGCTGCTCAGATACTTGGAGACGTGCTGGGTGTTTCTCTCCTGCCTCTTGGTTGCTCTCTTTTCCCTTTGATTCTGTGAGACAGCTCATTGCTCACTGACTACTCGACAGCCCTCCTTGTTCTTTGCTCAAGATCCCAGGCATTTCCCATCATGCTCTCATGAGATGGCATAATTGCTCTAAGACTTTCCAGACAATATGGCTTATGTTTGCCAGATACTCTATTTTTTTTTATCCTTTCTTCCAATAAGAGTGGCCATATGACCCTGTTCTAACCAGAGACACAAAGAAAAGTTTGAAAGAAAGACTCTGGAGTAGCTCTCCCTTTTTTTCTGGCCTTGAAAGCAGACATAGTGCCTGGAACTGCAGCGACAGCAGCAATTCAAGTAGAAAGAAGGAGGAAACACGACCCTTGATGGACCACCCAGATCTAATCTCACTGCCTCCAGACTTCGTTTTATCACAGAAAAAGAAATTCCTATTTCTTTGAATCACCGTTAGTCAGATTTTCTATTTGATTTGCAGCTTTAAAATTCCTAACTAATGCTCTGTGGTGGGCAGAGTAAGTCAAAGATGCCCACATCCTAATCCCTTGTGAATATGTTGCCTTATGTGGCAGAATGGACTTCGCAGATGTGATTAAGGTGAAGAACCTTGGGATAGAGATATTCTCCTGGCCCAGTGTAAACATGTGAGTCCTTAAAAGTGGAAGACAATGAAAGAAGAGTGGTTCAGAGAGATGAAGTGTGCAAAGGATTGAAGCTGCCAATGCCGTGAAGTTGGAGAAAGAAATCTAATGACCTCCAGAAGCTGCAGACAGCCCTTAGCTTACAGCCAGCAAGGAAACATGGACATAGGTTTTACAACTGTAGGCACTGAATTGTGCCAGCAAACCAGTGAGGGGGAAACAGATCGTTCCCTACAGTTCCCAGAAAGGAACGCCACCTGCCAGCACCTTGATTTTAGCTCGGTGAAGCCCATGTCAGACCTACAGAACTGTAAGCTAATAAATCTGTGTTGTTTTAAGCCACCAGGTTTGTGGTAACTTGTTAAAGCAACAATAGAAAATTAACACATACACATAATATTATGTCAGTATATTCAATTTATCTACCCTAGAACTAAAAGAATTTTTGAAAGTCAAGAATCTAGGTTTATAAAATTCAACCTGTACGTTCTCTGAATTAAAAAGAAAATGCGCTTTACCAGAACTCTCAGATACACATCTGACTGTGCCCAGTGTGATCCTTCTTTCTTAGTCTGTACTCTAAGAAGACAAGAAAATTTCTATAGTGCTCTCTGTTATTCTCCAGATTTATATCTGGAGTTGTGGTTCCTCTTTGTTGCTTCCTCCACCAACTTTGATAAATCCAACCAAGCAAAGACAAATATTTAGCAGGTGCTCTTCTTTGGCAGAATTAAAATCAAAGTAGTTGTCTAGAAATGTAAGTGTATAAAGTGAAAAGCAAAATATTCTAAGCTATTATTCTATTAGTTCAACATATTTGTTAATACTATTAAAGATTAAAAACAAAATTATTATTTTAAAAATAGTTGCTAGAGTTTTATGTGGGGTTGTTCTGTAATTATCACTAATGAAATACAGCGTTGGGAGGAAGTGTGCACGATACAGGGAGAGTTCACGCTAAAGGGATGGTTAAGGGCTGGAGTCCCAAAGCCACACCACTCTTTCCACTTAGCACGTGATTATGGGGAGTTACCCTTTTTTAACTTCAGGTTTTGATCAGTTAAAATAGAAGTATAGTACCTGAGTCATAGAACCGTAAGCCTTAAGTTAATCATCCATACTAATGCTGAAAATTTATTTGTTGTCTATGTCAAATTCAAATTTAATTGGTTTTCCGTGACAACCCTACTGAAACATGACTCTACAAAGAGCCGCAGAGTCTGACTCCATGGGAAGGAGTCCGAGGCACACGGGACCTGTCTGAGACTGAACTAGACCAGGACCGCAGAGAATGCGCCTGTTTCCCACCACAAAGACAGAAAACACTAAGTAACAGGCACGAGCAGTCTACTAGAGGTGACATACTTACACGCACACACGAACTTCTTGTTTGTGTGAAATTCAAATTTAACTCTACTCGTATTTGCTAAATCTGGTAGTCCTGTGTGTTGGAGTCGCCTGCCCTCTCCCAGTGGTAGGAGATCCCTAAGGTATCAGTGTAGGATCCTGGGCCAGGACCTTCTTCTGCCCCTCCCTCAAAGATAGAGCGTGTTTTATTCTTAATCTTTCCTCAGACACACGCACGTTCGCTTGTGCCCTAGCCTGACGGTATTTCATGTCCCTCTCCCAGTGACTCAAGGCTTTAGTTTCACAGGGGAGAAGAGCCTGGGTGGGACTCCTGGCTTTCCCGATGTGGCAGCACCCCCTCCTCCATGTCTGCACCCTCACCCCTCAGACTCCTGCCCCACGCCCCACTCTCACCGATAGGAGTCTGATGGACGTCTCATGGACATGGGGAGAGCCTGCGGGTGGCACAGATTCTTCTCATGTCGACTCTTACGCTGGCTCCCACTTGGCCTCGCGCGATCTGAGGTCCTACCTGCCCGCACTCTTCCTGCCTCGCCCTACCCCGCCGTCCGTCTGTCCTTGAGAGAGAGGGCTTGCCTTTCCTTGGATCGGGGGCTATTTAGTTAACCTGTGACATCAGGTGTCTGATGTATTCAAGAAAACTTATTGTATCATTTATCGAGCTGCTACTTGTTACAGTAGGAGTAAGACTCCTCCTCTTCTTTACATTTAGAACTACTAGCCTTTCTTCGTATTTTACTATGAAACTGAAATTTCAGTTAGGACGTAACGGAGCACCCAGGTCTTCTGTTGCAATAAAGAAAATGCATTTCTTTATTATCATCCAAATATGTTTTAGGGACACTTTTGAGCCAACAGTATAACCACACAGATGTCTTTGCAAGGGACTTCTGGGAGGACTGAGAGCCAATTTCCAGGGAGGCGGTTTTTTATTTTAACCACTTAGCTCCTAAGGGGTATCTGCAGATGGTAGTTAGGGTTGTCAGAACTACCAAACCACTGACATTGAGGTGAATAATAAAATAATTTCAAATCATGATTTCACAAAATCATCTTTGGATTCTCTTACTTAGATTATGCAGGTATTTTTATTATCTTTGCAAGTTTCAGTATTGCTTAGTTCACGTCCTCATTATTTGTTGCCTGTATGAGGTAACTAATTTGAAATGACACACTGGGAAGAGCCCTACTGCGTGGCATGTCTAACCTGCACCACCAGTGGGTTTAGGGTTGCTGCCTGTATCTGCCCAGCATTTTTTTCTGTTGCTGAGAATACAGCTGGAAAGTGGTTTATGAGCAGCTCAGCTTACTAGTATTCAGTGAGAAAACTTGAGTGATACCACTTCCACATTTATTCCACACTCAGCACTTCCGTTCTTTTTGGGTCACTCTTTTGTTTCATTTTTGTAACTCCAACAGCTCTTCCTAGAAGACTCTGTTTTTCCGTCTTTCACTATTACCTTCCTATCTCTCAGTACCTATTTCAGCACTTTATGTAAAATTACAGCTCCATAATTGTTTGTTTTAAAATTACTGAAATAACATGCTTATAATTATGACCTAATTATTGTGGTATCTGCTTCTTATCTCTCATAACACAGGTAGGAAAAGTAATTATTTTAGAGCAATGAAAACACTGTGACTTATGCTATAAGATACAGCAACATTTAAGTCGTCACAGGGTTTTCTGTATTTTCTGGTATAGTGGGGCTCTGTATTTTCTACCTGGATAGTCCAGAGGTATCTGAAACCTGGCACGTCCAGACAGCAGCCATCGCTCCCCCCGCAAGCTTGTCCCTCCTCCTGTGCTCCCAGACTCGTGGACGGCACCACCGTCCATGCAGGCACCCAAGCTGGAGACGTGGTCGCTCTCTGCTCTCATCTCCTTCTAGTGTCTGACATCCAGCTGGACTTCAAGCCCTGTGAATTCTCCCTCTCCCCCTTTCCCCAACCAGCCCCTTTCTCTATATCCCTGCTGCCAACCTTAATTTAAGGCTCTCATTGTTTTTCATCTGTCAGTGGCCTTCTAACTGATCTCCCCACCTTCAGTCTCTTTCACTAAAATATGACATCCTCCAAAAAGCCCTCAAGATGCTCACTTTAAAGTCCAGATCCTGTGAGGGGTCCCCAAGTTCTCTGAGAAGGAGTCTCAACATCCTGGCATGGCATGGCATATAAATACGTTTTTAAGTTGACCCTACCCCCGTTCCCTAACCCTAACCCTTTTAATTTTTGTGTCTTTAGGGCCTATACAGTAGGCGCTGTCGCACAGTTTAATCCTTGCCTGACGCTCCCTGCCCCCGTTTCCCCATCACCCTCTTTCTAGGCATTTCTTTAGAACCCAGTACGTCATCTCTATCTGATGCAAATAGCTTCCGAGTGGATCCATCTCCCTGTTCCCTACCTCTTCCACTGTCATACTACTGACAGGTTAACCCTCCTAATATACGATTCTCAGAGACATGGTGTTCAAGGCACCCACACTTCACCTTGACCCAACTTCACTTCCTCACGCTGCCGTCTGCCCATGGCCACCATCCACTCTGCAGCCCAGAACAAACCTGTGCTGCTCACACACCTCCTCTACCCGAAGCAGCTGTCGCCCGCCGTGCCTTCGGCTGGAATCTTACCCAGCCTTCTCCGGGTGGGTGTCCAAGTCACCACCGTGCAGTGGTGCTGCCCTGCCCACAGAAAGTAAGCTTGGAGTAGGGAGTCCTGAGGCTCTGAGCTGTGCCGGGGTAACCTTCTGGTGGCTGGTTAGGGGAAGGTGGGTGGATCCCAGAGGATGGGCAGGCTAGGGGACGAGGGAAAACCTGGAGCAGCAGGTGTTTTCTGATATGCTTATTTCTGCGGCCCTGCAAAACCACTTTATGTTTTGGTGCCTCAGCTGCCCAGTGGCTTGGACTAGAATTTGAGGGTCTTCAAACGCCCTTCAGGTCCTGCGATTCAGTCTTCTTCAATGCATGCCAAATGTGATTCGCTGATTAAGCTCATCACCAACTATCTGTCTCTTGAAGCCAGGTTACCGTCAAGAAATATAAGAGAAAAATTTTCCCTCCACAAGGCTGAATGTTTCCCAAACCTTTGTGTGTGTGTGTGTGTGTACTGCTTTTACATATTTGTGGCTTCGCTAAAATTCAGAGTCTTCTCTTAAGAATGGTACTCGTGAGAGCCTTCTAAACGGCAAGGGGAGGGGGTGGGGACAGTGAGGCTTGGAAGCCACCGCAGGCGGTGTTGGTGTATGAGCACACACTGGCACTGCCAGGGCTGTTATGTGTCTGGCGTCGGGCTCACGCCTCATTCTCTGCATGACAGTTCCGAAAGTGACATTTTATGAACCAAGAGTTCCTGAATGTGGCAATCAGACAGGCGGATCTTATATTCCTGGCCCTAAATAACCAGAATTGTGCTTGAAACACACATGAGAGTGCATGTTTGAGACAAACTTGCACACCAGAAGTGCAGAGATGTAAGGAAAGGGCAAGATGCCTATTTTCAAAAGGAAGAAAAGGCATCTGAGGCGGTTCTGAGAGTGCCCTCCTCTAAGCTCCAGAAAACCAGTTTCACAGAGCATACCACGTTACACGGAAATTATTTATACATAAGTCCCTCTTTCCAGTGAACTTATAAATAAATGTGAGTCAAGTGTGGTGACAGTTTTGTTTTTATTTCTATATCCTTGGCTTCTGGCATGATGTCTAGAACATAATAGGTTTTCAATAAGTGTTGGTTGAATGAATAAAAAAGGCACCTCAATGTGGATTAGAAATGTGGATGCACAAGGACTTCCAAGACCTAGACATCTGGGGAGCAGCAACCAGGGTGAGGAATAGCAGGTGGTGTTGGGATTTAAAAGGAGAAAGAGGATGATGAATTAGTGTCTTTACCCAAACCCTCCACTTTATGAACATCTAGCCACTTAGGAGACTATCCATTTCCTTTCAAATAAGTACTCATTCAAGCGCTGTGATCTCTTACATTTAATATTGTAAGGAAAGTTTATTAGGCTTGCATGATTACCCTGGGATAGGTGTTGGGGGAAATGTTCAGGTGGAACCTAACACAGCTATCGGCCTGCTTTGGGGAAGGTCAGCATGTATTTTCCTTCAGGGAGAAAAACTGACATTGACTTTCCTCTAGCCAGTACTTCCCTCCTGGAAAGTGTCAGCCGCCTGCCACAGCCCTTCAGGACAGGCCAGTTCCTGCCTGTGCAGAAGCAGCTAAAACCTGCCTGGCTCGGCCCAGTCGTGGGAGACAGCTACTCCTTTTCAACATTTTACACCTGGAACTATTTGTAAATAAAGAGGAAGGTGCTTATGTAAGAGTTAAGTATATTTCCTCACTTAAAGCTGCTGTATATTTCCCCAAAATACATCATAGTGTAGGGTAGCCAGTTGTCCTGGAACATCGCAGTGTATGGAACATCGCGGTGCAGGGCAGCCGGCCGTCCCGGAGCATCGCGGTGCTGGGTGGCCGGCTGTCCTGGACTGCCAAGGACTAAAGGGCTTCCTGGGACACAGGACTTCCAGTTCTAAAACGAGGGAAACCCTGGGCAAAGCTGGATGAGATGGTCACCTCGTGATAGATGCTTTAGACTGAGTGAAAGGACCAAATTGCCCCCCTTTCAATGTGAAGACTAAACATTTTAGAAATAAGAGATTTTATAAAATTAAAAACCAGAAAATGATTGATGCAAACTAAAGCCGCGTATTTCTTTAGGACACAGGTAGAGAAGGCTAAGGGGTTCCTGCCTTAGCTCTGTGACCCTCACACTGAGTAACTAGAAGAGAGCATGGTCTGTTTGAAGGTAGCTCTGTCTGTGCAGCTGAGACACCTCACCTGTGCACCCCCTACAAGTCAGGTACGTAACCAGTACTTACACTGACTCTGAAGCTCGAGAGCTGCTATCACTCACGGGACAAACCACACACACCCCCCTTTACACCGTGACTTGAACAAAATGACCACAAAGCAGGGAGCTTCCTGCCCCGTGTGCTTGGTCGTTATGACTGCAGTACAAACAGTTAGATTTTTTTTAAAGCAAAACCTTAAGTTGTACATTTTCATTATATTCAATACTTTGTAATGATCGATAATAGAAAGTAATCTGAAAACTATATAACTGAAAAAATATCTATTTACAATATTGTAAATGACTATACTTCAAAAATTATACAAATTTTACATAAATTCTACATATACAAAGCATGGCAGTGAGGAAAGATGGCCACGTATCGTGCTGTCTTGTATACCAGTTAGCTCAGTCTCTCTTTAACCATCACTGCACAAACCCTGGGCCAGCAGGAGGGGCAACTGCCACTTAAAAGTCACAGTTTACTGTGTATAGAGACAGCGGTCTCACACCACCTTCAAGACAAACTGCGTCTTCCGCCGGACCATCGTGGGCCCTGCGAGCTCCAGGGGCAGAACAAGCACCCCCTTGTGCTCTGGAGCAGATGGAGGAGAAACTGACTGCACTGTGAAGCCGCGCACAACTGTGTTCAGACCGAGACACCGTTCCAGTCTGTACAGCATGGGAGCTGTGCACCGACGAGGCAGGGCGGGCGCTGCCTCTGCCGTCCCCGTCCTCTCCCAGGGGTTCCTGGTGTCTGCGAGGAGAAAGAGAAATGCACCCAAAGTGCCTGAGAACGACACACCTGTGCTGAGGTGGTCGCTCCTCTTTGCAGCTGTCGCTCCTGGGCCAGTCGTTGCCTGTGCAGATCGGAGGCTGAAGCCCCGCGTGGAAAGGGCACGTGGGCCTGACAGAGATGATAAAAAGTCCAGGCCAACTAGCACTGGGAAGGTGCTGGTCTCTGAGTAAAACATGCAGCTCTGGGGGAAGCCGCCTTGTCTGGGCAGAGGCAGGTGTCCCCGCAGACTGAGCAGTGTTCAGGGAGGAGACACGAACACCCGGCCGTGGAGCAGAGAGAAGGCGACCCTGCCCTGCTGTCTGGCTTGAGCAGCAGTGTATGTACAGTGGTCTCTCCATAATTCACAGGGCTTTACTGGTGACTGACTAATCAAACTGATGATAAATATTAACAGACTGCCCAACAGAGGGGTGAACAATGACACCGTTATGTCACATGAGACGGACTTCCCCTCATCAGTGAAATTTCTCTTGGGACATTCCATTCTCTGAGGAAACCCCCTTCTTCCTCCAGCCCCCTACCCAGACATGTTTTAATGTCTTTAAAGCTACTTCAATTTCTGTTTCACGTAAAAGAAGGAGAAAAACAAACAAACAAAACTAGCCAACGTGAAGCTCTTCAATTGGGAAGAACCCTCAAGTGACATTCGGCAGGTGAGGGTCGGTTCTCTGAGGAGGCCACCCTTGCCCAGCTGCTTCTCGGAGCTGGACCCTTGCCGCCTTCTCTTATGTCCGCACTCCAGGGCTGCCCCCACCCCCCAAAGGCCTCGAAGAAGCGGAGGTGCACCTCCAAGAGGGCAGGCTGCCGTGCAGGCGGAGGGGACCCTCCGGCCGGGGACACTCAGGGCCCCCCCACTCTCCACCAGAGTGCAGGCCGTGTGGTCACTCTGCACAGGTTTGTAGAGACCTGGAGCCCGTGAACACAGTGACACACAGAGGGTGTGACTCTCTGAGCCCAGGCAAGTCAGGGAGGAGGTCAAGTCCCACGTTGTCTCTTACACCAGTCCTGTTAAACACAGAGAAAGACGGTTATTCTATAAAAATACACCGATCTCGTCAGCTGTTTGGGGCTGGGTCGTCTACCACGAGACGTTTCAAAGGGCCTGTCTGTTGTCTCAAGTGGACCTTCCTTGGCAGAGACAGGGAGACATGTCACAGGTAGAGCCAAACCGTTTCAGCCAAACTGCAAGATAGTGTTCATAAACCAAGAATGGTTTCCCAGCCAAAGCTCAAGGGACAACATGATGTCAAGTACAGAGAGTGCGGGGCTCTGCCCACCACAGCGCCAGCTGCACGTCCGGAGGAAGAGGGCGGCCGTGCACGGAGCGCTGTGTGCAGCTTCTGTCGGCCTGAGTGTCTCCATCTCCCTGGCTCTGTCTCTCTCTCTCTCTCTCTCTCTCTCTCTCTCACCAGAGCGCAGTAGGACTCTGCTCATTCCCGGATCACAGCCATCACACGTGGAAACTGCCTTGCTCTGGAAAAGGCGGGCTAGGCAGATGCAGCATTGGCAGAGTGTCTGGCATCTAAAAGGATGAATTATTTGTGACCCTCACATCTGGATAAAGGCAACAATCTCCCAGTTGTGTTTTCTCTCCTCCGTCAACAAACATCTGAATGTTTCCCCACAAAGTGGGAACTATTTTAGGTGCTGGATGCTAATACTGACAACAACTCGTCCTTGCCCTCAGGAAGCTTACAATTTTGAAAACTAGGAGTGCTGACAATATACAGGCACACGTGTTAGGACCTGTAGGCTGACAACAGTGTCACCTTCCCCAACCTTTAGAACCAGGGCTCTATCTTATGCCCCCTCTGCCTGACACTCTGCGCTGTAATCTGCCTGGGAGCTCGTCCTCCACAACGGGCCTTGCCTCTGCCAGCCCCGCTGGGAACTCCACATGTCAACACAGCGTGCTGACTCCACCATGTCTCTCGGCCCTGCTCACCAACCTGGGTATTCACTCTTCTTGCTGCTCCCCTAACGCACACTCTCTGGATGCCTGTGCTCTGAGACCTAAGTTCCCCAAACCCCTTAAGTGGAAGGAGGAAACCAAGTTCAAAATCAGAAGACTGCTTGGAGAGCTGGAAATCGGTGGCCTTTCAAAGGCTGATGTCACTGAAGGGCACGTCCTCATGGTCAGGCCCCAGGCAGGCAGCGGGACTCCACTCTCTTTCTGGACAGTTCTGGAGAAGCAGAGAAAACGTCTTGTGCTCTTGCTTCAGTAGTTACAGACGCCGCCTTTTTTCTTCTTTTCACAATTCGTTGGTTTCTAGCTCTCTTTTTCTTTCAGTCACACTTTGGCTAGATTAGCTCTTCATCTGGGCCTCGTGTTCTTTGTTTGTTCTCACGGGACAGTGTGGCCTGGGAATTCTGCGGAGGCCAGCACCACGTACTTGTGCGGCTGTAACTGGTCATCAGCGAGAGAGGCAGAGGCAGAGAGTGGCACCCTGAAAGACCGCACCCCTGTGGCCCCACTGCCCGAGTGACAGCGGCAAGAGGTCACTTGCTCGCTGTCTGAAGGCTGGAGGCACCTGTGACTGTCACGACTGAGGTGCCACCGGCGTGGAGCAGCGGAAGCCAGGGGCACTGCAAACACCCTGCAACGCACAGGACGGCCTCGCAGCTTGGTAAACAGACACATACGTCTAGCCCCAGGTGTCAGCAGTTCTGAAGCTGAGACACTCTGCATGACAGTATGTCCAAAAGGTTGAGGAAGATCACTTAACTAATCCCGCTTGGGCTGAGGTTTCTCTCAGTTCCCTGAATTGTGAGTGACACCCCCAATGACCTCACCGGCTCAAATGGCGGCACTTCTCGCGGGCTTTCACACACGCCCACCCTAAAGGCCACAGGTACTGCTCGTCAAGCACAGCACTAACTGGCCACCCTCAACCACACGTGCGTGGTCCCAGCTGGCCCACGTGGCTAGCGACCGTGCCTCACTCTGCACGTGTGAAAGCTTTGTTTGTTTGGCAGCTGCTGCCAGATTTTGTGGTGTTGGCTGTGCTGAGAAACGGGAAAACAGCAGGAAGGAAAGTCTTGGGAGTCAAGATCTCACACGGAGTGAAATCCCACCAGCTTATGATGCTCAGCAATTCTGCGAGTAAGAGGGAACACAAGGGAAGCACGCCAGCCTTGTCCAGGCGTCTTCTTCCTCCCTTTCTATAAGGGAGGAAGCTATAAAGGAAAAAGAAGGAAGACGGGAAGGAGCTTGGGAGCAAGCAGGCCCCTGTCCAGCACGAGCAGAACCGGAAACACCCCTGAGGTGGTGCTGTGGACGTGAAAAGAGAAAACCAGGACCCGTCAAAATGGGCCAGGCTTCCTCTTTTCCTTTCCTTTAGTCATAGAAGGCAAGACACGACAGACGTAATTTTTGTGTCATGATGCAGAGAGGTGCGGTTAGGTTCAAGGACGGGGTGGGAGGAGGGGAGGAAGATAGAGCCTCTCAAGGGGAGTTTCCCTGGTGCGTGTGCACACACACACGAAAAAAATTTAAATCTGACTCTTCTGACTTCTGGTGCTAATAGTCTCACCTTTCCTCATTTAAGCAACAAGCAGAATTTGAAATGAGCTCTGGGCACGTGGTTCTCGTAGGGCCTTACTGTGTGCAGGCCACAGTGCCGAGCTTGACTCAGGAGACGGCTATGGCTGGTCTGAGTTCAGGAGAGATTGTTAAGCAGACGATCTCAGCTAGAAAATTAAGTTTATAAGAAATGAATAAAAGAAAGGAAATGTTCCAAATGGATGGCAGCAGAAAAACTGAATATGTATCCGTCATGCACAGGCAAATACTAACTTACGAGTTGGTCGCTTTTCCACAGTTCGTCTGACTACTGGAAGCAACAACAGCACAAGGAGAGGAGGGAAATAAAAGTCACTCACTGATGGTGGGACAGGAGTTTCGAAGATTCACAGTCCATGATCTCATTTCAAGGAGGAGAAGAGTGGTTCAGAAAAGTTGGTCATCTTGCCCAATGTCACTCTGAGACTTAGAAACAGAGGTTGGTCTTGGGAGTCCCTAGGCAGTCCACTAACCATGCTGTGTCATAAGCAGGAAGGCAGTAAAGGTGATGACAGTGCGGAGCAGAGGAGGAGGAGTTGGTTGGTCCAGGTGACTGGGAAGCAGGAGGGAAAAGAGGACGTGAAGGTGGTTGGAAGGAACAGAAGGAGTCTGCAAGTTCTTTTCAAAATATCAGTATTCCTCAGAACCTCACTACTGTTTTCTCAGCGCTCTGGAATTCGTTAATTTATTCCACAAGTATTTACTGAACACCTGTTTTGTGCCAGGCACTGTCCTTGGCCATGTGGCTGTAGCAGTGAATAAGACAGACAAGGTCCTGTAGGTTGCTTTCCAGTGAGACAGTAAAAAGTAAGCTGATAAATATGATAATGTCCATTCAAGTTAAGTGCTATGAAGAAAAAATGGGGGGTAATACGATCGTGCCTGGAGGATCTCCTTTAGACTGGGTGGTCAGGAAAAGCCTCTTTGAGGAGGTGGTATGTGGGCTGAGACCTCAAAGAGAAGAGCCAGTTTTGTGAAAGCTTGGGATTGAGCTGGTTGGGTAGAGAGCACAGCCCATGCAAAGACTCAAGTGCGTGATCAAGTGATCAAGCAACCAGGGTGGCAGGTCCCAGGAACACACAGAATGCGGGTGTGGCTGTAACTCTGGGAGGAAGGAGGAGCAGATACAATGAAGTCATCAGGGGCGAGCCCAGCTGTATTGGGATGATGCATTTGTTTATTTAACAAATAGTTATCAAGCGCCCACTATGTGCAGGGCATTGCTGAGGATATATAGAAGAAACAGAGAAACCCCTAGTTCAAGGGTTCTGTCCGCAGGGAAGAAGCTAGGAGTTTAGAAAGGGTGACAGAATATTTACACAGTTCTGGTAGGTTAGAAAGTATTCCACTCCACTGAATCACAGTGCAGACGTTACTTTGTTGCTTAGCAAGGACAGGGGCTTTCCAGAAGCAGTTGTATCAACACACCCATGCACCTACTAGAGCCAGCTTACAACGTGAAGAGGGGACACACTAGACGTCCCAAGCCAGGGTATGTGGTCTGAGATCCAGACATCAGCTCCGCCAGGGTAGGGGGGTTAGGTCATCCCAGAGATGAGTCACCGAGCCCACCTTTCTCCACGGGGTGAGCCTTCTCGGTCTTCGTGGGTGGGGCAGGGCCGTAGGAATCCCCCCACCGGGCCTAAATCGGTCGCACTCAGAAAACCCAGGCAGGGAAGCCGCCACGACCAAGGCTCAATTAGCACCTGATTCACCCAGGCAGTCAAGGCAGGGCGGCAACTGCTGGTAAAAGGGCCCTGAGGCGCCCCGGGGAAAGGCCTGCGGGAGTTTTGGTGACCCTGATCCCTGGGGAGCGGACACGCCCCACTGGGCAGGGGCTGCGCCTGCGCGATCCCTGGCCCCGCCCGGCCCGTCTCCGACCGCGCATCGCGGCTGCGGGCAGCTGGGGCTGGGCCTGGGCGCGCGTGCGCTCTGGACCCCGGTGCCGAGGAGCCGTATCCCCCGAGCCCCCGGCGCGGCCCCGGGAGCCGTGTCTCACAAGTCCCAGGCCCGGCGGGGCGGGCGCCCGGGCTCCCTCGGGAGGGGCACAGCGAGACCACTTCCCGCAGGGGCGCCGGTGCCTCTGCAGGGCTGGGAAGTTCGGGAGGGGGCGGGGGACGCGTCAGGAGCCGCGCAGACAGAGGGCCTGGGCGTCCCAGTTACTGTCGCGTATGCTGCCAGCCCGACGGCCCGCCCCGCCCGCCCCGCCCGTTCCCCGCCCGCCCCAACATGCCCTCAGTCCGCCCGCCGCCGCGCCCGGGTGCTAGAGCCGCGCGGCCGTCATGGGGAATGGGATGAACAAGGTAACGTGTCTCAGTCGTGCCCCTGGGCCTGGCTTCTCAGCCTCCGTGCGCTGCGCTTTGCTGGCGGGGGCGCCCCGCGCGGCGTCCCCGTCTGCGCCCCCCCCCCCCCCCCCGGCCTCGCGCCAGGGTCTCCAGGCCCCGGGCCCCGCCGCTTCCGGGCGCGCCGCGCTGCGGTGAGAACGAGCCCTGCCCCTCTAAAGCGCCGGCGCTTGTTCTGCCGCAACTTGGGCCGAGCTTCAGGAGGTTGCGGTTTCTCCGTCTTCCCCCTCCCCTTCACCCCGACATTCGGCTCTCGCAGCATCACCACCACGTCATTACTAAACTGGAGTAGTTCAGTGTTTTCTCATCCGTAATTTCCTCTTCCCAGATCTTTTTTTTTTTTTTTCCGTGTGCGCAGATAACTTTTTCTTGTGCACAGAAAAATTGACTGAGGCCTAAGTCCGGAGGTGCTTCTGATTACCTGGGGCGGGGGCGGTGAGAGAGCAGGTTCACAGCTGATGTTCCCCGGCTCCCGGGCGTCCTCAGCGGGGCGACCTGTGGGCTGGCTGCTGTGCGGACTCTGCGTTCCAGAAAATCCGGTCGCTCTATTCCTCTGTCTCTGCCGGGCCCCCGCCCTCTGCGTTCCGGTGCCCCCGACCCTTCTTCCTAGGCGGTGGGATGGTGTGTGCCTTTCGAGTCAGTGGAAGGTACCAGATTCCAGCTCTTGCTTGGGGTGTATTCCTGTTAGACACAGGGTTAAGGATTTAATGATCTGGTACTGCTGGTTTAAAGAAAAGAAAAAACTTTTCTTAAAAAGCCCTCAGTAAAAACAGTGCCTCTTCACAGGTCTTTGCAGTGGTCTTGGGTCAGAGATTAGTTTCTGGCCTCCCGTTTCTCTTCCCCCATGTGTGCCACTCACCCACACCTCCGCCCGTGTTCAGCCCTCCTGTTGGGTGGGTATGAACCTCATGTGTCTCAGCACTGGGGCCAGCAGTGGTGTGGTTCTTCCAGCCGGCGTGTTAGGGTCCAGGCAGCAGAGGTAACCGGTGTGCCTGCTTGACTCCTCACCTGCCCACTGTATTTCGCTGTGTCCTGAGACAGCTTGTGAAGGGACGGGTCTGTGATTTGGGCCTGCGTGCCTGAGGTTTTCTGGCAGCAGGGATTGTATTCCTTGTGTGCGAGGGCTTCTTTGAGGGGAAAGAGTGGGGAGCCGTGATCAGATTTGGAAAGAGACCATCTCCCTTTTGGGTAAATACTTGCATTATGTTCCCATTAGCACTAGAATCCGTCAGTACCCTGACCTGCTTCTTAAATGAAAACAGAACAAAAAAGGGGCTTCCACGAGTTTGTGGGCCTTGCCATCAATTGTGGTCATACCTCAGCTTTCCTTTGGTTCTTTGTACAATTTTTTCCACTTGAGCTGTTCACTCTCCACCTCTTTTCAGCATTTAATTTGTAGTATCTTTCCATTATAACTCAAAGAACATGTTTAGGAATACAAATCATTGCCTGAGTGTTCAAACTGAATTTCAGGCTTTTCAGCAAAAGCAACCATATTCATAGCATGATTTTTACCTTTCAAAGAAAGTAGTACATTTCTCAATGGTATTGTTACCATAACCATCTTGTATTGTAAATATAGCCACTATCTCTGATGTAGATATGGAGAAGCATCCAGAGTTAAAGTCAACAAGTATTTATTGTGTACCTACTATGAGCCAGGTGCTGTCCTGGCTGAGGGGGCACGGGGAGGGGTCAGTGCTGAAGGTCTTTCACAGAACCGTTGGTGTGGACCAGCAGTTGCCCCATAGAAATACAATGTGAGCTGTATATGCAATTTAAAATTGTCTAGTGGCCAATTTAAAAAGTGAAAAAAGTTAATTTTAATAATATATTTTAATTAACTGAAATATATTGAGAATATCGTCTTTTCAACATTTAACCAACAGATAAAAGTACTCATAGAGTGATTTATATATATATTTTTTTGTACTAAGTCTTCAAAGTCTGGTATGTATTTTATACTGAAATCACATCTCATTTGGGATTAGCCACATTTTAAGTACTGAATATCCACTGTGGTTAATGCCTACTGTATTACACAACACGGGATTTGTGTGTGTGTGTGTGTGTGTATTTTACGGTGAGTGAGAGAGAGAGACAGACAGAGACGGAGTCTGAGAGAGAGAAGGAACACAAGGTGGCGAGGAGTGGAGGCTCCAGAGGAGAGATGGCAGGTTATTGAAAGTCGGGTGAGTAGACGTGATGGCCTGGCCCAGAAGTGGCCTTCCTTTGAGGCCAAGAATCCTACTGGAATAACGACTTTTAGGCTTAGATCTGAAGAATTGCTCAAAGTTACAAGGTCATTTAGTGGCAGAGTAGATTGCTAGAAGCTAGAAATTAAAAGCCTTAATTAGTTCATTTATTAGTGTGTGATGTGGAACTAGGCTTCATAGTTTCCTCATCTGTAAAAGAATGAATGGTTGATTTGCAGAGTTAGTGGAATTAGTATAAGGTGCTAGCCATAGAAATCCTTTCCTAAGAACGTTTATAGATAAACATGAACACTTCATTTGCAGGGTGTGTGCCCTGAGGTGACCGGGACAGGACTTCTTTCCAGTCACAGAAGTCGGTCATCCTTGGCAAAAGACAGCTTATGAACTAAATGCAGATTCTGTTCTTCCTGGTTTGAATTTAGCAGTTTAAAAAAATATGTTTTATGTCCTCACGGAGAATCTTCTCATCAGTTCGTCCCAGTCTCCTGTGGCAGAACACCGTGTCCGTCTCAGGTGCACACAGCATGCTGCGTGGAGAGTGGATGGGAAGAGGCTCCTGGATTCTGGCCGATTGGAGATGATTAGGAAACAGAGAAGAGAACACAGCAGTCATGATCTATTGTTTTTGGAGCCTAGTGTCATGTGCTGCAGTTCACAAAAGCCCAGCCTCGGGTCAGTCTGTCTTACTCTTTGTGCGGGGTAGGAGGTGGAGACTCAGACAGAGTATGCAGCATGGCCAAAGTCCTGACGCTAGAAGGTGGCAGAACCCAGTTCCTCTGGGTCCTGAAGATAGTACAAGTCTTGTCTTTGAGCTAGAGTGCCAGTTCATGCCAGGACAGATCATTCGTTCATCTGTCCGTTCAGCAGTTAATCACATTGGGTTACTGAGTACCTGCTGTTGTCAAGGCGCTGTGCCAGATCTCGTAGTGGGAAATAAACGTGAAAGACAGGAAGACCCTGCCACCCAGCTTGGTCCCGGGCAGCCTGCAGGAGTGTCCTCTCCTGGAGGTGAGCCCCCGAGGACTTCGGCGGTGCAGCTGCGGCTCTGGGGCTGATGGACAGATGGTGTCGTGCTGGTGGTTTCTGTCTTCTCTACACCACCTCCTGAACGTTTTCCATTCTCAATAGTGCAGTTTTATTTCATGCTAAAGAAACAGATGCTTAAGGCAATGCTCTAAGTGCACACAAGAGTATCCTCAGATTCTTCCTTTCATAAATGCAAAGTGGTTAAGTCCATGGCCAGATGGCATTAAGAAAGTCTGTGACATGTAAACCTTCAGGGAATCCACCGAAGTCTCCCCTCGCCGCTGGCTTTGAAACCCAGAAAGTCCTCTCTGACCCGCGAAGAGTTAAGATCCTCCACCCTATGACCCTGTGCTGCTACTTAATCAGGAATTTTATCTTACATCTGTTTGGGTGGTGCTCTCAGATTCCATAGCTTCCTGCAGTACTAAGGGAAATGTTTAAAAAATAAACTCAGAACATCTCCTGTCTTAGAAGCAGTGTTGTTTTGTGCCCAAGTGCTGTTTGTGGCTAAGGACTTGACTTTGTCCATTTATCTGTGGTCAGTGTGGGTGCGGTGCGGGTGTGAGGGCACCGTCAAGAGGGGCCGTCCACCATGGGGAAAACTTACGATGATCACAGAGGGTTTCTGCAGAAGGAATCGGCCTCATTATCTCTCCCAGACAGTCTTGTTGCAGAAAACAAGAATCGTTTTTGACCAGCAGAGTGTCGGAGCATTCTCCTTTGTGGTGTGTGCTGTTTCGTCACCGTTTATTCAGTGACTGTGTCTTCAGAGCCTATCTCTATGCCTGGCTATTGGGGCCACAGCAGCCACCCAGGTGGACGGTGGGCAGGAACGTCCTCAGCGGAGGGAGCAGTGGTTTCAAGGCCCAAAGATGGTCAGGACCAGTTCTCTGCTTGCTTTTTTAGAACCATAGAACATTCCCAAGTTGCATTTGCACGCTTTTTCCTTGATGTATCCTTGCTTCTCACTGCGTCCTGGTGGCTTCCCTCCCGCCGTGTTCTTGCTTCTGGCTTGAGCTCAGACTCTCCACCCGCCAGCCACTCTGTCCCAGATGAACATTCTGCCCTTCCCTGGCCTCCTCCATGAAACAGCTCCCTGCTGGAAACTTATTTTATTTTATCTCATTTCATTTCATTTCATTTCATTTCACGTTCTCTTTCTCTGTGCTTAGGGTTACCAGCAACAGTAACATCAGGGAGGTCAACAGGCCAGATTTTTTGAGTTTGGACCTTGAATTATGAGGCTGACTGGTGTAGAAGTGTAAGTGTTTGTGGGCTTTTTAGTCTCCTTGAAAACAAAGATGCACTTCTTCTTGCCAATGGCCAGGCCTCCAGCCTTCCCAATCTTGCTTTGTAATTCCATACGGAAGAAACCACAGGAACTGGGGTTGAGCAATTTGCTTTCTGTTTCCAGTCCTTGAAACTGTAACTTGGTCTCCTGGTCTGAAAAATGGAGTTAAAAGTTTAGTGATACAACTCTGTCCTCTCTTTATAATTAAAATATTTAAATGCATATAAGATGTGCATCTCACAGTTTTACTAAGTTCAGACCTTGTCTTTGCCAGCATTCTTCCCTGGGGTCCCATCTGGGTGTCACTGCCCTTTAACTCCAGCCGCAGAGCCATCGGCGTGGTGTCCCTGGCCCCGAACAGAACCTTCCCAGAGCGGAAGAGGGCAAAGCCCGATCTCCCAGGCCTCACCCACCGTGGGTCTCCGTCACTCTCTTTTCCTTGCTTGGCCCCCTCGCACCTGGTGCACACTGTCTGTTTGTTCCCTCATTCACTGAAGAAAGATTTACTTAAGTATCCACCAACCAAGGGAGAACCTCTCAATTTTGGAGAAAACATACAAATACGGCTCAGGCAGCGGTTAGAGGTCATACACTAGATGTCTGTGGGTCAGTCAGCCTGCAGATGTGTTTTATTTATCACAATATTTAAGGTTCTTTTTTTTTTTTTTTTTTTTTTTAAACTTAGTTCACAGTAGTTGGAAATTGGGCTGTTCTCCATAAAAGCTGGGTACTGGATTTGGGGGCCTGGCCTGCATGTCCACATCATCGCCTTGGCCATGAGGAGGGCTGGGGAGAGTGTGAGGCCTGGGGCAGAGGCCAAGACAAAGCAGCCTCCATCCTTGCCAGTCTCTCTTGCTGAGGTGTTGAATTTCTGATAGCTACTTGGAGCCTTAAGAAGATTTTAATCTGAGGTCACAAGATCAGCTTTGCACCTGGGAGGCAGGTTGAGCGTTCTTTTGGAAGGATAAGTCTGGAGGCAGGGAGAACTCTAGGAGGCTGTTGCCGTACACCGAAGAGGGTGTGCTAAGATGCTTAACAAAGGCACTAGTGCAGATTCCCAGAGGAGCAGACTAACTGGGGACCCGTGGAGGAGTGGAAGTGAGTGCTGACTGAGCAGGAGTGGTGTCCAGAGGAGGAGGAGCCGGCTCCTGGAGTGCCAATGCGGCTGCTCCTGCAGGTGGGTAGGGCTTTGCTAGGCTGTGACTTCCTTGAAGGGCTGTGCAGTTCATTTGCATTTGTGCATTTTTCTGCGTTGAAAGGCCTACATCAGGGTTCCTGGTTGTCAGCACAGGATCCAAGTGTGAGTTTTAGGTAGAATAGGTCAGTGGACCAGGACGGCTGGAGAACCTGATTCAGGCTGCTCTGCCAGGAGCACGTCCTAGAACTTCTGGTGAGAGCGTTTCTGGGGCCGCCCCAGGATGGGCTGCTGCTGCCAGTGGTCCCTGCGTGTTCCTTCAGCCCTGCTTCACCTGCTGCAAGAGAGGGCACTCTGGGCGGTCTCTGGAGCCCAGTCTGGAGCAGCCGTGGAGACTTCAGGCCCACGTCCTGTCCCTGCCGGAGCCGGCAGGCCAGTGAGGGTGGGAACCTGGTGATTGCTGTTTGTGTGGTACCGGCTGGGCTCTGCTTCCCACCATGACTCCACAGAGGGGCATGGGGACCCCGAAACACAGGAAAGGGCTTCAGAGGCTAGGAAACCAACAGAATAATGGTCAGCTACAAGGTTTATAATTCTTGAGCATACCCAAGGGATGAGGGACCCCAAGCATTGAGGATCTCCTCCCTGCTCACAGAGGATATTGGGGGCAGTGAAAGAGGATGTTGGGGAAATAGAGGTTGTCTGGCTTGGCTGGAGATGGAAGAAGAGGGGGAGGCCCTCTAGAGGTAGGAAGCCATGCTGAGATTCTCCATTCATTTTCCGTTTCAGCCTTCTTTTGTTTAGGAAGGGGTTTGCCACTAAACACTTTGGTTTAGAAAATGACCCAATGAGAATATGACTTTAGAGAATTAACCTGATAGACCCAGAGTTGAGTTCAGCGGCTGGGGTGCCGGCCCCCGTGTGCACTGAGCTTCTGGACGGGGGTCCTTGGCCCCACAGCTGAGGGGCAGAGACTGTGATGGGAGCAGAGCGGAGGGGTGCCCTGCAGGGAGTGGGCTCCATGGTTTCATTCTGGGTGACACCACCAGGGGACAGGAGGAATTGATTGTGCGGGTCTGTTTCAGGTAGTGGAGCAGGGAGTGGAAGCCTCACTGGGGGTGAGTCCCGGAGGGTGGATTTAGGAATCATAAAGTCATGGTTCTGGAGTAGTAGAGGACAGAGCTGAGCTAATCTCGTGCCCTTGTTTTATTTAAAAGTAATATAAGATGTATCTGTTCATGTTTAGAAGAGATGGTAGAAGTGTAAAGAAGAAACACAAAATGGGCCGTAATCTTTTCCCCAAATAACCTCTTTGACTTTCTAACAAAGCTAAATTGAAGTCATGCATGTGCACAATACGGAAAAGTGCAGAGATGCAGAGTGGGGTCCTCGCCAGATCTCCCAGCCCCCGTGTCCCCTTCAGGGGTGAGCACAGTCAGGAAGGCATTCCTTTATTTTGACCAGGATATTTCCAAGATACAGTGAATAAAACACATGAAAACATCTGCTTCTGTCTAACAGCTCCCCACACCTGAGCATCTTAGTGACACTTAACCTGGAGCCCTGGACACTGGCAGCGGCTGCCCGTCTTTTGTGCACCTGCCATCTCCACCTCCTTCACAGTCTCGCCAGGAGATACTGGTGTCTTTCTAGGGCCTGGCTTCCCCTGCCTGTCCTTCCCTCTCTCCTGGCCCGCTTCTCTTGGCTGCCAGGTTCCCTGAGTGTCACTGCCTCCTGGAAGTCCTTGGGGACCCCAGAGTGGTTAAGGCACCTCCCCATTCCCTGGGCAAGGGAGGTAGGACGTTGGCAGGGCCGTGTCTCTCGGTCACACCTGTGTCCTGAGTGCCCAGGAGGTGCCTGTGTGTGACAGGGACTCAGTAAACCATTCAGCCACTGTAATATATTCTGTGCCTTTGGGGAAGCAGACATGCTCTGTGACAATGTTGTAGTCCATTGGAACTGTCGACTGTATGAATTGGAAGGCCTTTGTGGTCAGTGTTAATTTTGCCATGTTACAAATGGCAGGGAAGATTTTATTCCAGACCATTGCAAGTGAGAGATGGAACTCCACTCCCAGTACAACAGAAGCAGGTCAGGGAGTGGATGGAAAGTCACTGATAGAACTTGATTAGATGCCAAGGGTGGAGGAAAAGGAGGTGGACTGATACCGAGAGAGGGTGGATACTTGACCGCTGGCTCGGCGGGATTCTTCGCTGAATCTGGCAAGCCAAGGACAGGCCTGGTGGGGAAGGCTCGAAGTTCGGTCGGGGAGGAAGTCCTTGTCCCCATCAGCCGAAGGAGCTGAGTGGTGATTTTGCCCTGGAGCCCCTAATGTCACGTCCTATCAAGGTAGGAGAGGCCTTGGAGACCAGGAGACACCACGGGACAAAGCTCTGCAGGCAGGCGCTGCCGGAGGACAGCAGTCTGAGCTTCTCCGGGGGGGGGGGGGGGGGGGGGCTTGCGTTGTTCTTACGTTTCAGAGCAGGAATGACGAACTGTCTCCTCCACCGTTCCTCCCAAGAGAATCCCGAAGACTGGCTCTGTCTCAGGAAAGACCTGTCAAGGGTTTCAGCTCCTTGGCGGTGGTGCTGGTTTTCCCTCTAAGATACTGTTTCACATTTGCTAGGTCCACTCTAACCCTCAGCGTCAGTGCTGTGACTTCAGACACGGATGTAACTGACCTCTCAGTGCCCTGGGGCCCTCTCAGAGCTAATTGTGCCTCTGGGTATTGAGTCAGCCTGAGTGGTCACACATCCCCATGCCCAGGTCACTTCTGGGTTTTGCTGATTGTCCTGGAGTGATTATTAATAGTCCTTCTTTTCACTCTCACAAGTGTCCCAGTTTGGTCGATCAGTTTTATGGCCCCTCACACAGAGGCTGACCCTGGACCCAGGACTGCTGTGCCCCAGGAGACCCCCTGCAGGGACTTGCATACATGCCATCAGTTTTTAGCAGGCAGTTGGTTGTCAGGAAGATGCTCAAGGAGTCCACGCATGTGAAGGACATCACTACCTGCTGCTTTCAGCTTTCTTAGCAGAAGTGGGCACCACTGGGGAGCGAGACGCAGATGGGGCTGAGGGGGTGTCCCCAGGGCACTGGGGGCTGCAGTGAAGTGTCACCAGGCTCAGTATGCCATATGCACTGGAAATCACCTCAGGCGGGTGGCTTCCAAAGCAGTGTCCATATTTGGATTTCAATTTCCATACAAAATATCGGCAGGATAAGAATTAGCTTTGTATTTTGCAAAGTCAGGGTGCTTGTGAAAGTCACAGTCCCCTGTTCTCATCTCAGATGTACGGAATCATTTCATATGGGGCCTGGGGCTGGGGGGGTTGTCCAGAAATCTGAATTTTTAACAGATTCTGGTGATTCTAATGCATAATCTGGTTTGAGAACCATGCTTTAGACGAAGTAGATGTTTTGGAGCAAATAGATATTCTTATTAACTTGAACAGTTGGTTCCTTCATTCAGCAGCTCTTGACTGAGTGGTAATCACAGGCCAAGCCCTGGGGTCTCCAGCCTGGCAGAGGGGACAGGCCCCCCACCTGGTAATGCCCGTGACAACATCGCTGTGAGGGGAGCACAGAGGGCGGTGGGGGCTGAAGTGGGGGCTCAGGACAGGCCTCCCCAGGGTGTGAGTCAGAACTGGGCCCCGGGGATGGGGAGCCCAGGATGGGGCTGCCTGGCTGTCAGCAGTGTGCGCAGAGGCCTCAGTGGCAGAAGTGGGGATGTGGAGGGTGCAGTGGGAAGAGGAGCAGTTGGGGGATAGGCAGGCAGGAGGGGCAGAGGCACTTGGTTTGGGGGCTGGACTCAGAATGAGCACTTCAAAAAAGATGTAAAAAATAAGTAAATAAATAGAATGAGCACTTCGGGGCTGGAGGTGAGGGAGGCTGTGTGGTGTCCGTGGAGGCTGGTGGGGACCCTGGTCTCTTACGTTGTGTGAGCTGATGGCACCAACAGGCAGCCACCCACGGGCTACCTGAGCAGCTACCTAGTGGCCGTGGGCAGGCGAACCCTGGAGACAAGGGTGCCTTGGCAGCCGAGCTGTCCATCTGGGGAGGTGCAGGCGGGGGGAGTGCTGTGCACAGGCCGGGGCTGTGCTCCCACCGTTGGTGCGGGCCCGCCTCTGTGCCAGATGCCATCAGCCTCAGGTCTGTAACACGCGCGTCTGGTCTGTGTCTCCCCTAGATCCTGCCTGGCCTGTATATCGGCAACTTCAAAGGTAAGTTCTCTTCGTTTATTATTGCGGTGAAATACACAAACTATAAAATATGCCATTTTAGCCATTTTTCATCGTGCAGGTCGGTGGCATTAAGTACATTCACACTATTGTGCAGCCGTCACTGCTGTCTGTCTGCAGAACTCCTTCATTTTTCCTACCTGAATCCCTGTCTCTACTGGACACTAACTCCCCAGCCCCTGGAAACCACCACCCTGCTTTCTGTCTGAGAGTCTGACTGCCCTAGGGGCCTTGTGTGAGCATTAGTCCGTCTGTGACTGGCTTATTTCACTGAGCACTATATCCTCAGAGTTCACCCATGTTGTAGCAGGTGTCAGGACTTCCTTCCTGTTGAAGGCGGAGTGATACTCCACTGTGTGTCTAGACCACATTGCGTTTGTCCATCATCTGTGGACGGGCTCGTGGGTGGCTTCCACCAGTGGTGATCTCATTTTTTACAGACCAGTTTGAGGCTCTCATACACGGTGGAGTCGAGGTGTAGATTCAGCTCATATGAAGTCTGGTCTGGGTGAGGCCACCACTTATGCCTGGGCGCCTTTCTGTGGCCTCGCCCTCGGGCCCCGACCCTTGGCCAGTGGCTGCTGGCTGAGTGGTGTGGAGCCCCGCAGGTTCCACCTTGACCGCTGACCTCCATTTTAACTATGCATGTTTGCTGGAGCTTTATTATCAAAAGAAGATGCTAAAAGGCACATTTGGCAGCCATGTAACTTGTTTAACATCTTTTATCACTTTTGTTTTCTAGTTATTAATACATTTCAGAAACCTACTTTTTGAGCACCTGAGGAAAGCAAGTGGCAGCCTCGTCTCTAGCAGATTATTCTTATCCTGTGTTCCTTTTCCTCTTATGCATTTCCCTGCAGCTTGTTCAGTATTTGTTGATATGCTGTCAGCTATTGACTTTATTTTTAGCTCATTTGTCTCAAAAGAATCTAGTTGCAGAAGTGAGCAGAGACCCACGGAGCAGAGTGCAGGTTGCAGGACGGGGCTGGTCCCACCACGAGGTGTCTTGAGTGCGAGTCAGAGCCCGGTTCCCTTGTGCTTTGCCCGCGGACGGGGCCCAGGACACGTGCAGAAGCACGTCTGCCGTGCGGGTCAGAGAGGCCCAACGCGTCACAACGCCTCCCTCGCCAGACAAGCCAGAACACCTCCTGTTTGTTTTCTGGTTGTTACCTAAACTTGTGAGTTCAGGTTCAAATTAATTGTTAAGACAATCTTTATGGCTTCTCTGCGTGACATCCATTTCCTCTTCTTCCCCTTGGGCTCCTGGGGCAGCTAGTTGGCTTCAAAGAGAATCCAGCACAGTGAGCTGCCAGCTGCTACTTGCTGCTAGAGCATGTTAAAAATAGTCCTGGAGCTCCTAAATTAGCTTCGTAGTTCTGAAAAGGCAGCAAGTGCTTTCGGTAGGCAAGGCGAATTGTGCTGGAATCATTAATACCTTTGTGGTTGTTTAGTGAGTTATTAGCAGCTTTCCTGAGGAGAGGGGAATGTCTTTATGTTTGAGAACAAACAGGATTTAGGACGAATTCTTGAAAGTAGCATTGCTAGGTGAATGATTTTACAGACCACAAATTGTAATGAATACCGATCAGATTCAATACTTCTGCCAGCAGTTTCTCAGAGTTTTTACCTTTACCCACAGAAGGTCGCTTTCTTCTAGAAGGACGCTCACGTGACTCTAAGGGAGACCGAAGGCTCTTTGTGCTAAAATCTGTGCCAGTTTTCTAAATGTGTGCACAGTGGGATAGCAGCCCCCAGTTCCTGGGCCCCCGCCGCGCAGGCCGCCCAGGGGTGAGCCCCGCCCACAGCCGCGCAGGCCACTCCTGGTTCTGGCAGCTGATGTCTAGTTGTTGGCCTCAGTTTTTCTGACACTAGTATGTGGTCATGTTTTACTCACTCGTTAATTCACCGAACATGCATTAAACACGAGGTGCAAGGTTTTCTAAAACGAGAACGACGGTGCAGTGCATAGACAAGCTGGAAGGAGGCCTTGTGTGTGTGCAGATGCCTGTGAGTTAACTCACTCACCCCACAACGTGCTGGAAGTGCCTGAGGCGTGGGGCCCTTCGCGGGGAGTCTGATGTGCGTGTGCGTCCTGGTCCTCTTGTGATTCAGGGTCCGAGGATCGGGTCCTGCAGATGGAGAGAAGCCAAGGGGCAGGCCCACCTTGGAGTCCGGTCACCCTGCAGCCCATGAGCCAGATGGTGACACAGCCTGGACGTGAGAGGCCAGCCCGCATGAGGCTGACACACCAGCTTGTGCCTGGTACTCGATGGGTCCGCCAGCGTCAGGCCCTCCTCGCCTCCCCCCCCCCCCGGGAAATGGGAACCATGTACCTACTTTGGGCTGTTGTGAGAAGGGGACAGATGTGTGGCAGGCACTGGTCAGCCTCAGTCAGCGTGGGAGCCCGAGGTAAGAGGGTGCTGACTTCTGGAAAGTGGGGAGGAAAGTGTGCTTCCACAATGTCTCATTTAGTCATTTTCTTCTCTTTTTAAACTACAAAGAATACATGCTTATTATAACACAGCAACCAATATAGACATGTACAAAGAAAAATTAATGAAAAATTGTTTGGCATTCTGAGCGATCTTTGATTTTCACACAGTGTGGACTGGCACTGCGCCGCAGCCCATGGTCTCCTGCCCTGTCTCCTCCCTCCTCCCTCCTGCCTCCCTCCCTCCATCCTTTCTTCCTTCCTCCTGCCTTCCCTGCCTTCTTCCTTCCAAGGCGATCCTTTACATGTCGCTCTGCAACTTCCTTTTTTCCTTTTTAACTTTGCAGTGAATCACAAACGGTCTCCCAACACCTGGTGATCTCTCCACCTAGAGAAAAACCCACAGACAAACCCAGCTTCTGGAGCCCAGTCTTTGACAAGAGCCCCTCAGCTGAGGTGCCTGCAGCTGCCTCTGCCCTGGCGCCAGGAGGGGAGGTGGGAGTGGAAGGGCAGCTCTTTCCGGGGAGGGGGTGGGGTGGCCGCTTCCTCACACACTGCAGGAGTGGATGTGCACTTATGTCGTTCTCTGTCTGACTAATTTCACTGAGCGTAATGCCCTCCAGGTCCATCCTCATTGTTGCAAATGGCAGAATTTCCTTCTTTTTTGTGGCTGATTCAGTGTGTGTGTGTGTGTGTGTGTGTGTGTGTGTGTGTGTGTCCCACATCTTCATCCGTCCATGTTGATGGACACTCGGGTTGCTTCCATACCTTGGCTACTGCAAATGATGCTGCTATGTTATCATTTATATGTGAAATCTAAAAAAGTAAAACAGACTAGTGAATATAACGAAACAGAAACAGACTGACCAATATAGAGAACAAAATAGCAGTTACCAGTGGGAAGAGAGAAGGGAGGAGGGACAAGACAGGGGTGTGGGACTGAGAGACACAACTGCTGTGTGTCACGTGAATAAGCAGCGAGGCCTTACTGTGCAGCACGGGGGATGCAGCCACTATTCTGTAATAACTCTAAGGAGAGTATAGTCTGTAAAAACACCGAATCGCCATGCTGCACACCCGAAACTAGTACAACACTGTAAATCAACCACACTTCAATTTTATAAAGTGAGTGTGAGCTGACAGAGGGAGCCCTTGTGTTTGAGGATGTCCGCGGAATCCCAGAAGAGGGAAAGCCGGCTCGGGCGCTGTGTGTGCGGCGATGCACGTGTGCACACGCTTGAGGCCTCAGAGCTTTTGTCCTGTGTCTGCCCCGAGACTGGCCGTGGTTCCCAGTTGCGCAGGCAAGGCCAGGGTGGTGAGTGTAGTGTGCCTGTGGTGGCCTGTGCCAGCTCAGCCTCGGAGAGCCGGCAGGGCTGCGAGCAGCGGTTCAGATGTCTTTGAAGTCAGTGTGCTTTTGGAAGCATTCCGAGTTAGTGGAGACTGAGGCCCGTACCTCAGCCGTGGGCCTGAATCTGGTCCAGATGGTGTTAGGAATGATGGCGGTAACAATAACACACACTATGAGCCAGCCAGGCGCTGTTCGAAGCAATTTTTATCATTTAGTACTTCCAGCAACACTCCGAGGTGACGATCTGACCGTTCTCCCACTTTACAGATGAGAACAGTGAGGCACAGAAACACTTGCTCAAGGGCAGCACCAAACTTGGTAAAGGAGGGGACAGGCAGGAACTGCCCCATTTTGGCCCTCACCCCAGGTTGGAAATGTGTCTACTGAAAGGTTGAACCCACTAGCAGCAAATTTATAACTCTAGAAGTTACTGTAATGAATAATAATCTGTAAGTCTGGAAGCTGCTGAATTAACTTTGCAGTGGGAAGTGTAACTACAAAACAGACTGGAATCTCCTGCTCGTCGCTCGGCGGATCTCAGCTTGGGAGTGAAAGTTGTTCAAAAGTGACTCCGAACAGTGCCGGGGGTCGATGGCCAGAGCAGAGGCAGTGGCTCCCTTTAAAACAGAGACCTTCCTCCCTCCTGTCCTCGTCCTGCACGGCTGTGCTCTAGAGGCCATGAATCAGAGTTTCGGAAGGCACCCCCTAGGGAGTTCTTTCCTGCCAAATACCTGTTTCTCTAGAGCGCTTGGTTGATGTTGCTGGTTTTCAGTGCTTTCTGCAATATGTTTTTGTTCACTTTACTCAGAGACAGTCCTGCCTGACCAGCTTACTTTTCATGGCCACTCTGGCGTTTCCCACATCTTACAGCTGGTCATCCCTTTCGTCTTCTGTGTCGGTGTAAGATCCTAAGGAAGCAGGTGGCTGTCACTCTGCCCTCTTGAGGACGGCTTCTTCCAGGAAGGCACCTGCTACCTCAGGTGCCAGTCCTACCAGCAGTGGGTGGGACCTTCTCTGAGCTGGACGGGGAGCGTGCCGCAGCACAGGAGAAGGGTCAGCTGGGTCGGTTTCTGTTTCAGCGTTCCTGCTATGTGAAGGTGACATTTGCTTCTTCAGAAGCCATGTGAGGGTAAGCAGGCTGGCATCAAGACTGGGCAGGAGTCTGGGGCTGGGAGAGATGCTGATGGAAATAGGGAAGAACATGGTTGACTGTGTTTCTTGTTAATGCAATTTATGATGAATTTTGTCAACAGCATTTTCAAAATTTTGTTTTTCCTGATTATAAAACTAATGTGGGTTCATCAGTTAAAATAAAATAAAAGTTAAAAAACCCAAACATGATAGAAATATGCTGAGAGAGTGTAAACTTCCCCAAAGTCCACACCTCGAGGTAACCGTGGTCAGTGTGTCTCCCTCTAGACTTTTTTCCATGTGAATTCCAAGCTAAATCTTCCCACTGGTTTTATTAGTACTGACGTGTTGCATTTGTGATTGCAAGAGGCTGTGAGTTGTGCTCTGGCTTAGAAATGGCACCAACCTGCTGCATTGGGGCAGGGGCACTGTTGGCACCAGGTCAAAGGTCAGTCACCAGAGGCCCTCTGGGGCTCCGTGTGTGCAGTGTGCCCAGGCCTCTGGGGCTCTTATTCAAGTGCAGATTCTGATCGTGTGGGTTGCCTTGGGCCTGGGAGTCTGCCTTTCCAGCTCACTCCCACACGGGGCCATGCTGCTGCCTGGCAGACCCCAGTTTGAGCAACAAAGGACTAAGTTCTCCTGAGATTTCCGGGAGAGCTGGCATGAAACTCCAGGCTTATGCACATGCCTGTGGGCCAGCTGATGAGCCCACGGCCAGTTTTTCAGCAGCATTCACACTCGTTACCACGGTGCCCGTGGCTGCAGGCAGCCGTGCATCCATCACTTGTCAGCCTGAAGAATGAACGTCATCCTGCGGTAGCTCTAGCTGAGCATTTATGCACTTAAATGTGGGTGGGCAGAGCCTGCGCTTGTGGGAAAGAGTGACCCCAAAGTGCCGCATGTATGTGGGTGGAGCTACAATGAAGTAGGAGGGAGGACCGAGCAGAAGCACCTCCAGGAGTCGCTTCTGTTTTCTTTGGAGCCCAGCAGCCAGTTTTCTCATTTGTGGCATCAAGGATTATTGTATTCAGAAACGTTTAATTTTATTCCCAAACCACATGTTTGTTGTTGTTTACCTTAATCTGTGTTACAGAAGTATATTTATAGGACGATGAAAATATTCTAAAGTTAGGTTGTGGTGATGACTTTCGAAGACTTTTTTCCTGACTTCCAACGTGTTGGTTACATGCTTACTGCAGAGTATTTAGAGCAGTGATGCTTCGTTTCTGCTTGATCATCAAGGCCCGTTAGAAGTGCAGACTCCCGAGCCTGCCGCAGACCTTGGGCCAAGTTGGAGCCCAGGAATCTGCCTTTTTAACGAGACCCTGGGCAGTCAGCTCATGGGCGTGTTAAATGTCCATAACTGCTTGTGTTGAATACACACACACAAAGTATAAAGAAGAAAACAGTTAAAAACATTTGTAATTCCATCTCAAGATTATCACTCTTTGGGCTAATTCCTCGTAGCAGTTTTCCCCACTATGTGTGTTTATCTTCATTCGTTTTTATGAATTGAGTTTACACTGTATTTGTAGTTGGGTACCAGCTCCCCTGGCCCCATGCTTCCTACTGTATCCTGAGCTTTTTCCATGTTGTTAATATTCTCCAGAAACATCGTAACTAATCATTTGCTTTTTCAGTCCGTTTTACTCTGTATCATTTTAAAAAGCTTGTCCCAGGCCAGGACAGGGACAGAGGGGGAGTCTACCCCCTTGTTTTTTGCTAGACCCCTGTTTTGTAGGTTAGCAGAAGGGTTCCGACTTGGCCTCCCAGTTCATTCAGTCTTTCTTCTACAGGTAGGAGCACTGGAAGGGGATGAAATTTTGGTGTCTCCTTAGTTGCAAATGCATATAATTCAATAGCCAACTGATAACTTATGGACCATTTTGTTTGGAATTTCCAGACAATGTGCCATTTTTGGTTTTGCCATAAAGTGAATTTAGATGTTAAAAACCACATCTGCAGCTGGACCCGTTCCCTGCTGTTTGACATTAGGGTTGAATCATCTCTGGCTGGTTCCTATATCTTATATAGTAAGTTGTTTTTGTATTTAATTTCAACCTAGATTAGTAATCATTAAGAAGTAATTTTAAAAAACATTTTAAACATCTTTCTTGTTACATGTTTCACAAGAAAGACTAACTTAAGGGTCTGCAGCTTGACAAGTGTCAACTACAAAATGATTTCACAGCTGTGCTTCCTTTAAACAGCAACAATCGACTGTAATGTTTAGTCATCTGGATACATGACTACTTTGTATCAAAAGATGTGCCAGTCAGAAATAAACTTAGTTGTCTGCAGAATACGTAAAAGCAACAACCCTGAATTCCCTAGATCTAGATTATTCTGGTATAGTCAGTTACGATGTTTTAAGAAAGAAATATGCAAGTCATTTTGTGTCTTTTTCTGGCTATAACCTTTAGGAGTAATTCCCTTGCAGAATATATTAAAATGCCCTCTTCTTTCTTCTGTGACAGATGCCAGAGATGCAGAGCAGCTGAGCAGGAACAAGGTGACACACATTTTGTCTGTGCACGACAGCGCCAGGCCGATGTTGGAGGTGAGGGAGGGCGGCTGCACGTGTCTGCGCTTGTGTTCCTGGGTGTGTTTGGCGTGGGTGAAGCCGCTGTGCTCCGCTAACGCCAGTGTGCTCCCGGACTGCTGGCTCTGCGTGCCTTTGCCTGGTCCACGGCTCGGCAGAAGGGCGCCTTCCTGTTCTGACTGCTCCTGTTGTGTTGCTCACTTGCTTTCCTGGCTAAATGCCAAAGGTGAGCTGGGGCTGCGTCTCCCTCTGGATTTTATGGCAACTTAAAACCCATTTTCATTCCTTTCTAAATTACCTTCTGTTTTAGAATCCAGAAGAAATCAGGCTGCACATTTCCTGACTTTCCCTCCCATTTAAGCTCAATTATCTGCCATTTGCATTTGGGAATAAAAGGCAATGGAGGGTCAGTTGTCCCTGGAGGTTTTCCAGGGTTGCTCTGGTGCAGAGACTGTCAGTGCAGAAGCTTGTGTGTCTAGGGTTTAAAGTAAACAGGGTGTGTCTGCCTGTTCACTGATTCCAAGCACATCTGCAGTTTTACCCTAATGGATGATTTGAGCTGTTGGCTGGGAGCAAAACCTGTGACTCTGTTTATTAGCCTTGACAGACCCCAAGTTACCTCTTTTTAGAAAATAATGTGAGTGTGGTTGTGATGTGTATGCTTTTCTATTTTAGGGTGAGCTGTGTGAGATGGAGGGGTGGCTTGTTCTGAAAGCAATAATCCTAGTTCAAGCAGTTTTCAATTAAATTCATATTATACAAAAGTGGGTAATGTATTTTTATTTCAAATTTGTCTGTTTTACATGACCATTAGGGCTGCTGCATTTTAGCTAGTGTAAAGCGAGTGAGAACACAGGATAACAGTGATTCTACCGACATCAAACCGCAGAGGACCACGGGGGTGAGCAGACCCTACTCCTGCCTCCAGGTTTTTGAGCTTCTACTTCCCTCTGTTGTTTCAGCTCATGATTTTTTGTTAAGGTTCTGTAACTTGTGCTGCAGCATGATTTTGTTGAAAACAACAACAACAAAACATCATTTTTTGGGAGCCTAACAGTTCCCTTGAAAATAGCTACTCCATTTTTCATCCATCAGCAGTGGTTTGTATTTAACATGTAGCCGAGCTACGGCCTAGACCAGAAGTCAGACACAAACTGGTCATGACTGACTTCCTCTTGAATCACAAGGTGAGGCTGGAGGTTCCTTTATTTTAAAGCATTGCATAGACGTCCTCCCACCTTCGCCCTCCGGGCTGCCTCACCACATTACGCCCCACGCAGGGCAGCACCTGTCACATGGGAGCGTGGCCCTTACACAAAACCTTCAGGTGTCAGGAATGACAGAGCCCCAGCTCTTGTCTGTCCCACCCTGCTGTTTTACACGTGGGCAACGAGGTCTGGAGACTAAAACAGATGCAGTTGTGACCCAGTGTAAGGAGGCCACTGCTTGAGTAAAAACCTCAGGACTCTGGGCAAACCATGTCCCCCCATCAGTGACGCGCCGCATGTCCCTTTTTATTCCCCAAGGGACTGCATTTACTTGGCGACATTCTGCTTCAGTCTTTGTGTGCTATTATTATCTTGCTTAATAATAAGTACTTTCCTGTGATCTCACATATATTAAGGGTTAGACCACCGTTCTGTAGCATGACGTAGCTTAACATTGCCCCTCATAATTTATTTTTAACTTTACAACTAATTCAGGAATATATTCTTACTTAAAAATTAAAGCAGTAGGTTTTCTCTGATTACATGAGCGGAGGAAACTGAGGCACGAAAAGTTATGTGAACTGGCACGTTCACCGTAAGTGATCGGAGCAGAGGGAGCTCACCAGAGCCCCAGTAGCTGCGGACCTTTGTTGAGCCCTCTGCCTGCTGCGTAAAGGCAGGTGTCTCTCTTAAATTTCAAATTCAGTTCTAGAAGCCTTAATTTCAGTCAGCCTGAGATGACTCAGGGAAGTTATTTGTTTGGAGTTGGTAGGGAATTAATGGATGGATTTTATCTTTCAGCAGCTCCATGTTATGCTGGCCCTGGTCCTTGGAGGGAAATGGGGTTGGGATGAAGGTGAGAGGGTAGATCATGTACAGGGCTGAGCAACCAGCCTGATGAGGGGCCCCTCATGAAGGGTGGGGGGCTAAGGGATGGGAGAGGAAAGAGCTGGGACCTCCTTCCCTCTCTGAGATCTTCGAAGCCATGCACATTTATCGACTGGCCCCTCGCTTTATCCGGGCAGCACTGGGCTGGGCTGGGCTGGGCTGGGCTGGGCTGGAAGTGGGGAGGCAGTTACTGTCTCAAACTGAAAGGATTCAGTCCTGTCACATCCGTGTGGGAGTTCTGTGAGCCCTGCTGCTGTGCAAGACACCACAGGTTCTTCTTTGGTGGATGAAACAAGGTCTGTTTATCCTCTGAACCCTGGGGCAAGGTGTCGGTGGAGGGAAACAGGCCCAAGCCTCCAACTGCTGTCTCTTCAGAAGAGTATCTGAGGGTTAGATCTTCCAGAATAAAGAGTCTTAGGGACTTTGCAGAAACATAGGAGCCTTCGTACTCACCAAGTCAGCCCTAAACTAGCACCTGAGATCCCGAGGAGCTCTGGCCCCATTTCCACGCCTGCTGCTCTTTGTTTGATGTAGAAATCCCAGCTGCACAGCGTCCTGCAGTTCACCCACCTACCCCCATCACTGTGTGGCCAGGAAGCTGAACCTCAGAGACACGAGGGGACTCCCACGATCCCACAGCTGGTTTTGATGGAAACCTAGATCTCCCTTCCAAGGCAGAGATTTTCCCAGCATGCTTCACTGCCTTGGTCCTTTCCTCGCATGACTGATGCTTCTGATTTGGTAGCAGTATCGGTAGATGTTGGCACATCCACTTTGGAAAGGTGCCGTTTGTATCTGACAGTGTATCAAAATCCCTGCCCCACCGTGCCATCATCAGCATGGGTCTTGCTCATCTTTACTTTTAATTAGCAATGCTTTTATTTTGATTTATTTGCTGTGAATGCCTTCCTTGCACCGTCAAGCCCCCTGTCCAGACAGCTCTCCCATCTGAAGGCAGGGAGTTGATGATTCACTCATTTTTGAGCTCCTCCCACAGGCCAGGCCCTGGGACAGGTGCTGGCCTTAAAGTGAATGCATCCCTGTGTCTGCCAGGAAGAAGCCCTCAGTGTGTAAACAAGGTACCTGTTCTGGCTATTTTGTACATGTTGATAGTAATTATAGTCCAGTGGGAGAAGGGCTTAGGCTCAGGGCAGGAATCACTCAGGGAACAGGGCTTCCTCCTCTGCCAGGTGGGTCTGGACAATCTGCAGTGCCAGGTCTTTGGAGATAACTGGGAATTTGGAAAATCTGGTTGGAGCCGTTCCAGCCAGGAGGAGGTGGCAGAGAACCAAGACCTGACTTTTAGGGGGGCCCCGACTCCACGAGGTCACACCAGCCCCACGTGACCCCAGGAACCCTGGGGACCCAGCCAGCTGGGCGGCACAGCCAGACCCGGTGGTTCCCTCTCATCACCTGCTAGCAAGTGGCAGAGCCTGGGGGAGAAACCTTTGCACATGCATGCATTTCAAATAGGAATTTAGCCCAAATCTATAATTACAACATTTGAGGGGGAAAAGCTCCTCCCTCTGATGCCACGGTGAGGACTGGGCGGGGGCATCACATGAGTCTGCTGAAGGTGTTTCCCCATTTGTGATCTGTGTCTTCGGCGCCTACTGGTTGCTCCAGATTTGAGCCTGTGGTGAAAACTCCTGTCACAAAGGTGGTGCTTTTTCAAATCAGAAACCCTGTGTTGTTTGTAGTCATATTGAGCAACGAAAGATTTCTCCCTTCCCCTGAAAAAATAAACAGAACTCTATCTTTCTAATGTAAAAATTTCAGAGTTTGTTTCATTTTTCATGTGTACCGTTGTTGGGCATTTAACCAGAGTACCTGCAAGAAACAAAACTGCTTTTCACTATTAACAAAAATGCTTTAAAAAGTATTCTCATTCCTTCACTGGGCCAGCCACACAGGGAATTTGACTTTTAAGTGATTTATGTTTCAGGATTAAATAGAAGAAAAGAGTTGATACACATACACTCGGATCAGGGTATCGTGTGTGTGCAGGCAGGTGTCTGAGCTCGAGTCTGGCTTGGGTCTTCTCCCCATTTTAAGTTGTGACTTTCACATTAGAACTTTTTAAGCTTTTGCTTTTATTTTTAAGAAAAGGGTGTTTTCGTAGGTCATTATTTATTCTGCTGATTCAGTTTCTATTTTCTTAAACACTAAAGGTCTTTTTTAAGGCATCCAGGCTCCAAGTTCAGTTTTGTTAGTTTTATGTGTAGGTGTCTGCTGCTCCTGGTGCTGGTTCTTACTGTTGTCTGTGTGTCTGCACAGACAGACATGCCGGTGAATACCCCAGGACAGGTCCGGTCTGCTGAGACCGAGAGGCTCCTGGAAGGACCTCGGTCCACTGCTGCGTGTCTATCTGGTGACCCACCCCATTTCTCACCCTCAGAAGTTTTGTTGGCTTCCCAGATGTCAGAGAAGCCAAACCCAAAGTGTGAAACAGCGCCTGAAGTTTAAGAAACTGTGCTTCTCTGTCCACTTCTGTCTTCCTCCCTCCTCTTGCCCACCCAGGTCCAGCCTCCTTCAAAGCTCAGCCCAGCTCTTCTTCTGACAAGGACACTCGCTGTACCCACCAACCTCAGGACTCCTTCCCTTTTTCTGTAACACGTGGTTTGTGCTCTTTGCTGGGTCGTGAATTGTGTGTGCTCTGTGACAGACTCTGGGGGGTCATCCAGTGGGCGTCTGACCTCTGCTCGATGGTCTGCAGCCTCACTGCCTCTGTCCAGGCTCCTGAGCTGGTCTCAGGCCACGGCAGGCAGGCGCCACTTTGGAGCTCTTTGGTGTCTCCAGCGCTCAGCCTGGGTCTGGTTCTCGGGGCCCCTTTGGGAGCCTGCTGTTGACCCCGTGGCCCAGAACATTTCCGCTCCACTCCCAACTGAGAAGTCACGTCCTGGGTCACTTGTGGCTCCCTTCACGGCCTGAAAGAAAAGCAGCGTCAAGAGCGATGTACTGATCACCAGTGACTTGTGAGGCCAGAGGTCTGGCTAATGCAGCACAGCCGCCCTGGGCGTCTCCCCTTCAGCAAGGTGCAGGGGTCCTGCCCTGCAGAGTGGACGTGGCCTCTAGTTCAGAATTACCTCCTGCTAAGTTACTGCAACCACGTGACCTTTTGATCTCCCAGTGGCCCTTTGATCTGCAGTAGAAGCTTGGTCCTGCAAGGAGGACAGCATGACCTAGGACACAGACAGTGGGTGATCAGTTAGAAGAAGACTTGCGCAGCCAAGGCAGCACACTTGAGGTGGAGGCAGAGTTAGCTGAGACGTGGTCTCAGATTTCAGGGAAATTCTAGCCAGATCACGAGAGGCTGAGAGAACCTTCAAGGCCCCGGGATTGTGTCCTGCCTCAAGAGGGAGACGCTTCTTACCTGTGTCCTCCTCTGGAGGCTTTGCAGGCAGACCTGGGGCATGTCACCCCTGGTCCTGCCTTTCTGCCATCTGGAGACGTGCCGGTGCTCTGCTCTCAGGACCCCGGGGCCCCTTCTGTCTGTGACCTTTAAGTCACAGGAGCTCTCAGCCACATTTCCCCTGGCACAAGGAAGATAATTGTCCCACACACACAAGTGTGGGCAAGGATGTTCACTGCTGCTGTGTTTGGAATGCAAAAAATTGAGCCAACCCACACATTCAGCAGAAGGGTACTGGTCAGTTGTGATACATCCATATTGAGAAATTCCCTGCAGCGGTTCAGAAAGAAGAGGAAGGGTCAGATGTGTGCACAGGAGAAGGAGAATCGCTCAGCAAAAGAAGCGAGTTGTAGAGTGATATCCGCAGTGTGATCCCGTGTTTGTGAAGTCGCACGTCAGCTGTGCGTCTCTGTGTGCACATGTCTGAGTGCATAACGCACAGGGTGAGGGTCCGAAAGGGCCATGCCAGACTCCTGAGCGGGGAAGAGGAGGAGGATGCGGGGAGGGGGCGGGAAGGAGGAGTTTCACTTTTTTCTCTATTTATCTTCTACAGTGGGAGCATCTTCATAGTATCTTCTTGAATGAAGAAGGTAGGGAGAGGGGGCGGGCAGGTGGCCGCGCTCGGCGTCTGTGGAAGTGACGGGCAGGTTGCATTTGGGTGCTCAGGCTTGGCTGCGATGAGTCCGGTGCCCGTGGACGTATGTTGGACGTGTGATGTCGGCCACTGGTCAGTGGGCACAGAGCACCTCTGTCAGTCATCGTAACCTTCGAGGGAGAAGGCAGCCCTTGAACACTTTCCAGCTGTGCGCATACTCAGTATCAGTTACGTTCTACTTCTGCTGGGCTGTTTCCGTTGAATGAGTTTGTATCCTTCTCTGGGGTTCACAGATCCCAGCTGCAGCTTGAAGCGGTAGGTGGGACTCCTGCTGGGATTGGCCCCTGTTTCCAGTGAGGGCGAGTTCAGTTGCCGCACTGGCCTTACAGAAAAGTCCACGCTGTCATGACTGCTCATGAGATCCGGGGCCTTTGAAAACAAATTATTGTTTGACCTGGAGCAGTTTTCGGGTTGACAGTTGTTTCCACCTCTCTAGTAAAGTCTTTGACGCAACCCGAGTATCAGTGGCACCTACTGTACCCAAGGCTTGCAGCTTTCATGCGTTGAGGTAAATTTGTTTGAAGCCAACCCCAGACTTAAATAGAAATGACTCAAATAGAAATGATTATGGTAGGTATCGAAAACTGTCTAGTAATTGCTCTTTCTTGAATCCAGCTGCGTGTGAGTTCCCTGTGTGGGCAGTCAAATACAAAGACGGCAGCTCCACCTGGCTCTGAAGCCAGACTCCAGCACGGCTGGACAGAGAGCCTGAGACCCTCCAGGACTGCACTGGGCCCAGAGGAGAAGGCAGTCGCTCTTTGTCTCTAGGTGGAGGAGCCCTGTGTCAGGCTCCCTGTGGCCTGGCCCTCGAGAGCTCCCTGCATGTCTCTCTGGTCCTCACGCTTACCGACCAGCCTCTCCGTGCAGGTGAAGACTTTTCCAGAGCACTCTCCTTCCTGGGCTTCTCCTCAAAGCCAGGCCCCAGTTCTGGAGCATCTCCTGCTGAGCCCCACCTCGCCCCTCTTCTCCGGACACCCCCCCCCCCCCGCGTGGTGAAGCGCTGCGCACACGTGCTGAGCGCTGCTCCTGGGCGGGCTTTCCCAGTCCGGCCCCTCTCAGTCCTCCACGGGGAGCAAGCCAGTGGCAAGACCTGCCAGGGTCTCCAAGCCAAGATCCCGGGAGAAGCTTGTGGCACGTGGCCTGGCCCCTCTGCTCCAGCTGGAGGGGCAGTGCGCACTGACTCTGTAACAACAGTGCCGTAAGTGCTGAAGCACATGCCTGTTTGGATAGGATCCCCCTGCCCGTGGGCCGGGGGCGGGGAGGTTCTGTGGAGAGGAGCAGGGAGGCATGTCTGGTGCAGCGTGTGTGTGTGTGTGTGTGTGGAGGGGGTTGTCTCACGTAGGACCAGCCCTTCCGGGCTGTTGGGAACGGGGAAATAAGCCCTGGGCCGCAGGACATGTGGATGGGGCTGGGTGTAGAGTGAAGAGGGTGGTCAGCATCGCGGGGTGAGGGTGGTGCCGTCTTCAGTTCTCCTTTTGGCTAAGTTGGGAGTTATTCCTTCAGACTCAGCAGATGGTAATTGAGTGCCCACCTTGCAGGAGGGACTGGGGACAAAACACAAAGAGAAGCAAGAGGTAGCCCAGCTCTGGAAGAGGCAGGCACGGAGACCCTTGCAGCGGTTCAGAGCCGTGAATGCGTGGCGGGGCGGGAGGCCCGGGGGCGCCCAGGAGAAAGTGGCCAGCCCCGTGGGGTCAGCCAGGCCTTGCCGAGGAGTCGGCCCCGTGGAGTGACCCTGAAGGATAGCAGGGGTTGCTGGGGAGTGGTGGCACAGAAGGGCAGCTGGAGCGGAAGAGGGGGCGTGGGGTGTCAGAGGCACCGGGCGTACACAGCGCAGGGCGAGCCCCGCCGGGTGAGGCTCTGCAGAGCAGGTCTGCAGGGAGCCGGGCTGGGCGAGGAGGCTCAGGGAAGACTAGGCCCCGCTCGCCAAGGCGGGGAGTCTGAGCTTGCCCTTGTGTGAAGCAGAGACTCAGCAAAGGTTCACGAACAGCCAGGTGACACGCTCAGGGTCCTTTTCCAGGGTGCCGACTGGGGGATGGGCTGGAGTGAGGGAGGGGGCACCGAGGAGACTGCTGGGGAGCTCTTGCAGTAATCCTGGGCAGAAGTTGTTAGGGACTGAACTGGGTTTTTTTTTCTGTAATCGGAAGAGTCACTTCCACAGAGAGGTCCTGCAGCGGCACCGCAGGATGCAGAAGAGTTGGAGGGGAGGGGCTCGGGGTCCGTGCAGTCCTCTGGCCATCAGCCCTGAACGAGGAGGCTCTTGTGCATGAGTGTGTTGGGTCCTGTGGATCCTGGAAGCGGGGAGAGGCATAGGAGCAAACCGGGAAGGCTTCCGCAGGGGATGCAGTTTTGCTGAGGAGTTTAAAAGGGAAGAGGAGACTTGTTTGCAGGAACCACAAGGAAGAGTAGATGTGTTTCTGGTCCCAGGTCAGGACGGCACAGTGTGTGGCTATAGGCCAGCAGGGACCCCACTGGTGACGGGTGTCTGGCCCACGGGCACTGGAGGGGTTGCAGGCTCCTTGGGTGAATGGCCTTGGAGTCTGCAGTCGCCAATTTGAATGAGAAGCTAAAGGTGGTTAGTTGGTTAAAACCTAAAGCAGAGTTAAACGACTCTACTGGCACTGTTGTTGTTTTTAGCCACAAGAAAATTTAGCCATTTAAATGTAGCCTGGTTTACTGCAAATTTGCCATTTTTAGGTGCTCCTAATAATTCAGTACCTGGTAGGCGCTGCAGGTGGACCCCGTGCCTGCCACACCTGCAAGGGAGCGCCCCAACCTGACTTCACAAGCTGGGGGTGGGGCCGTGGCACAGCTGAGGTCGGGCCCACATCCCCGGAGGTGCTTCCCCCTCGGGTCTGACCCCTGGGACATCTCTGTGTGAGCCGGGGCAGAGGTGGGTGTCCGGCCCCAGGTCTGGATTGAGAGCCCCTTTCTCTCCTTTCAGTCTTCGCCATGGCCAGCACAGGTGTTCCAACACTCATGACTGAGCAGGGCACCTCCGGCCAGCTCTGCCCTCTCTTCCAGGGGGAATCGAGTGGAGGGAGGTGAAGGTCGGGGCCGGGCCATGGCTGCTGCAGCCCCTGGCAGAGGTGAGGAGGCAGACGCACCTGGAGTCTGAGAGGGAGCCTCCTTCTTAGGGCCAACTGTGGACGTGGTGTTTGCTTCCTAGACGTTTTCCAGTTAAGGGAAGGTTGTGCATGCAGAGCAGGGGAAGGAGAGGCCGCCCCCTCGTCATCTAAACGGCTGCAGAGGGACAGCTTCCCCACCGTGGCGTGGTCACTCGGAGCATCTCGGACACAGAGTGGAGCCCAGACCTTGGCTTGAACCCTCTGGTCTTGGAAACTGTTCCCGACCAGGGCAGTTAGAGGCCCTCCTGAATGGTACTCGTCGGGGCCTGGTGGTGGTGGGGCTGGTCCGACTGGAATTTCCCTGTTCGGTGAAAGCCGTTGTCCAAGAGACCAGCCCCACAGCCTCCAGGGGAAGACACTCCCAGATCTGCCCCAAGAGACTGTTAGTTCAGACCGCATGGCAGAGCCCCTGAGCCCTGGCTGGCGGAGCAGGAACAACGTTCCCAAAGGTTTGCGTCATCTCCCTGGTGCTTCTGAGCCCAGGGCTTCCCGGCAGCTCTGATGGGAGCCGGTCCTGCTGCTGCGTCCCCAGTGGTGCCGTGGGGACTGCGCCACCAGGCACCCCCCCCAGAGCGAGGGACCGCTGACCTCCCCACATGGGCTCTTCCTTCTGTGCCTCTTGCCAGAGGATGCAGCTGTCAAAATAAAAATAGCCCTCGGCTTGCGTTCAGCAGCAGCTGTGGGGGAGGAAGGGCTTGGTGAAGTGTTGCCCCTCCAAGGGAGGCGCGGGACCCTGACCAGCCCACAAGCAGAGCAGAGCGAGGAAAACGCCCCTCTCCTGTCATATATGGGGGTTGGCACCCAGACCATGGTTCATAAGTGACCTATGAGCCAGACACATCCGGTGCGATCTCTGACCAGCCACTCACCTGGCCCGTGGAGGACACGCTTCCTTCACAGCCTCTGTCTGCTCCCTCCACTCCAGCCCCCGCGCTTTCCTGCTGCCCTCAGCTCGTGCCCTTCTTGTGCGGCTCACGTACTGGCCTTTACCACATCCCGCCTTTGTGTGTCCTGACCCTGACCCGACCCCGATCCCACCCATGCAGGACTGGCCAGCTTCCCAGGAAGAAGCGTCCAGCTCTGAGTCAGTGTTCGGTCTGGTCCCGCGTGGAGGATGCGGCGTCGGGTCCTGAGGAACCGGGCACGCTGCTCAGAGAGAGCTTCTCAGGTGCCCAAGCCCTGCAGGGGTCTCACTCCACTGTAAGCAAGAGAGTCTGAGGCTCACCTGCTCAGTAACCTGCAGAAGGGGCCACCGTATCATGCCAGACAATGCTGCGCTCTTCGAGAGGGGAGCTGGGAGCTGGATTTACGAAGTGAGCGGCCCCTTCCTGCCCGGAGGGTGAGGGCGGGGCCCAGGCGAGTGGCAGACTAGGTGGGAGCGTGGCCCTCCGGGCGCCCACGCAGCCTGGTCTGCGCTGGCCCTTTATCAGCCCCTCCAGCTGCTCAGTGTTTCACAGATCGCATCTAATCTCCTTGTTTAAAAAAGTCCTGTGAAAGAGGGAAATTCCCTCGTCCCTCTCTCTTCGGGGTGAGGAAGGGAGCTGGGCACGAGGCCTGGTCTGGAGCCCAGCAGTCCCAGGCTGTCTCAGACATCTCCGACACATGGAGAGAAGCGTGACGTGTGATGTGCTGGCGAGCTCCAGGCCATCAGACCGACTGTGAAGCGTCGCTGTCCGACCAGGGCTCAGCACACCTGTCAAGGGCCAGGTGGTGAATAGGTTCGGCTCTTGGCCCTAAAGGTTCGAGGCAGCACTCTGCTGTGAAAGGGGCTGCAGGCACCATGCAGGTGGACAGGGGCTTCAGTCTGTTCACCTCTGTCTCACGGCAGGTGACAGGGAGCACAGCTGGGCTGCACATGCCAGGAGCCTGTGCTGGGCCTGAAGCCTGGAGCCACTGAGTCCCCAATTCAGGCAGTCCTGAAAACTTCTGAGCATCTGGCCTACCTCCACCTTAGTGGTAATTTTCCACTGCTAGTGAGACCAGCATGGCATCCTGCTGAGACGGTTTAGAGCATGGAGTGAACTGCAAGCGGAGGTGTTGCCGTTTAAGACCGCTCGGCCTGGCCTGCCGAACCATGGGGGCCTCTGCCGGCTGGGCACGGTGCTCTTGGGCACGCTGGAACTCAAGATTCTAGAAGTGGGTCTCCCTTCCTTCACGTAGCGACCATTCATCGCTAGTCTCTGAAGAGAGGTGCTGAGATGCTGAGGAAAGATGACTAAGACGGGTCCCCGCAGCATGGAAGGCCTTGGGGCCCACGGGAGAGGCTGGCCGTTCACCAGCACTTGTGTCCCCTGTGCTGGGGCCCCGGTGCCGGGTCTGTGGGGCAGTCAGAGGAGCAGCCGGCGTCGCCAGAGGACTCCTGAAGAGGGGAAGAGCGCCCCGGGGCGGGCTGGGCAGGAGGGTGCAGGGCTTTGAGGGAGACGCAGGCAGCCAGGGCAGCTGGGGCTCGGGGAGCTGGGGAGGGGAGCCGAAGGACTTCAGAGAGGGTCTTCTTTACTCTGCAGATGGGACGGGTTTCAGTAGCCGAGAGGCACGATCAGATAAAAGTCTGCCTTTGTACCTCTCACGAGCTGGGATCTGTGCGGTGCTCCTGAGGTGCCCACCTACGCTGGTTCCTCAGGACGGTGGTTTCTGGGCACGTGTGGTGCAGCATAGATGCGCGCCAGGCCGCGCTGTGGAACTGCCTGGTTTGGGGAGATCGCTGCAACCGGCCAGTGTTTGTGAGCCATGTCAGGCACGCAGCCGGCCCCCAGGCAGTGGAAATGGAAGGAGGGGGAGTGGGCGGTGGGCTGGAGCGGGTGGTGCCTGGCTGCCGCCGCGTGGCCCGAGAAGGCCGGCATGCTGACTGTGCCCACTTTGGCAAAAGTAGCTTGAGCCAAAATAAGCATTTGGGTTCTCCACCTGCTGACCTGACAAGTCAGATGGATGTCATTTTTTGACTAACCTGAAAGAAGCCAGCAGGTGCTAGTGGGCTCTCATTTGCATTTTTTTCTCACAAAATCAAACCAAGGGCTCAATCTTGTCCCTGCACTCTGACCGTCGCACCCTCCCCACCCCATCGAGCACCGCAGAGTTCTTGGAAGTTGTTATTTGTGGCAGTGTCTCCTAAATTTAGCGGGTGCAGGAAGAATCAGCGGCAAATGGGCACGTTAAGAAAATGCATCTGCACTTTAGAGTTCAGACCTGACGGGTTTTGCGTGGCTCAGCCGAAGCGCTGTGTTTCTCCCCCGTGACTTCTCACAGTCGTTCTTGGAGATTTTGTTATGGTGCGAAAGAGAGCTGGCAGACCCTCACCCCTGAACCTGCCTGCTTTTGTGTTTCATGCTGATTTCCGGTTCTGAGTCCACAGCCACACATGCGTTTTTCCAGATGTGATTTCTCTGTGGACATACTCCTGTTTCGTGCTTTTTCCCCTTGGAAATGTTACTGGCTGTGTGGCAGCTCTTAAACTGAGGAGAAACAGTAATTACAGTGCGTGTGCCACGTTCGTAACTACTTGGACACCTTCACTCGCTTTCTCTGGGGTGAGACGCGGCGCAGGGGGGTCTCCTGCCGGGGGGTGAGGTGGTCATGCCGGCACGTTCGTCCCAAAGCAGTTTCAAGTCAGCCATTGCCATCTGTTGGGTCTGTGACCTTCAAAAGTGTGGCCAGACTAATTTTTTCAGAGTTTACCTACCTTTAGGTTTGTATGAAAGTGTGGAAGTTGTCAAATTCAGGGACAGAAGGTAGAATGGAGGTTGCCAGGCGCTGGGGAAGGTGGGAGTTAGTGTCTAATGAGGACCTAGTTTCCATTCTCGAAGATGAAAGTGTAAATATATTTAATGCCAGTGAACTGTATACTTAAAAATGGTTAAAATGGTAAATTTTATGTTATGTCTATTTTATGACAAAGAGGTCGTGGAGAGAGTGACTTTCTCAAGTGGGAAAGACTTTTTCTTCTTAGTGTATAAACTGATCTTGCTTCTGATCAGACAGTTCAAATTTAGTTTTTTTAATTTTATGTTTCTTTTCTGGAGTCCGAGTTTGTTGGGAATGTGGTGACGTTAGCTCTTCTCGGGGTCCTGGCCGTCCTTTCTCAGCCCGTGGGTGGGCGTGTGACGTCAGGCAGTGAGGGGCGTGCGGGGCTGCAGAGCCCGGTCAGCACAGGCCCGGGGCCCCGAGACGTGCTTGTCAAAGCACCAGCGCCGTCTCTGCGGGGGGCCCTCCTGCGCACCTTGGTTGCTCCGGGCCCTGAGTGGGATAGGTGACAAACCAGGGTTCCTAACTGTGTCGCTGTTGCTTGCATTTTCCAATTCAGGCCCCCCAGGGGACTCCCTCTCCTGCCCTGCAGAAGGTGGGGTGATTTTCTGGCTGGTCTTCGCTGGCTGCACTGGGAGAGAGCAGACAGACTCTGAAGGGCTCTCTCTGGAAAGCAGCATGTCATCTGAGTTCTTCAGAAGACTCTTACTTGTGCTGTTTCAGAAAGAAAAGAGCACGGAATTTTAGAAATTGTACTTGAAACAAACGAGAGTTTGAGCCTTTTACTGGTCCTGAAATCAGAATCTTGGCCCTGCTTTTCAAGTACTTGCCGTCGCATCATTTGAGTGTGATCTGGTTTCAGGCCCAAAGAAAGGCAGAAACTGTACTTTTGGTGGTTGCTATGCTTGTTGAAACAGAAAACTGAAAAATATTACAGCTTTTGAGAGCATGCACTTAGAAAGCTTTAACCTTTCTTCAAGAAAAACCTCTGGAATACACCTTCTTCTCAGCCAAGAAGTGCCGATGGCTTCTTTCAGAACCTGGTACAGACCTCCATCGCAGAGCTTCCCCTGGGGGGCCTCGGCCCGCTCTCACTTCTTTCCTGTGTTTCCCTGACGTTTTCCCTGCACACATCACACTCATCGATGCGTCACTTGGCATTGTGATTACTGCGTGAGCATCTGCCTCTCTCCCCACCCCCAGTCCCCGGCTCATCAGCACAGGACGCGGGAGGCCATGCAGAATGTCAGGCAGCCCAAAGCCGTCAGTCGCCGTTCCTTTGCCTCTCCTAGAAATCTCGACCGTCTTGACGAGCTTGCTTTTGGGCTTCAGCGCCTGCTTGGGCCAGCTCTGTAAACTGAAAATCTGTAACTTGACATTTATTGCTTCCTAAATGCTTCCTAGTGACTTTTCCACTAGTCACTTTTCTAAAATATCATGGAAATACTGAATTTTTATTTACTTAGTGAGAATTTTAGTTCAAGGGAGGTAACCAGTCTGAGGGACTTTTCATGTTAGAGGGAGTATGAAGGAGGAATGCCACACAGGAAGTTCTACAGCAGTGGAGATACTGCTGGTGTTTTTATTGCTTACGAAGTTTTCAGCTTGTTCTAGGGTTTTTTCCTCTAATGAGATGTTCTTTCTTTCTTTTTTGCTAAACTTTCCATAATTTAGCTAAACATACCTTGTCCCTCGTCTCTGCCTGTACGAACTCCAGCGGTGAACGGCCCTTGTTGGGGTCCAAGTAGGTGAACAGTCCGTTCCCCGTCAGGCTAGAACATTGGCAGAGCCCAGCCCTGTGACACTAGGGCAACTATAAGCCTGTCTGGCCTCCTCGCAGCATTGAGGCCCTCTCGCTGCTTTCTGAATTAGTAACTGGCTGAACTGTACGAGTGTGCAGGCGTCTGGAGCCCCTTTTCAGGTCCCTCATGTTCTGCCGTCTGTGGCCTCCGGGAGGGAAGCATTTTCGTGTTTGTTAATGACTAAGCTAAGATAAATAGATGTTCTTGGGTGGTGAGCAACTGAACCTTTTTGACAGTTTTGACTCCTTTCTTTACTGAATTTGCATAGTTCCTTATTGTCATTCTCTGGTGAGCTGCTTCCTGGCTGCGTCCCGTTGGAGGAGACAGGTGGGAGGCTGCTGTCAGAGCACGCGTGCCGTGTGCCGTGTGCCTCGCGTGGCGTGGCTGCCAGCCCAGCTCTCTCGTTCTATGGTCACCAGAATGAGGCATGGGCACTTTGCAGTGTTTGTCTGGTGTGGCCTTCGTGTCGGTCGATGTCACCTAGTTCTCGTCACTCAGCAGACATTAGTGAGTGCCTGCTGTCTGCCCGGCATCGCTCCAGGGAAGGTGGTTTTTGCTGTTGCTCTGTTACGTTTCCTGTGCCTGCCTTTGGGTAGGGGATCCGCGGAGGTGCGGATGCGAGGCCCTCGGCTCTTCCTTAGATGCCTCACGGACGGGAAGCTGTAGCTGCTGCCGCCAGCACAGCTCAGGAGGGTGAGGACCCTACGTGGCCGGCAGTTCCCTCCTGGCCCCCTGGGGGCATGGACACCGGGACACCCCGGGCACTGCTCCCGGTTTGCTTCTGTGCATCAGGCACCACAAAGGCAGGGGCTTCCTGCCGGGGCCTGTGTTCCTGGGAGACGCTCGTAAGGACTGAGAGCCGCCCCTCTGGCTGTCCTCCATTTCTTTGTGTTTCCTTCCTCCCGACCTGCGGGCCGGGCTGGCGTTCGGTTATGTGGGCTCCGTCAGCGCGAGCAGGCGTTTTCACCCTGTCGTCTGGCGCTGCTCTCGCCGACAGCCCGCGTGGAAGGGAGAGTGGAACCCGAGAGCCTCCCTCCCGGTCCCTGGAAGGACGGGGCAAGGGAAAGCGGGGGACGTGTGTGGGCGGAAGGCGTTTCCCAAGCCTCTGGGCCTGATCCCTGGCCGACTCTCACTCGCGAGTAGATGGGAAAGGCAGTTGAGTCATTTCCCCATGGACACATGAGGGGCAGCACGTGTCCACACCAGGCACAGGACGGACGGAGTGAGACAGCTTTTCACAGTGTTGTTTCCTTTTACGCTTTCTTTCCCTTTAAACCTGGGCTCTGAAGCCTGCCTGGCTTGGAGGTGCTTTGGAACCTCAGGCAGCTGGGACTCTGCGCCCAGCAGCGTCCCTGGAAGCCGGCCAAGGCAGCGCAGGCAGCGGCGGCGGAGTGAGGCTGGGTGGGCAGCTCTGCTGCTCCACGGCCTCCTGCCAGCAGCCGCCCTCCACACCTGGGCCTGTGTGGCCCTGCGCGGGCGAGCGGCAGTAGGACCCATCTTTGTCAAGACTCAGAAGAGCCTGTGGTGCAGGATGTAATGGTGGACCCAAAACTCAAAATACACACACGTGAATTAAGCAGGAAACTCTCCTTTGACCTCTCCGTGGGGAAGGAAGGGGAATCGTGTCGCTTGGGTCTTAGATGCGGACAGCAGATTCCACTCTGAGCCGCTCCAGCGGGAAGGTGTTTTGTGAAGAGACAGCTGAGAGCTTGTGGTCTCCTCGGAGGAGCTGGGGAAACAGGCTTCCAGCTGAAGCTCCAGGAGCAGCACCCAGACCGCAGCACACAGCTGCCACCTGATCTCCCACCACGTCCGCCACCTGCACCTGCCACACAGGTGCTCTTTACCTGTCTGACTCTTCCATGTCCTGTTTTCAAATCCGCCTCTCGTAGGTGTGTCAGATGATGAAACCAGGCCTGAGTCTACACCCAGCAGCAGAGGAGGTTGAGAAACCTGGTTTAACGTAGCTTCTGTGTTGAAAAGTGGGATTTCCGTCGTGGGGAAGGACCACGCCGTTCCTCACAGCACACTGCACAAGCAGATGCTGCACAGGGGTTTCTGACCACCTGCCCTGACAGTAGAACGTTAATGACCTGCTGTGGAAAAGTTGCAAATAATTCTGCAAGACAAGTTGTTTCGACTTTGACTGCTGAGGGACTCTTGGCTGTCTGTACCACGATCCTACATTTCTCTCCTTCGTTTTCTCTCTTAGGTCAGTTATTTTTCTAGCTTCTGGTATGTGTCCTTCATTAATTATCTATGACATGGTGGCCAGGTTCTATTAGGTTAGGCTACCAAGAGAGGAAGTTTTAAAAGTGGTTCATTTAAGTCTTAGTGAAACCATATTCTTTTGCAGAGGTCACTGAGACCTATCTAGATTTTATATTTTTACTTAACATGGAAGACCTTTTGCACTATACTTTAAATCCCTCCAAAGAAGAAGCAACCAAGGTTTTAATAAAACTCAAACTTACCATGATTTTTGTAGTATGAATTTACATAAACATTTTTATAGATTTTACAGCAAACTATATGAAGATCATTTTTTTTGAAATTGGGTCATTCTTTAAAAAAAAAAAGTATTAGTTTGGTATGCAAACTTTTACTCTTCTGAACAGCAAGCAAAATAAATCACATTGTTTCCTGTGTGTGAGGCCCCTGTCCCGCATCAGTGACGTTGTAACCCCCCCAACCCTCCGACTGTCCCATAACCTGTCATCATGTTACTGTTTCTACTGTCAGCGTTTCCTCTCTGACCAGTCAGGATCTTAAATGCAATAGAGTTAAAAAGTAGAATTTGTGAACAAGCATCTGAGATAACAGTCTTGGAACTTGTGGACACTTAATGGGAAGTACTCAATTGTTTTGCTTTTTTGATACACTCTAACCTCCAAGCTGTTTGCAAACTAGAGTATGAATGTTTGTGTGCATGGTCATGGAAAATAACCAGGAACCTTAATTAAAGAGTTTTCCCCAGTTCCTTGGCAACAAAAGATGAGTGGAAAACTTCTCCTTTTTACTTTTTATTTTGACCTGAGTAAATAGTTCCTTTAAATGTTTTTCTTCACTGAGTATCATTGTTTTATTTTATTTTTTATCGTTCTACAGGGGGTTAAATACCTGTGCATTCCAGCAGCGGATTCACCATCTCAAAACCTGTAAGTTGCTTTTTCCCCCCCTGTATTATTTGGGCATATTAAAAGCAAATAAAGGACTGTGAAGGCATCAGAGCCGATGGGACCTTGATGCCTGCGGGGAGGCGGGAGGCCCACAGAGGTCTGTGCTCCCTGTTTGCCGGTCCTTCCCCAGACAGCACTGCCCGTCGGGTGTGCGTCAAAGGAGGCTTATCTCGTGAAGGGTGCCTCAAACCAGACCTTCAGCTTGCTCGCCCTCTCCCTAGAAGCTGCCGTGTCTTGTCCCATGGAAATGGAATATGAGCCACAAATGCAAGTCACACGTGTGTGATTTTAAATTTCCTAGGAACCACACTGAATAAGTTAGAAAGAAACAGGTGATGATAATTTTAATCATATGTTTTATTTAACCCAATATATCCAAAATACTATCAATTTAGCGTGTGCTCAATATTAAAAAAAAAGATATTTTACATCCTTTTATTCATACTAAGCCTTCAAAATCTGGTATGCTTTTTACACTTAAAAAAGCAAAATAATTGAGTACTTCCCATTTCCACTTGGACAGCTGCACTTCAAGTGCCCAGAGCTTCCAGGGGCTAGTGGCCACCCAGTGTCTCTTTGAGAGACTAGGTTTTCTGGCTGAAGGAGCCCCGCGCTGTCTCCCCCACGGCCAAGCACATCTCTGATGCTGCTTTCACTCTGTCCTCCCTCCAGAGTCGTGCTTGCTCTCGTTTCCAGACCCCACCCCCGTCATCCCAGACCCGTGGGATTAGGCTTGGGCGAGCCTGGGGGTGGGGGGAGGGAGCCCGAAGACCCTCCGAGGTTGCAGCTATGACGTCGCACTCCCCGGGTCCAGAAGTGCCCAGGATGACGTGGAGTGGGTGAGAGCTTTCTCGAAGCCTGGGTTTCGAGCCGTGCAGGCTGAGAGGCAAGAAGTCAGTAACCTGGCTGTGCTGTGCACCCAGTGACCCAGCCTCCGCTCTCAGGCTCACCTGCTTGTGCAGTTCAGGTCGGACACCACAACCCTTCTGGAATCACTGGTTTCTGCATCTCACCAGGGAACCTGTAAGCTGCGATGTTTGTGAAGTTGGGAGGCCACAGGCTTCCCAGGACCCATCGGCATGATTCTTAAGCTCTGCTGCCTACAAGTCCTACGTATGAGAAGTGCAGACCACGTAGTCTCTGGATCCCAAGGGTCCCGCCCCTCTGAAACCTGTCCAGTGCTGGAATAGCAGCCAGCCTTGGTTTTTCACTGCTGGGAAGCAGAGAAACCACAGGTTATGCAGTAACTTGTTATTGCAGTAACAGACATCCACCTGTTTAAAAGGGGGGCAGCTGCAGTCAGAGGGATTTGTGTGGAGAGGAGAAGGGGTGCGAGCAGGCAGGAGGTGCAGAGTCAGACCCAGGAAGAGGGGAGGAGCTGGATGCGGGCAGGTACATCCCACCCAAGGCCTGTGTCCCACGCTGCCTCTCCGTGTGTCACAGAAGCCAATCTGTGAGACCGAGGATGGTGAAGGGAAGATTTCGTAGGGCCCTAGGAAGACAGCGGTAGCCTAGGTCTGAAGGAGAAGTGTCAGAGCACTTCCTTGGTTACCAGTCGTGTCAAGAAACAGAAGTGGTTGCAGGGCATGGTGTGCACGGAAGGAAGTAAGCCACTGCCTTTCTCTCGAGACCACAGCAATCTTCTGCCCATGTTTTGGTGGCTATTTTTAGAGCGGTTGCTTTGCTCTTATCTCAAACCGAGATTCTGATATACTGTTGAACTTGTCAATAGCTGGTTGGCATTGTGACTCTTTGGAAGAGTCAGACCAACACCTCCTAGGCGTTGGTGGTCAGAGCAGGTGGCCATTGTGCTCGAGCTGCTCCCAGAACTTCTCAGCTTTGCTGGAGTCAGGCCCCTCGACGTCCAGGACAAGGGTCCTGACCCACCACGTGCAGACTGACTGCTGAGTGGTCCTGTGCTGTGCGGCCAGCGAGCAGCAGACCCGGAGTCAGAAATCTTAGATTCAAAACCAGCTCCATCTGCCTTGGGCGAGTCATTTTAACCCGTCCAAACTTCAGTTCTCTCATCTGAAAATGCCTGCCTTCAGGATTTTCAGAGATGAGATCATGTATGTGAAAGTGTTCTCTGTGACCTCTGAGCACTTTTGAAAATAAGAGTATATTTTACTCAAAGTATATTAATGCATCTTGAGAGTTACAGGAAAGATGGGTTTGGTGCTCTGGAGGCCCAGTGAGCTGCTGGGCAGACATGACCCGGGGAAGGGGTGGGGCGGACGGTGCCGTAGCCGCTCGCCTGACTTCTGACATCTCCTGGGTCAGTTCATATCGTCTGTCAACCTGGGTCCAGAGGACCAGCTCTTAAGATTCGAACCAGTTCTCTCCTGTCCCAAATATGTACAGGGGTCTTGTTAAGACGTGTGGTTTGCCTTTGTAACCCTTTCCTTATATCGGGATGAGAGTGTGGGGTGAGCGCCAGGTCCAGTGGCAGTTGTCGCAGTGTCTGAGCCTGGGGCAGCTGTGACGGGGCTGTGGGCTGTGCCGGGGAGAAGGAGTGAAGTCGTGCAGCAGCAGACCTCTGCTTCACCTGGAAAAGGAAATCGAGACCACAGCTCATCGAAAGGCAGGAGAAATGGCACTGTGCCGTTGGGAGCTGAGTTCACGGGCACGTGTGTGTCTCTTGGGGAACCTTTTATTTCTGACCCGTTAGTAATACCAAAGCTTACATATGCGTAAGGCTTTGGCTGCATAAATGTCCGTGATGCTGTAAATGCTTCTTGCTTTACTGAAGTAATATGGAGATCGGGAGGTTATGCTTGGAACTTGAGTGTCTTCGTGTGTTGGGAGGCAGCCTGTGCAGTAGCTTTGGGTTCTTGCTGGCTGTTCAGACGCTTCATGGAAGCACAGTGCACCTTTTAATGTGAGCAGGTGTCCACGATGTGGTGTGACTGTCGACATCGGCCAGCGGAACACTCGACTGTTCTTAAGACCCACCTCCCCGCGAACAGCCTTGCTCACCACCTGCCGGTGACGCACCCTCGGCGGCTGTGTCGTCCACCGAGGCAGACGGTCAGGAGACGGGCCCTCCCGGTGCTCGGGTAGCCCAGTGAGAACTAGCAATCCTTCGGCCACCGTGACTTCCTGGTGCCTAGCCGTTCCTATGTTCAATGACAGAATTAATTCTATAAAACTGTATTGCTTATTCTTTTAAACTTCATTACAGATTTTAAAAATTATTTCCAACTTTGGATATAATTTAAAGCTTTATATCCTAACTCTTTCCCCACAAAGGCCTATGCCACCAGGAATTCTTCTTGCTAATTATGTGTACAAAGAGGCCTGTGGCCTTTGGAGATGAACTGCTTTCAGTCCCAGCAGACGCTCCAGAAAGGTCAGCTTTCTGTCTTGGCCGTACTCCTCACAAACCCCCTCTCTGATCTTCCAGGAATTAGAATGCAGAAACCTGGTTTGAGACGACAGTAACACGTTAGAATTTCAGCCCAGTCCCCCACCACCCTGCTCCGCAAAGCCAGGAAGTTCCAGCTCTCACAGTGGCGGTAACCTCAGACCCGGGCCAGCGCTTCTGCCTGACTCGCACCATCAGAGTTTACATCCCAGGACTTGTGCAGACGCACACGCCTCCTCCGAGTGGCTGGCGTGCGGCGGTCGAGTGAGCTGAGGCTTTTGGAAATACTTGGTTTTGCTTTCTCTCTGTGCTTCCTCAGGCAAGTCATTTTAGCCTCACTTCTCCTGTCCAAAATCTCTCTCTCAGGATTTCTGCAGTGTTAGGTGAGGCAGTCAGAGTGTTGATGACGGACACTAAAAGTCTAAAAACTCGATTCTGGTTTCCGCCTATTCAAGGAAGGGCTGTTAATGTGTCTTGAGAGTGAATGGTTGGAGATACCCATTGGCTGGCCTATTTTATCCATTCTCATTTAATATTTAGTAAATTGGCATTCGCATTTGGACACCATAAGGAAACACCTACCTTTCTTGTGTTCCCTCTGGAGCCAGCCGCCTGGCCTGTGCTGTGGAGCTGGCAGCCCGACGTCTTCACAGCAGAGCCTTGCGACAAGTCTTGAGAGTCAAGCAGGTTCTAAGCTTCCTGAGGTTTTTGTGGGGAAGAGGCACTAGCGATGCAGAGAGCTTGTGTCTGAGACGTCAGAGCCTCCTGGCTCGCTGCACCTCCTGCCTGTGCATCTGGTGTAGCTCGTGTCTGTACTTTACTCTCTCTCTCTCTGTGTCACATTTTTCCTCCTTTTCATTATAAGAAGCAGTTTTGCAAGATCAGAGCTGTGTGGGCCTTGGAGTGCTGTGGTCTTGCTTCCCGACGGAGCTGCACAGGTGTGTGCACACACGCACGACCCCTGGGGACTTGGCAGCCCTCAGAAATATGTGGAAAAGGTGTATTGTGTTTTCCGTGAGACTTCACTTACTCAACTTAAAAACATATGTTTCAGTCTTGGACGCTGTTGCCGATGATTGCTGGTGTGGGGCTGTTCTTTGTGAGATGCGTTACAGTAGATGGCGGAGAGGACTGTTTGCTTGTTTGTTTTTAAAGTGACCTTTTCTGGCAAAATGCAAGTGCAGCACTCACATTCCCCCCAGCTTCTCTCCAGATGTCGGCGTGTAGGGAACGCAAACGTGCTGAAGGCCACGCGCAGTCTGCCCGGGGGAGGAGGCTTCCTTGCTGCTCGCCTCTCTCTGGGTGGGGTGAGAGGGGCAGGTCACCCAGGAGGAAGCCGCCCTCTGACCTGAGCCTGCCCTCTAGCACCTGGGCCCAGGGAGGACGCTCCTCTCACCTCTTTTTAAACATTGCTTTTTGGGAGAAAAAAAATCTTAAGGGGTTTTTGCTCAGGGAGGGAGAAGCAGCCTGGAGCGTGTGGCTCATGCTGTCTCTACAGCCCAGCTGCCACCCCAGGTGCTCGTCCACGTCTCCCACAAGCAGGGTCCTCCTCGGCAGGACAGCGCTGCCTCAGATCCCACGGGGGATCACAGCCTCCAAGTCTTGCGATCTCACAGTAAGAAGCAATTGTTCAGCCTCAAAAGCGAGCATCGTGCAGTGCAGTGTTGCTAGATCTATCCACCACCCTTCCTGAAGGTCAAGGAAACCTGGCTGGTACTGCTCTCGGCCTCTGGATGAGAGGGAGGGATAGGGGCGCTTGGTCAGTGACACAGAGGAGGGAGGGACGGTGGCAGTGGCCAGGCTGTTAGCTGGGCCCTGAGGACGTCTCTCGCCAGCCCACAAGTTCCCTGCGGCTGCCGGCAGCAGCACAAGTGTGTAGGCGCGCTCGCTTCTGGACGAGCCCAGCTGGCTCTCCTGCGACGGAACTAAGTAAAGGTGAAGAGCGAAGCTCAGGAATGGGGAACCGGTGTCACTGAAATAAATAGCTGGTGGTGGGACGCGCTCCGCAGTCAGGAGTTGAGCAATATGCGGGCTGGAGCCCTGGGTGTTTCCCGCCCTGGAGGAGGAAGTGTGGTGACCGGGCTCAGGCTCATGTCATGAGCTTCCCTGGAAATAACCCACCCCAGCAGCACTGAGTGCGCCTGCTCCTGGCTTTCCTTGGAAGCGGCACTTCTAGGAATGTCCTCCTGGCCTGGCCTCGTGCCAGTTATGTTCGTGAGCTAAGTACGTGGCAGGGCTCTGAGCAGCCCCTTCGTTGACATCGGCCCTCCTGGGCGGGGCCCTGCAGTCTTGTCCCCACACTGTGCTGACAGGGGTCATCTGGATTTTTCTGGACTTGACACTTGGTGCAGAAAGGCCAGGGGCACCTCTTCCCGGCTTCCTTGGCTGTCAGTTCCTTGGATGTCACCCTGCTGACCACATCCCACCCCCAGTCTCTTACTCTGACTCCTGAACCCCATCCTACACCGTATTTATGATCCTGGTTCCGTAGTGCTTGTGGTTCGGGACCTGCAGGTGTAAAAGGCAGACATAAGACGCTGTTCTCACTCTGAGGTTTCAGTCAAGGCACTCAGCTGTCATCTTTGCAAAATGTTGGAGACCCCTCAGCACCGACACGTCCCCGAACGGTGAGTCCGCCCAGCTGGTGGGGCCTTCTCAGTGTGTTCATTTACTTCTGGATTTGCTCTTCCTTTTCTGGGAAGGTGTTCTGGCAAAAGCATGGGCTGCAGGCATGGGGAGGGCCTCTTGGAAACTCTTGGGTACCCCAATGTGGCCGGCCTAGTGGACAGAGGTGTGTGCCCTCTAGCTGCACCCGCCAGCTTCTAGCCTGCAGTTGGGGTGGGCCTGGGTTCTGGGCGGACTGGCCCTGGACCTATAGGGCCGTCTGGCCTGTCTGGTCTACACGGTCTGCCTCTATGCGGAGGCAGACGACTGCCACACTGCATAAACCACGAGGCAGATGGCAGGCGGGCAGCCTGGAGCCGCTTCTCGGCCAATCCAGTGGCTCAGCGTCTGTTAAGCTGTTGCACCCGATACCACGTAGCTTGTATCCTCTGTAAGTAGCAGAATATCTGACTGACAGTGTTTTAAGTTATAAAGAGAGTGATTTACAAGAAGCCTCGTGGGTGCTTCAGGCCTGGGCAGCAGCTCCTGGGAGCCCTCCTTCCAACCCCATCCCGCCACCCTCCACCCCCTGTGGTCGCAGGGCGGGGGACACACTTACGGGTGTGAGCCCACTCCTCAGCCTCCCTGGCAGGAAACCTGGGGCGGAGTCACCTTCCAGTTACCACGAAGGGGAAGTTTCCGGGAGCCCCACCCCACCGCCTGCCCCGTGGCTGGACGGGAGGGAAGATGGGACGGGGCGCTCTGCCACCCAGGCAGCATCGCTGTGATGGAAGGCATCTGCCCGGCGTCAGCACGTCCGTCACCAGGGAGCTCGCCGCCGGCGCCATGGCTGGTGTCACTTGGGAGGCAGGGTGGACGCTCCCAGCCCCCAGCCTTCACCCCCGCTGCGGTGCGTGGCCCCGGGGCCCACCCTGCACCCCTGCCTGCCTCGCGGCCCGGCCCCCGTGGCTTCTGCTTCACAGCCCTGCTCTGAGGTCTTCAGGTTTCAGGGTTCCAGCAGGAATCTTTCCTCACCTGTTTTACACCAAGCGGGCTTTGGGGGTAGAGTCGCGATGCCCTGAGTCACTCGGTGGGTTCACGTCTGAGAGTGCTTGTTCCTGGGAACGTTAGCAGAAGCACACCTCGCCCTGCTGGGCAGTCAGGTTTCAGGCAAGAGCCTGGAGCCTGTGGGCGATGGCTGCCACTCAGTGTCCTCTGTGCCGGCTGCCCTGGTCCAGCCAGGCACCCGCCCAGCTGGTTGTGCCCCACCTGCTCCCACTCTTGTTGGCTTCGTTTGCCCTCATGAGACTCAGACCTGGTTAGTGCAGCTGGAACCACACTTTACTCACCTCTGAATCCCTTGCAGTTCAGCAGAGCTCCTGCTAAACAGTCAGTCCTCAGTAGGTGTTGTGAACTTGGTCCGTGGTCAGCTTGAGGTGTTTTGCTCTTTATAAGCCATTCAGAGGCAGGAGACCTGGAAGAGCACGTAGTCTGTAGTTCGTACTTCACCCCCCGACCCGTCCGGAACAGGCTGGCGCACACAGCTGGGCGTGAATGGTTGAAAAGCTCAGGGTCAGAAGGAGAGAGCGCAGAGCCGTCCTCGTGCAGCCCTTCAGAGTTTGCAAAGCATGTTGGCCTTTGTTCCTTCATCTCAGCCTGTAAGGCATCACTCCTGCTTCGTAAGTGAGGCCAAGGGAGGCTGAGTGAGGTTCCTGGGGCCACTCAGCCAGTGAGGCCGGGCAGGGTCGGAGCTGCAGTTCCCACCTCCCAGCACTGGGGCAGGAGCAGACAGGACCCACCTCCGCGAGGGGGAGCAGGCTGGGGAGAAGATGAGGTTTTTGGATGGTCAGGCAGACTGGCTTTAGGGCTCGGGGAACCTGCACTGGGTGGGCGCCTCCCTCACGGGGTGGCTGTTTGGGGTCTCTGTGTGCAGTGAGCGTTCAGGGGCCCAGACGGACCCTGGGGCGGGGCCCACCCCCAACAAGTCAGCGGCAGCTGTGTGTCTCGGGAACTCCTTGCAGAGAACTCCCGCCGCACTCAGCGGTGGGGGCTGCCCTCCTCGGACCCACAGCCGAGGCAGCTCCAGCCCAGGCGCTGACCAGGGTTTGATGCCGTGGGGCTTGGAGACCTTTTCAAGAAACCTCAGGTGGACTTTTCTTTTCATCGTATGTTGAGTAAAGTAGAGAGATGTCACTTCTCTCTTTTTCCTCCCCCAGGACAAGACATTTCAGAGAAAGTATTAAATTCATCCATGAGTGCCGGCTCGGGGGCGAGGGCTGCCTCGTACACTGGTACGTGCACCTCTGGCCAGCAGCAGCAGCTGAGCAGTCCCTCTCCGTGTGCGAAGGGCTCCTGCATCTCCCCGAACCGCGGACACACACCCCCCGACCCTGCTGGCTGTTAGTCACTGTCTCATTCTTTTTTCTTTTCACTCAGGATTTTCATTTTCTCAGTTGGGTTTCCGCAGGGACAGACTGGGCAGCAGAAACCCCCTTTCCAGGGAACATACACTCAGCTCTGAACCTCAGTGGCTTTCACCACACTGTTTCCTTCTGGAGCTTTGATTGCATACATGGGCGGGTGTTCAGCATTGCATTCCTGTCACACCAGAATGACCATTTCTTCTCCCTTGACAGACTGGGGCTTTTGTGTGTGTTTGCCTTGTACTTTGAAGAGAACCGACTAGACTCTTAGAATTAAGCAGTTACATGCAGCCGTCCGCCTACATTCAGCTACGCGTTGTGTGGGCCGTGTGCACACACCTGTGCACACACATGTTGTGCCGGGAAAGCTGTTCCAGCACACGTAGCTGCACCTGCCTGGCACACAGCAGGCACCCAGGGCAGGTCAGCTCTCATTTTATTACCACCAGCGCTTGTACTGATAACATAGCTAATAAGGGTAACATAAGCTAGTCTTCGCAGGGGTAACAGGTCCAGGGAACCAGCAGCCAGCGTTCTGGAGCAGAGGGCTGCTGCCTCTTGAATGAGGTTCGAGCTCTTGAATGAGTTTACTGAGGGCGCAACACTCTTCTGAATTCCCCTAAAGAGCGGCTCCTGCAGGGAGAGCTCTTGGCAGATGCAGGCGCTGTCTCCCAGGACAGCCACCGCCCGGACGAGGGGCCGGGGGTCCCCTTGGTGGTGCCCAGAGGAGCCTCACGAGAGCCACGGTCGGTTCTGAGACCAGCATCCCGCAGCAGGGGAGAGGGCACTGGGCAGTTCGACGGCTGCTTGGCATAGTGTGGTTCCTCATTTTACTTTTAGGAAGAGCAGGACATGTAATGAACACAAAGTGCAGGTTTTGTGACACTCACTCGCGTTTGCTTCACAGCACTTCACGCTGCCGTCGGAGCCATTCCAGGGGTCCTGGGTGCAGTGCCTGGCGTTAGCATCTCCCCAGGTGCAGCCCAAGAGGATGCCTTTTTAAAACAAGCTCTCTCGATATTTCTGACACAAAGCCTGAGGGCAGAACCGCTACTTGAGAGCGGTTCTTTTATTTTTACTATTACTATTATTTATATTTGACTGTGTGCAGGCCTGATATTCTAGGAATTCGTATTTCGTAGAGTTGTGTAAATCTGAACATAGGCCTTTCTAAAAATGAGACACTCGCTTACACTTCCCCATCGTAAACCGTTGCTGCACACTCCAAGTCTGACGCAGCACAACCCCTCTGTGACCGCCTTCATTTGCATGTGCATTTAAAATCGGTCCCCGTCCTCAGCCTGCTGGAGAAACTGCCCGTTACCGCCTGCAGAGCGTCCCCCCGCCCCCCAGAGCACGTGGACTGCCGGCTCCGGTGCCCTGCCGAGGGGTGTGCAGAGCACAGAACGCTCAACGAACTTCTAAGTTGTAGGCTTGGCCCTTGTGTAGCTGAGAAACCAGACCTAAAGGGTGACACCTTCTAGACGGCTGCAGTTTGTAACCGGGTTTATTCTCAGACCCCCGTGCTTCCTTGACGGGCTTTAGTGATGGTACTGCCCAGCGGAGTGGGGAGCATCTGAAGAGGGGCTCAGGAAAAATAGGGGATCATGAAGCAGAGTGTCTGGAGCCAGAGCCAGTAGAAAACCAATAAAAAATGAGGCTCACACAGAAAAAGAATGCCTGAGATTCTAGCATCCCAAAGTAGAGAGAAGCCGGTGTGTGTCTGGGTGATTTCCTGGTAACGTACTGGCTTGCTGTCCACCCATGATCCAAGACAGGAGGGCTCCTAAACAAGTCCACAGAGTCACTGACCCTCCCTTGCCCTGCGGCTTTCGGCCCTGCAGCCTGGCTGGCGTCTCCCGAAGTGTGACCCTGGTGGTCGCGTACATCATGACAGTCACCGACTTTGGCTGGGAAGACGCCCTCCACACCGTGCGTGCAGGGAGGTCCTGCGCCAACCCCAACCTGGGCTTCCAGAGGCAGCTCCAGGAGTTCGAGAAGCACCAAGTCCACCAGGTAACTACGCTTGGGGGCCGGCGGCGGCGGCGGCGGCCCTGGGAAGATTCCTCGGTCTTTGCGCACACGCTAGACTCCTGGAGGTCGGAGAGGCCTAGAGGTCATCTGGGGCAGGTCGCCCTCATCCCCACTGCAGCCACCACTGGCCTCTTGTTCACTGCCCTTCGCCTCCTTCCTCAGCCTCACATGGGCATCTGTTTCTCTCCCTTTGGGTCGAGCACCTTCTCAGTGTGCTTGCTTTTATGTTCTCAAGCCCAGACCTGGGAGAAGCAGTCATTCTTCCTCCTTGCCCCTGGCTGGCAGCCTCAGCACGCATATGCTCCCATTTACAGTGGCAGAACCTGCCCGTCAGGTAGTAGGTGGGGGTCCTGGGGTGCAGCTTTGTGGCATCTCGGTTTTTTTTTCCACCTTCTCCAGTTCCGGCAGTGGCTGAGGGAGGAGTATGGAGAGAACCCTCTGCGGGACGCAGAAGCAGCCAGAAGCATCCTGGGTAAATATAAAGAGCAGGGGCGTGCAGAGCCCCCGCCTGGCACCAGGCGCTGGAGCAGCTTCCAGGCCCTGGCTCCTCTGCCCCACAGCAGCCACACCACAGAGACCTAGCCTGAGCCTCGCTCCTGCCACTCCCGCTCGCCCTCCGTGCCGTCCTGCTGGGCACCCTGGTTGCTGGCCTGGCCCAAGGACTGGAAGTGGGTGTCCGGTGGATCAGGCCCCTCCCAAGAACCCCCCCCCCCAGCTTCTGCGCTGCCTGGATGCTGCTGCCCCTCGTGTCCTGGCGAGCTGGGGTGCGTGTGCACACCTGTGTGCACATGCATATGTGAGCATGTCTGTGCATGTGTGAGTGTGAACTCTGAATGTTCACGTTACGGGAACCATCACAAACCCCACACCGTGGGACTGGCTGCGCTGCTTTTCCCAAGGTTCCACAGGGCGGGGGGGGTGTTTGGAGTTGGCCTTGGGAGAGCCATTTAGCCAGGGCAGCCCGTGCCTGTGAGCAGACGGTGGGGAGGGCTCGGGGGGCAGCGGCCTCCCTGGAGCCCAGGGTGCTGGTGCTGGGCGGCAGGGGCCCAGGCTGCCTCCTGAGGATGTTTCTGGGACCCTTGGAGGTTGGGGCAGTGGTGAGCCCGGCCTCGACCCCTCCCGCCCAAGTCAGCCCCTTCTCGGCCTTTCACACCCTGAGTGCCCCTTGGTGGTTGTCCTTCCGCACCAGCCGTGCTTTCACCGCATGGGGAGCAGCCCCACGTCCGCCCTCTGCCTCTGTCCAGCTGCGCCCCTCCCCGCCGCCTGCCGCTTGCTGCCAGGGCCTCTCTGCGAGGTCTGCACGCACCTCGGAGCTGGAAGAAGGAACGGTTCTGGGCACCGTCACGGTTTCCGCTTGAATATGCGTTTAAAAGTCCCTGAGCACCTATCAGGCCCCTTTGTGTGTGCTGTGGATTCGACACCTGCTCTCAGCTACCTCGTTAAGTGTTTTCGAGGTGTTTTCATTATTCCAGTCAGTTCTGCCTCGCAGCTGGAACTGTTCCATCACAACTGCTTCTGAAGCCAGAGGGCAAAGGATCACATCACTGGGCTACTCAGAGTTTCTGACTTGGGCTGCAGGGGTGCCTCCTGGTGGGTAAACCTGACATCAGACCGAGTCACCAGCCAGGCGTGACCTGTGCGTGGTGAGCAGCCCCGCGGTCCAGGCCTCTGTGCTGACTCAGGTGGTCTCAGCATGAGGAGCCACGCAGGTGAAGACACACACTCAGCCTCTCCCTAAACAGACGTTGCAGCCCAGTTTCTCCGAATTCCACCACAAAAGGGTCCCTGAATAAAAAGAAAGTGTGTCATAGGCGACCTCCTCGGGGCCAGGAGAAGGGAGGCCTGCACGTGGAGTTACCCGTCTGCAGCCAAGACAGTTTGCCTCAAAAGTGACTTTTCCTTAAACCGAAAAAAGAGAGAGAGAGAGAGAGAGTGCAAACATGTTAACAGAAAAAGTACTAGGATATCAGCTTGAACGCGTAAATATGTGTGTCCAGCGTGGACCCTAAACGTATTCCTGTGTCTTAAAGTGTCGTTTTACATTTGTTGCCAGCAATGTTCTTTCTTCACAGCCGCCTCGGGGATTCTGAAGTCCTGGGCCTTTCTCCGAAGACTGTAATGTTCCTGGCGTTTCTGAAATGTTGCAGAGCCACAGAGTTTAGGCTGGTGCTGCCAGGAAGAAAAGCAACCCAGAGTTTAAGTGTCCAGAAGTGGTTTGTGAACCTGCCTGTTTTCCTCTCAAACCAGTACAACATGTCGCCAGCCATGTGCCGTCTCTGGCAAGAGAGACCTGTCTTCACCTGGTCCCACTGCTGCGGCTCCCTGTTTGCCCTGAGCCCTGCGGCCTGCCGTGCCCCCTCTGCTCCTGGAGAGCTGGCTCCCGGGCTGTGTTTCTTACGGTTTTGTTCCCCGTGTGGCCTTGGCGCCCGCACGCGTTTCTGCTGGTGAAGGCAGCCTTCACGTTGAGCCGCACCGCCCGCCTTCCTCCTCAGCCGGGTGGGGACCCCACGCCACCAGGCCGTCTGGGGGCTGCTGCGGCAGGGACGCTGCTTTCCAGAGGGTGGGGTGGTGATCTGCTTTCCTGCGGGAGAGCGTGGATCCCCGCGGGCGGGGTTCCCGGGGGATGCGGCGTCCAGAGCCCCCTCCCGGTTCCGTGCTCGGCTTCGACCTGAGGGCACTGACTGGTGGGAAGAGGTCAGCTTCTCAGCGTTTCTCGTCTCAGTCCAGCAGGGGAGCAGGAAACCCAGCTTTTACTTAAAGGCTAGGTTTGGCTTGAGCTCAGGGAGCTGACAGGGTGGGCTCATTGGCGGAGGTGTGTGCTTGGCCTGTGTTCTGAGTCGGGGCTGGGGCGGGGCGATGAGTTGGGTGAAGAGGACCCCTTGTGCCCAGCAGCCCCTGGCCAGTGTGGGATGACAGTTCAGATCCGTTTGGAGCATTAAAAGGCTTGTTCTGACTCAACAGGCCCGCCTGGGTGAAGCATGGGTAATCCAGGTGTAGGTGCTGGACCTGGAAGCCCTGAGATGCCCCCCAGTCCCCTCCTGTGAAGATCAGACTTGAGCAGCAGCCCAGCCCAGGGCGAGCCTTGGAAGACCCCTGGGCGGCGCACAGGCCCCTCGCCAGGTGGCTGTCCGGTGCTCTGCAGGCCATAGACCGTCCCCCGCAGTGGTGTAGACCGGAGAGAAGATAGTATTTCATTCACCTGAGGCTCAGAGAGCCCAAGAAACATACCAGAAACTAAAGATGTTAGCGATGCTTTGCTTGAACCTGCGTTTCCTGGTCCCAAGTCAGTGGGCAGGGTGAGAGGGAGAGGCCGGGTGCCCCAGGCTCTGCACGCAGAGGTTTTGAGGCCCCAGCGCCAGGGCCTCTGGGGAAGGGCCAGCACCACTGCAGCATGCGTGGCCATGAAGCTGGAGCCTCTGTTTGCCTGTTTCCCCCGCTCTCTCTGTGGGGGTGGTTTTGGGCCACTGTGGGGTGGTGGTCAGTTCCTGTGACCAGACCAGGTGTCTGGGTCTCGTGGAGATGGGGACGGTGGACTCCCCCTGCCCCAAGGGCCCTCCTTGTCGGGTAAGGGGGCCATGGCTCCGGGCAGTTTTCTCAGGCTGCCTCTTCTGTGGTTTTCTTCGAACACCGGTCCGCCCAGCCCAGGTCCACCGTGAGGGAGGCCTGCCCTGCCTCCGTCATCCAGCCCCTTGTTGGTTCGCTTGACGAAGGCTCTTTCGTCCCAGCAGGTGCTGTGGGACTCAGGCAGGACACACAGACCCACCCCTGGTTCTCAGAAGACTAGCTTGGTGGGGGTGGCAGCTAGGAAAACTGGCAGTTGCAGAGCAGGCTGTGAGCACCGGGCAGGTGCTTCTGTGCCATGTGGGGAGGGGAGATACCTTTCCAGTTTGGGGGAGGGAGATCGTGTTCGGGAAGGCACCTCAGAGAAGGTGGTACTGAATTGGAGGCCTGAAGACGGGTGCTGAGCGGGCGGCACTATGGGCAGAGGGGAGTCCAGGCAGAGGCCGCACAGTCACTGTGTGTGACGGGAACCGGTGCGGGTGGGCGGTGATGGGGGCTGCAGACAAGGCTGCAGACACAGACAGAGGCCCAGGCGTCCACTGTCCACTTGGTGCTGCTGTCCGATGACTGGTGACCCCTCACACCTGCCTTGGAGCTGACCAGCTCAGAGGTCTGGTCCCGAGCGTGGAGCCTTGTGAGCAACCGGTCTGCAGACACGGAGGGGGCTCCTGAATGTGCTGGGCGCACTGGCACAGTGGCAGGTGTGCAGAGGGGAGTGGGGGGTCCATGAGGGGCTGGTCAGGAGGCCATGACCACGGCCATCCAGGTGACAAACGGGGGCCTGGAAGGGGACTGTGGTGTGGAGGGGAAGGGGCTGAGGAGGCTGGGGGAGGAGGGATGCTCCTGGTGCGGCTCTCCCAAGTCTGGTCTCCCCCGCCGTGGCAGGGTGTGGGCTCTTCCCTGTCCAGGAGGGACTGAAGGGTGCTGCCGGCCCAAGACCCCCACAGGTGCACCCCTGGTGGGACCCTGCTTTGCACAAAGGGTGCTCAGGTCTGTCCTCACACCCATAACCGACTTCCAGGAAGCAGACTTGTGACACTTAATGTTCAATTCAAATGTCCAGCTTCTTAATTTATTGGGAAAGATAAAATATTTGCTTTGTGAAGACTGATTTTATCCCCTAACCAGGCTGTCTGTCTCTCATTATCAAGATTTTTGGAAACCAGCAGATGTACACCGTGACGTACACAATGTTATATGTCAGTTATGTCTCAATAAAGCTGAAAAAAAAAGGGAAAGCATGTTCAGTCCTGAGACACTGCCCTGTGCTATGGACGTGGGGCTGACACCTGGTGTCCCGAGAGGTGTGGGCCGCGTGCCACCTGGGGCATGTCTGCAGCCTCCAGTCCCTCCTGACGTCCCTGTGCTGGTCCTCACAGGCCGCCTGCCCCTGCCCAGCGGCTTCTGACTTAACTCCGTTTCTCAGAGCACCTTTGTTAACCTTCGGCTTCGCCGGGTCTGGTTCCCGCTGGTGGCTTTTTTGTGTAAAAGGTGCTGGTTCTTTCCAGCTTCTATCTCAGCAGGGAACCCCACACCTGACTTCTGGGGCTGCTTCCTGTTGCTGGTGCACGGAGACAGCCTGCGAGTTCTGGTGGTTGGTGTGCCTGTGTGTGTGTGTGTGTGTGTGCGCGCGCGCGCGCGCATGCACAGCTGTCTTTTGTTGCTTTTTCGCTTTATTTTGGAGAAATCCTTAGCCTTTGAGGAATCCTGTGAGCCCAGGTTCCTTAGACGGCGTGGCCAGGGAGCCCAGGAAAGGCAGAGCTGGTCACCACGGGCTGCCCTACACACTAGCACCTAGTCTTGGAAACGGGGAACACACAGAGACTCAACATCCTGTGATCCCACACTGGATGACCCCTCCCATCCTGACTCTGAGTTATTAATAATTTTATCAAGAATGTGCTTTCAACACGCTTGTATTTACAGACGTACTTAACAAGAAATCACCAAGACTTCAGAGGGAAGTTCCTCTTCCCTTTCCTTTTTATGGCCCAGAGACAAGGAGAAACGGAGAAAAAAAAACTGCCTTTGACTTGTGCTGGAGGCTTGAGAATGTCCACTGTCCCTTCTGAGGGTCTGCTGGGGCCTCCTTAGGCCCCGGGCCCACCAGCTGTCAGATGCTTGACTCCGGGGACACCGGCCGCATTTCACCCGGACCCTTTGCTTTCTTGCTTTCCTCCCAGTGAGATTTTGAGAACTGTGGCTGCAACGGCAGGACGTGATTATTTCAGCCAGTGTCAGAGTCAGTGTTCTGGCTGCAGCGTGGCCTCAGCCACGTCGGGCAGCAGTGGATTAGAGGCTGCAGTGCTGGTCGGGGCCGTCTGCCGGGGGAAGAGTCACAGTCCAGGCTGAACACCTGCAAGCCTGGGCTGCTTCGGCTCTGGACAAATTGTGGGTCAGAAGAGTTAGCAGTAGGCAGTTCACTTTCCTGGAGCCTCGGGCTCGGCTGTGAGAGAGGGTATCTAAAGGGCTCTCGTAACTGGAAGCCCAGGGCCGCCCGTGTTCTGATCCAGGTGGTCCGGCTGCATGTGTGGGGGCAGGTTTGGTAGGGGAGATGGGATGGGATTGGACCTGAGCACATCCTTTATGCCAAGGCCTGTTTGGGAAGACTGTAGGGGTAGAGGGGACTGATTCTGGGGGTGAACAATTCCTTCTAATTTGGGACAGTTTTTGGAAACAATGCTGATCACGCCAAGGGCATTTGCCCAGCTCGACCCAGGGAGGCTCACAGCTCACGGGGGCTCAGCGCCCAGCCTCTGGGACGCACACGCATGACAAGTGGCACGTGTGATGGAACACTGATGTGTGTGCCCCCCCCCCCCCAGCGTCCGCTCACCTCAGACGTGGCCAGACCAGCACAAACAGGAACCGTGCTTTCTGGTGAGCGGGCCTGCCTCTCAGTAGGCTCTGGGTTTCCCCAAGGCACCAGTGGGGAGCCTTTTGGAAAATAAAAATCAAAAGGCCTCCATGTGTGCACCAGAGAAATGTCATCTTCTGCTTTGCAAAGGGTGTGCCCTTCACAGCGAGAGGCCACGGGGTGCGGAGCTTCCTCAGAAGGGAGTCTGCAGAGCCTCGCCATGTACTGGGCCAGATGGTCGGCCCTCCTCAGTCTGTGTGAAGCCACGCTGATGTGGTGGTAAGGAGGTGTGAGGCAGGATCAGTGCTCCCTGTCCGCAGAGGCCCTCGTGAACCTCCAGAGGCCAGGTGCATCTCAGGGGGCCTGCAGCGGTGGCTGCCTCTCTCCTGCCTCAATACTCACGGTCGCGCAGCACAGGGGCCTGGGCTCTGCCCTGCCGCGCCCTTCCCGAATCGCCCGCCCGCCGGGAGCTCGGCGGTGCCGGTCCTGATGCACAGGTCAGGGCAGAGGTGACCAGGCGGCCTGGCTGCGGTGTGCTTTGATCCCAGTTCTCTGGAATACCTTGGGGAAGTCCCCGAGGAGGCAGCCCACTCATGTGGGGAACTTCTCCGGACCGGCGTGGAAGAAACCCCCTAGAGGGGTGAGCAGAGCTGGACGGTGCCCCCCGGGAGCTCGGTGCTGCTGCCACAGCCCACCTCACGGCTGCCCGGGTGTCGCCGTGTGGCCTAGGAAGGCCCTTCTGCCCCCGGCTAGGTGACAAGACGGTCAGCCTCAGGAAGGTCAGCCGTCACTGAGCACTCAGAGTGTGACATTTCCTTGAAACCACATCCTTTCGACAACTCATGGGATAAGTTTTACTGTTATCCCCAGTTTCCAGACAAAGAAGCCAAATTCTTGAGAACTTGAGTGTTGCCTGGTCTCAGGCCGGAAAGTGGCCGATGAGGCCTGGAGTCCAGGCAGCCTGGCCCAGCCGCACCAGGCCACCGCTCCCTTCAAAATGCCAGCACGCCTGGAGGGGCCATGCTGGGGCTCTCTCCTGAAGGTCAGGGGCCTCGTGGGGAGGCCAGGGAGGAACACAGGCTGGCACGAGGAAAAGCTGTTTCTTCTTTCCGCCGGAGCCCCGAGCGTGGCCCCTGTGCCTGCCTTCTGCCTCCACTGGCGGGCCTGACTTAGCCTGGAGAGGTGGACAGGGTCCCAGGGCTCTGGAGGCCTCTGCAGGAACACAGAATTGGCCCTGCCCGGGGGGCTTGGAACCCGCACCCTAAGCGGTGGGGCTCTGCCCTTGATGCCCCGTGGATGAATGCATTGAGGAGATCCAGTGGGGTTTTTGCAAGAAGCTCAGGGATTTGCTGTCGTTCAGCTCAGATCACTCAATGGAGACCCTCATCGAAGACAGAGGTGAGGGAGGCAAAGTGGACATTGGAGCAGAGGCGGTGACCTCCTTGCGACCCCTGGGGCTGACGGCAGGTCGGGGAGACAGGGTTACAGAGAGAGCCTGCTGAGGACTGGGGTGCAGGGCCCAGCCGGATTTGGGCAGGGCGGGAGGCCACATCAGGGAGGAGTTCCCACTCTGTGTCCTGTCCTGTCCACCCAAACCGATGCAAAGCTGGCCAGCGGGGAGTTCTGCACACTGTGGGCTGTGGGGGGCACAGCAGCGTGACTCCCTCCTACAGGTAGCCCTGACCCTCAGCACTGGGGGGCAGGACACACAGTGATAGGATGGAGGAAGTGCCACCGCTTCCAAGAAGCAGCTGGCTGTCGGCGCCAGTGCCGCAGCCGGTCTGAGAGGCAGCCTGGGTTCTCCTACACACTCTGCGCCAAAAGCAGGCCATCAGGAGCTTGGCCTGTGACTCACTGCTTTCATCTTTAAAAAGCAACCTAGAAGCATCCACGCCTGCCCGTGTGCCCCTGATCTGTACTTTCCCGTGGCCTCTCCAGAGAAAAGACACCCTCCAAGGGACGGCCGTCGGGGTCAGGCAGCATCTGACTTATGCTGTGAACCATGCCCGTCCGTGAAGGGGAGGAGAGCTGGCACCTGTCACCCCACGGTCCCCAGGGCTGCCCAGAGGGAGCGGAGGAGTTAGCCTTGGCAGCCCTGTCTTCAGAGACTGTTGAATTGAGGGGAGAAGGCAGTCAATCTGTAGTGTTCTGTGCCCAGATGCTGCACATGGAAGCACCAGCACAGGCCAAGAAGACCACTGCCTGGTGGAGAGTGTGCTGGGGGTGGGGCCGAGGTGGGAGCTTGCGGCACGTTGGCGGTGGGGCGGGGGGCGGAGGTGCAGGCAGGATGGGTGCACTCGTTAGGAGGGAAGTGCAGCGGCAGCCAAGGGCGGGCCTGGCGATGACAGGCCATGCAGGTTGGGCTACAGGCAGGAGGCAGAGTTGGGGGGACAGGCATCCCAGCCCAGGTGGACAGCCCACAGGAGCCCCCAAAGACAACCTGCCAAGCGAGGTGCCTGACAACGTGTTTCATTGTCACCTTGAAGAAGTGGCAGGTGGTGCCGGTTCGAGTTCTCAGAGGCAGAAACAGTCAGGGCGTGAAGGTTATTGGTGGTCACACCTGTGAGCGAGGGGAAGCAGGCTCACAGGGCAGAGGGACTACCTGCTCCCAGCCACAGGGCCCTGGGGGGCGGCTGGGCGCCCCAGAAGTGTGGCCAGTGGTACTCACCGCGCTCACGGGATCTGCAGGGTGACCAGGTGCTGAAGTGCGACCCTGCAGAGGTGCTTCTGCACAAACATGCCACCTGCAGGACGAGCCCCCCAGTGCTGGGGCTTCCGGGCGCTGGGTCACTGGGTGCCCCTCAAGACCTGACATACCCCTTCCCCCGGGTGCAGCCCCAGGACATGGGGGAGGCCTGTTCTCCTCACAGGGGTCCGCCGTTCCCTGTGCGGGAGATGTGGAGACACACTGGCCACAGAGCATTTATTAAAGATTATTTTCAGTGATACACAACTGAAAGTCGGTCTGCTTTTTACCACCACCAAGAGCCAGCCGCCCTGAACCGTTCCAATGTTGAAATACACCGCACCCAAATTCTTCTGTAGGTCTAAGTTCTAGGTCTGTATGAGTCTAAGGCTGTGCCTGCTGTAGAGTTTTGATAAATAACACCAGCTTCATACGTGCAGGGTTTTATTACACAGCCTTTAGTTAGCAGTGCATCCTCCACGGACGCGAATGTGGAGAACTCCCGGTTATCAGCAGCGCTGGCGGGAGGGGATCCGCCCTCTTTGTTCTGTCTTCTTCTTCTTCCAAGTTCCGAAGATTTGCCGCACAAGCCCCGTGGGGAAGTTTGGCCTCCAGCCTGTAGAGTAGATTCAGAATAGCCAAGGAGGGGACCGCCAGCGACTTCAGCCTGGCTCCTGCGTGACCACGTGCGGCCACTTGAACGTTTACTTGCCTTGACGAGTTGTTGGCTGCACAGACGTTTGAGAGCCACCAGAATTGGTCCCAAAGAAGCACAGACATGCTCTTTGTGGAATCTGAAGAGAAATGGGGTTTCTATGAACCTCTCCCAATCTTACCCTTCTGTTTAATAGTTTTCCTATTTGTATGTATGTTGCTTAACATGAAAGGAAATTTTCAAAATTAAAGCCAAATTGGTCTATGATCAATGATGAATGAAGGTAGACTGGCAAGTCTGACATAAAGAGAAGTTCAGTTTTCTAGTCGGCTGTGAAAAAGAATGAAGTCACGCCATTTGCAGCACCATGGATGGACCTGGAGATCGTCGTTCTACGTGAAGTCAGCCATAAAGAGAAAGAAAAATGCCACATGATATCACTCATATGTGGAATCTAAAAAAAGAAAACAGAAGACACTAATGAACTTACGTACAAAACAGAAACAAACTCTCAGACAGAGAGAGCAGTCTTACGGTGACCAGAGAGGGAAGAGGAGTGGGCAGGGATAAACTGGGAGTTTGAGGTTTGCAGACACTAACTACTACACATAAAGTAGATAAACAACAAGCTTCTTCATACAGCACGGGGAGCTACGTTCAATGTCTTGTAGTGACCTATAATGAAAAAACATGAAAACGAGTTTATATGTGTGACTGAAACATTATGCTGTAACCAGAAATTGATATAACACTGTAAACTGACTATACTTAAACAAAAAAAGAGAAGTTCAGTTTTGACAAAATCACTGACAAATTTGCAGAAATTATGCATTAGTGTGACAGACCAACATAGAGGCATATTTTTTCAAATACACTTTATTGCAGTTTGAAAGTATTCGTCCATGGCTTTTTCCTTTTTTTTTTTTTTTACCATGATATTATTTTGTTTTTGTTCTTATTTATTTATTGGCATGTCAATAAATGTAAAATACAAAAAAATCCACTTTCACAGCATTGTTTCTTTTCTGCTTCATTCCAGAGGACTCTGGTGTCACACATGCCATGTGCGACCGGTGCTCACAGGTCCTTAGGAAATGCCGCGGCCCTGAGGCCTGCTGGTCTCCCTGTGGCCTGTCCCTCAGTGCCTGCCGCCATTCTGATTTGGTTTTTATCTCATTTACTGACTCCTGAGACTTGGCCAATTATTTCCATTTCATTTTCTCTATAGAGACACAATTTAAAAGTCAACTGACTTTTCACACGTTCGTTTCATTTTTTTCTGGTCCTTTCTTCAAAGATAATTGAAGATTGCTGTGGTCATTTTTGAGACCCCTGGATGGGAGAGCTGCTTTGTTTCCTGGCATCTTTGCCTGCTCCTGTGTGAGACCCTTCCGGTAAGAGGCTTGTGTAGGAAAACCTACATCTCACTGGAGGTAAACGGAGGCTGAAGCATCCCCTTTCTCCTTGTCACAGAATTCCCATCAGCATGTCTTTAAACTGCCATCTCTCCTAGTGCCTTTCAGAGACTCAGATTTATAAAAATTCTGTGAACATACCTCCTCCATTGCCAAACTCACAATGCACCTGTTTGGTGATGGGACCTAATTTAGATGTTTGTGAGGTTTGTGAAGTGACTCCCAGTCATAAAGCACACCCTTCTTCTGTGCCAAAGATTGCCAAGTGTCTTTATTCCTTTTTAAAAATTACAGTTGATTTACTAAAACATGTTAATTTCAAGTGTACAGCAAAGTGGCTCAGCTTTATATATGTACTTCTTCAGATTGTTTTCCCCTGTAGGTTATCACCAGACATTGAACACAGTTCCCTGTGCCGTCCAGTGGGCCCTTGTTACCTACCAAGCACATTTCCAACACAGGGACCCGCCGGCCCGGGACCCCAGCTTCTCAGGGCCGGCGCGGCGCACAGCAGGTGCAGAGCCGCGTCTGTCATGAGCCCCCTCCTGCTGCACCTCTTGTCAGAGCCCCCAGGGCCTCGCCTTCCTTGGGCTGTGGCTGCACCCCCCCGGCCAGCACGCGCACTGCAGGCCCCCCAGGCCCCGGGTCCCCCACCCCAGCTGGCCCCCCAGAAGCCCGGGCTCCCCCCGAGCGTGTGTTGTGCGAGCCGCGTCCTGGCCGTCTCTTCACGCCCGGGCTCAGTGAGAGGGTGAGCCGAGCCGCTCGGCGATGCGCGCAGAAGCCCCTCGGCCCACTGAGTCCTTCACACCCTCTCACCCGACTTTCAGAAGTGTGCCAGGACCCTGTCTGCCCCCAGCCGGCCAGTCCCTTGGGGTTGTGGGGTCTGGGCGTGCTGTGGGCCAGGCGGGCGGGGCTCAGCCCGAGGGGCTGCCAGTCTTCCCTGTGCTGACGTCGCTTGTCTCTGAGCCTTTCTTTAAAAACTAAATTAACAAAAGTCAAGTGTTTTGGGAATTGAACCAGCCTCTGAAACTCTCTTTTCAAAAGGTCCTCACCACTAGCATCCTAATCTTGTTTTATTTTGCTTCTTAAGATTAAAAAAATGCTGACACCTTTCTTTCCTTTTTCTGTATTTAAGTCAATCAGTTGAAACCATTGGTGGCCCTGCTGTGCACACAGCTGTGGGCCAGGCCCCTGCCCATCGGAGCCCACGTGTCCGCTTCCAGGGTCTCTCCTGAACGTCACTTTTGCAGCCCCAGCCAGAGCACATCCGCACTTCCTGGCGTCAGCGGCCTTCTCGTGGCTTGGATTTTGAACTATCGTCTCTCTCTTATAGTACCGTTGACCTTGTTTTTGTCACCTTTCACTTAAGCCCATGCGCTTACTATCTAATAGCCTTGTTCTGTTTCCTGGATTTCTTCATTCGCTGCCTTTCTCACAATTTACATTCATTTCTCAGAACAGTTTGATGCAGATTGTTTGCTGTGAAGCTAGCTCTGGACAAAGTTCATGGTCCTGGTTGAAACGGTTGCTTAAAGCAGCTTTTCTTTCAGAGACACGGCTTCTGAGCTGGAATCCCACACCTCTCTGGAGAGACACCAGCAGGCATCAGGCACTGTGAGCAGGTGTGCGGACGGCGAGTCCCCCACGCGGACTCCCCGTCGGGTCTGCAGTGCCTGGGGTGTGTCGCGGGCACAGGGTCCGGGCATTCACATGTCCGTTCTGTTTTACCACAGCTTTTCTTCAAGTTTCTTGGGGAAAAGGCTAGACTTCCTCGATTTTCTATCCAACAGTTTCTTCCTAGGATTATGGAAATTTGTTTCCCCCTAAATGAAAGAAGTCTACAATGGCATTCAGAAAATTACTTTTATTTGGTCAGTTCTCTAATGCTTCCTAAAGTGTTTTCCCATTTATAGAGCACCTTCACGTAGATGAATTCATCTTCCCAACAAAGCGATGGGGTCACCAGCACACAGGTTCAGCTGCTGACTCGAATCAGGCTGGAACTCAGGTCTGACTCTTAGCCCAGGGCCCTCTGCCCTACACCAAGTTGGAACCCACGGACCACAGGCTCTCCATGTGAGCAAAACAAAGATAACCTGCCAAAATAATCCAGAAACAGAGGTCGAAGCAACGTTGTCATGTGACACAGTCGGTTCCCAGTGGATCGACACGAACCAGTAAAGGGTTAGCAGAAGAGGCCAGAGTTACCTGGTCTACAGGGGAATGTTGTCCCCACAGGATACATTCACACAAGAAAGTGTCTCCTCCTGGACTTTGGATGTGAAATCGTCTTGGAGGCTTGCAGACGCGGTTGTGTCTGGGATCCACTGAAGGAGTCTCGATCCGCCAGTGGGTGGCGCCTGGGCTAGGAGGGGCAGCAGGTGGAGCTGCCGTCTGGTCTGGGAGGGACCCTCTGGGAGAACCAAGACAAAGTGCAGAAAAGAAGCCAGCGGCAGGGCGGAGGCTGCTCGGGAGGGGCAGAGGCAGGCGGCCCAAGGACTGAGCAGACGGGGAGGAGGGGGTTTGGTCCGGCCAGGGTGGATGGTCCAGGAGCAGTGCCCGGAGCAGCAGGTCCAGGGACCTGCCAGGCAGAGTCGGGTGCTGCTTGTCTGCCGCGGGGCAGGTCCAGGGCTCAGTCACTCATTCTCACAACACAGCTCTGGACCAATGACAGCTGTCAGTCTAATGCCAAGTCTTCACGCGTAAGTAAACGTACTTTAAGACCATAGGGTCAATCTCCTCTTGCTCAGAATTGTTTTGTTCCAAAACTTAAAAAAAAAAAGTTTCAAGTCCATGTAGAAGAACTGATTTTTTCAAAAGAAGAATTTGAGTAGGGAAGGAAACAAAGGGGCAGTTGAAAAGTAGCTACGACCCGCCCGGCAGAGGCGACGAGGATGTGTTTCGATAGACAGTGATGAGGGGTGGCGGTAAGTGCGTCTCTGACGTTCTTGGCTGGAGTAAACCTGGCAGAGGTGCCGAATCAGTAGCCCTGCCCTCCCCCTCCGACTTCTGTGAGTGTAAACCTCAGAGGCCAGAGAGCAGGGAGCACGACGCTCTCCGGAGGTTTGGAAACTGGCCTGACTCGCGCCTCCTGGGTGGCGAGGACGCTTGCCCCAGCTGCGTGTCTCTCTCTGATCGCAGCACTTGACAACTGTCAATGTTTGGAAAGAAAAGTTTTCAAAATTACTTCGAGCTTATATTTATGTACTTGTCAAAAGAGGGCAAGCCAAAAAGACCAGCTGTGGAACTTCTCCAGTGATAGCACCTTTTTCTTATTTCCATATTTTAGGAGATGCTTATTTTTAACGTGTCTTTGCTGCCTGGACTCTGCTCTGCAGACGTCGCTGTAAAACCACATGCTTTCACAGAACATGCGTGAGACACACACTGTCTTTCAGTGACTGTTGTCATAGCTGCTCAGCAAAAATCAGAGAGAATGTTCTACAGGCATTTTCTCAGGAACCAGTGGGGTTTAAGTGGGTGCGTCAGCCTCCTTCCTGCTCTCAGCTCTCACTTCGGAGGTTGGGCCTAATCAGAATTATTTATTATTTCAATTTTTTTTCCTGAAATGCTGGCAGGTGTCGTTGGGTGAACCCCCTTCCTGGCTGCATCCTCCGTCAGGGCCAGTGTGATTTCTCCAGTCCTCAGTTTACTAGGCCTCAAAATAGGGACAGAATTTCTCAGAATTTCAATGTTTTGTAATGTATCAGATGTAGAGTCATTGAAAGAGAAAAGTATCTTTGTGTGTGTGGCCTTGGGGGAAATTTGAATTATTGCAATTATCTCTTCTCTTCCATGTCCTCCCCGTTTCCAGCTTAAAGGAGCTCAGGAGGTGGGGGGTGAACTTACTAACAACACCTTCCTTTACTCAAAACTTTGCCAGAATGAGGTCTTGGGATAGCTTACCCCAAAGCCCCAGCTTCTAACCCACTTCTCACTTTTCTTAGGTTCATTAGAGCTGAAGATTCTAGAAATTTATTTTAAGTGCTGCCTCATGTAGGGGCTGTGTGTGTATTTGGCCAAGTAGGTGTTTGTAACGAACGCCCAGGGAAAGCCCTCACCCCAGACAGATCGTGGGCCCCTGGAAACAACTAGGCACCCAGGTGAGGCCGAATGTTTCCATCTCCAGGAAGATGTGTGCTGTCCCTCTTGCAATTAAGAGGTCCCTGGGCTTCTCTGAATAGTGGCAACAACTGTCATTTAATGCACACAAAAGGAGACAGGCTTTTTTTTCACTGTAGCAAAGATTTCAGTAGGCCACGGGGGATTCTGGGGAGTTTCAAACCTTTTTCCCCTTTGCATTTCATGTCACACTGCGCATGTTTCGTCATGAGTGTTTTACATGCTAACAGAAAACGTAGCCTGTCTTACAGGACAGACCCCGCTGGTGGCCAGGTTGGACATGGGTGATCATGCGTGCAGACTGTTTTCCACGGAAAGCTACACACCAGCACTGACCAAGCAGCCCGCCGTGTTGCAGCAGGTGCTAACAGACGTCGCAGCTGTCTGACTGGCAAAAACACTGTGGGCTTGCTCTAACGGTCATTTGGGTCGGTGGAATGTGGGGAGTCTGACCTCTGCTTTCAGGAGACTGCTGCCCAGAGTCACAGGGCATCGCGGGGACCAGGCTGACCACCTGTCTGATTCTCTCCTTCTGCAGTACTTTTACCCTCCTGTTGTTTTTTTCCTCATGTTTTTTAAAAAACAGCTCTACTGAAGTCTAATTTACATACCATACATATCACCCGTCTAAAGTGTGCCATGAGTTCAAGAACTCCACCTAGTGTGCAGCTGTCACCCTACCCAGACTCAGACGTTTTCATCACCCCACGCCCCGCCCCTTCCACCCCCGACACCGACAACCATGATCCACGCTCCTTCTGTCAGTTTGCCCCAGGACAGTTTGTATGGGCTGAACCATACAGTGTGTGGTCTTTTGTGTCTGGCATCGTGCACCAGCGTAAAGTGTGGGAGCACCATCCATGTGGGGCATGTGTTGCTGTTTCCTTTTTACTGAACAGCTGGTTTGTTTTTTTACTGGAGTCGAGGGTTCACCAGTGGTTCTCCACTGGGACCAGTGGTGGGACATCTGGGGGCATTTTGATGGTCACACGGGGTGGGGCTGCTGCTGGCGTCTGGCACATGGAGGCCAGCGATGCTGGAACACAGGGCCCCACAACAAACAACTACCTGTCTCAGAATGTCAGTGGTGCTGAAGCTGAGGATCCCAGGCTAGGCTTCTCGGAGTTTCCATTGCTGTCGAGGCCCCTGTTTAAGACCAACTGGCGCACAGTGGGACTCTTCCCTCCTGCCCGACTACGTATTACTGAACTGGGGTTCTGTTTGTCTGATTTATGTGTGTGTAAAATATGAATTCATTTGTGAAACTGATAATCGTTTTTTACCATTTGGGAAAATTTTGGAATCTCGCAAAATATTATTCAGTAGGTTGCACCGTCCACCAAAGAGAAAGGTGAGGAAAAAGAGTATACAATTCTTATCCCCTGGTTGAGATCTCAGTATAGCCTGGTTCTGAAAACTTAGCGACAGAAAAGTAGCAGATGTCTTGGCTTGTGCCGCTTAAATTCCAGGAGCTGCAGCAGCCACTGGGCGGCTTATAATACAGGCATCTAATGAAGGACATTAAGTTCATTCAGCAACAAATTGCACCATAATTTTTGTGGAATGGGGTCCAATATTATGTACTCTGGTTATATTTTTCCAGTTCAGCTTCAAATTTTGAAGCTGCTGTTATTCTTAACATCAATGAAGCAATTTTATGTGGGGCGGAGGTTAAAAGAAACAGATATAAAGAAAACAACACTAAAGAAGTTCTTCTCACCAGCATAAAACCCTTCTTGAGAACAGGAAGAGACCAGCCAGAGTTAAAACACTTTGTTTTTGAGGCCAGGGATTCCCTGACTGCTGGACTTTCCTCCAGGGAGGTTGAGGTGCCAAGAGGTGGAATGCTCTCTCCTGGTTCTTTTAAGCTTTGTGTGATGATGAATAAGAAACAAGGTTTTCTGAAGCTGATAACGTTAAGAGGAGACTGAACTGCTATGAGCTGGTGAACCATCCTTGGCAGAGGGCACCTTTGGGAATTTGACAAATAAACAGTGTGTTTCAACTGCCTGGGCGACTTCTCCTCACCCTGACAGCTCTTTTGTCCCAGTGGGCAGCTCCAGCCCAGCCCCCAGAGAGGGAGCGGCTGGTGGGGAGTGCGGACTGTGTGTAGGCTGGGAGCAGGCAGAACGGGGTCTCCCACAGTCTGACGTCCGGTGTCACCCGAGTCTCCTCAGCACCTCCTGCCAAAACTGATGGTAAACCGCATCAGAAATACATGATGGAAGTAAACTGGGCAAGATATATACCTACACCTGTGCGGGTGCACACATGCAACACACATACATGACACGCACACACGTACACGTAGGCGCCTGCACATACAGTACATGCACACGCTACACACATGCCCCCCCCACAGCACAGGGTGCACACACACACGCACATTCCTCAGAATCACTGTGAGCACTTTGTAGACATTTATTCATCACTGCCAGATAGTTATTTTGTGTCTGTGTTACAGGTGAGAACACTTAGGCTCAGAGAGGTTAAGTAATTTGATCAGGGCCACGCAGCTGGTGCATAGTAGCAATTAGAAGGAGGTTTTCTCTAAATCCAAATTCCAAAGAGAGAAGCAGTGCAAGAGAAAATCTCGCCTGTAGAAAGCTGTCACTCCAACACAAAAAGACCAGTGGTGTGGGAGTGAGGGAGATGCCTAGGCAGAGCTGAGGCGGTGGAAACATGCGTATACCATCATAATGTGGAAGCATCTGTCGACACCCACAGAGAGCACAGCAGCAGGAGTGCCCTTGACGTGAGTGCTGGGTGACGGCGATCGGCGTGCGGCGGGCTCCTGGACGGAGACGTGTACCAGGTAGCGGCGGCGCTGGGTGTGTGTTGGGGGCGTGGCAGGGGCACGTGGGAAATCTCTGTGCCTGTCGGGAACCTAAAACTACTCTAAAAAAAGAAAGTCTGTAAAAATAAGAAGACGTAGCCCCACACTCAGTGTTCCAGCTCAGCTGTTTCAACACCGCTTACAGAAGATTCAACCTGGTCGATCAACTGCCTGAATTAGACGCTCAGGAATGTGCTAACCCTTTGTCTGTCTCTCTCTCTTAAAATAAAAGTAGCTTTTTTCTAAAGATTAAAGTGACATATGCTAACTACTGAAATAGTCCATATGTGTATGAAATATTTTTAAAAGTAAGAATTACCTTCACCTCTTCATCTAGAGATAAGCAACCTTAATGTCTCCTGAATACTCCTTTTGCTGTGTCTCTAGGCAGATTGGATAGATGGATGGTAGGTAGGTGGTAGGTGGGTGGTAGATAGACAGTAGGTGGGTGGTAGGTAGGCAGTAGGTGGGTGGTGGATAGATGGTAGGCAGATGGTAGTATTACCGAGTCCAAACGCGTTCTACTTGCCACACGACAGGCCAACAAATTGGAAGACGAGGTGTTGGGGCAAGGAATAGCGACTTTGTTCAGAAAGCCGGCAGACCGAGAGGATGGCAGACTAATGTCTTAGAGAACCATCCTCCTCGGGTCAGAATACAGGCTCCTTTTATACAAAAAAAAAAAAAAAAAAAGGAGGGGGAGGGGATGTGATTGGTTGTTGCAAACTTCTTGCTGCAGGAATTCTTTGTTCTTGCAGTTGTCCATGTGGGCCAGGTCATGGTGATCCCGCAAAACTTCCAACAAAACAAACGTTATTCTCTCTTCTGCAACTTGTTATCTTTACCTGAGTGCAGAGCCAGCAAGACTGAGCCTAGAAAACAGGGCACAGGGTTAAAGCCAAAGGAAAAGATCTAATACGGAGTCAGATTTGGTCTTTTCTGTTACAGTAGGTAGGTGGGAGGTAGGCGGGAGGTAGGCGGGAGGTAGGCGGTGGATAGAGAGGCTCGGTAGAGGTATATGCACGGTGCTGTGGTATAGACACTGTCATGGAGCAGGTGTTTTACTCACGTGTGGGTTGACATTCTGTATCAATACATCGAATTCTACACCATCATTACAAAGGCCACCCTGATTCATGACTATGATCGATTTGACCTATATGCCCTTTTTTTTTCCCAAGTCCTCTTGTCGGGGGAGGGCAGGGCAAAGAGACCTCAAAAGCCCGACATTGGGGTAAAAGATGTCTTTGAGAAAGGAATCAACTGACACTGTCGACATGGAACAACCCTTCAGGAAGCCAAGACCTTTTAATATCTGATTACTTGAAACTCTAGAGCTTTCTTCAGCCTAAGGTCTTTAAGCCCAGCTGGGTCTGACAGAGCCTGGATTTGACACCAGAACTCGTACAGTGCGTGCAGGTGACCTGAGCCCACACTGTCCCAGGAGAGTCCCTCTGTTCTGCATGGACGCGCCCTCCTCACCTGGAGGCCCTGCCACGTCCTGAGCGGCTCCCTGATCCTGGATACACCCTGGCATCTAGTGTTTGATCGGATTGCTTCCATCAGTGCGTCCCTGCTCTGTGCTGAACGCGAGACAAGAAGACAGTCTCTCTTTGTGACGTTGAGATCAGGGCCAAATTTTCAGTGCCTGCTCCTTCACTCAGCAAGTGTTAACTGAACACCTACTGTGTGCTGGGCAGTCTTCTAGGTCCAGGGAGACACCAGCACACCAGACAGGCATGAACGCTGTTCGAGGGGTGAGAAAGACGAGCCACAAACACCTCGTGCTCACATTTCTGCAAGCCTGAGTGAGATTTTCTCCTTAAAATGATTTTCCAGAAGGGCCGTCATGGCTCAAAGGGGCTCCTTCTCATTCTTAGGTCTTCTCTGGAGACCTTTTATTTTGTAAATAAGACAATTTCAATTGCTATTATGTTTAAATGACATCAGTGAGCCACCCCACACTTGGCAGACTCTGGCCTCCATATTCAAACACCACCTCCTCTAATGAAGAGCACGGAACTCTGCCCAGAGCTTCCCAGCCCTCACCCTGCTGCTCTCAGGGAGAAGAGGAGCTGAGGGCAGACCTGTTCCTCATTCTCTCCGTCAGGGAGCGTGGAGGGTGGCACCACCACCCCGTCCCGCGTCACCCAGGTCAGGGGCTCTGGTCGCTCCCCCCTCAGACTCTGGAAATTTGCTCGGTCAGTTAGAAACATGCATCCAAGGGGGAGGGTACAGCGCAGGGGTAGAGCGTGTGCTCAGCACACACGAGGTCCTGGGCTCTGTCCCCCAGACCTGCATCAAAACAAGCAGATAAACCTATAGTTATCCCCCCCCCCAAGAAATAACTGAAAAAGGGGAAAATCCATTTCTTAAGAAAAAAGAAAGAAAGAAAGAGAGAGAGAGAGAGAAAGAAAGAAAAGAAGGAAAGGAAGGAAGGAAGGAAGGAAGGAAGGAAGGAAGGAAGGAAGGAAGGAAGGAAGGAAGGAGCGTCCAGGACCCACCCTGGAGGTGGCCTTGACCCATCTCCGCGCTGCGCTGGGTCTGAAGCAGAAAGGCCCCGCCAGCCCGGCCCTGACCTGGGCTGTGCAGGGTGCGGGTCCTGACCCCAGGGCCGCCACCGACCTGCCCTGCGGGCAGGGCCCCACCGCAGCTTCAGGAAGGAGCCGTCAGGGCTGCTGAGTAGCGCTCTGCACCCTGAGTCGTGGATGTTAGCCGCCGGCGCTCCGGGCTCCACTGGCTTTTTAAACAAGATGCAAGACATACAGGGTGCAGCGCAACAAAGAGCCTGGCTCCCACAACGAGAACTGGTATTTTGTATTTTGTAATGCTTATTTTTCCTATAAAAGAGAAAAAACATTGCAAATGTAATTTCTAGAATCCTTTAAAAACAAGCAAAACATATCATTTACTGTTCACAGACGCACGTACAAGGGCTACAAATAAGTAAGAAGTGCCTCTGGGCGGGCCTGGGGGGACCGCTAAGTGGACACGTCCTCTCCTGCCCCCACAGACAGCAAGATTCACCTGGAATCCACAGGGTCTTCTGGAAGGTCCATGTGGTCCTCATTAGAGGCTTTCAGCTCCCTGGGAAAGGCTGTGTGGCCTGTGGGCAACAGGATGTAAGGGAACATTTGGCAGAGCCTGGTGGCCACCAACATGCCCTTTCTGAGTCTCCTGGGTGCTTCCCTCCCCGGACGACTTGCTGACCCTCAGGGCACGTGCCCTGTGGCCTCCTTGCTTCTGCACAGCTGTCCACTCAGGCTGGCCCGCCCCAGCTCATTTAGGGTTGGGGGGGGAGCTGTCTGGGAGGACTCCTGAGGACTCCTCGCCCCTCCCTGAGTCCTTTCCTGGATACATCCCTGTTGCACCCACAGAACTCTGTCTTGCAGAAGCCGCTCCTCATTTCCCTCATCACACGGTACCATACAGTGTGTGTGCACGCGTTGCGTGCATGTGCGTACATGAGAGCTCTGTGAAGCCAGAGTGATGTCTTACTCAGCTCAGGACTCCAGCTTCCTACACACTGTCCAGCACGGGCTATTGAACAGATCATTCATGCAGAGTGTGGGGTTTGGGAGAGTCTCCGGACTGTGTGCTCCGGACTTCTCCATAACCACAGGGATAGATCTGTAGCTGGCACCTGGGGTAAAGCACACTTCTGATGTGGGGTTAGGGAGGGTGGGCACTTGCTGCGTTAGCTCGACTGGGCTGCTGCGCAAACTACCACAAATGGGGAGGCTAGCAGCAGACCTGGGCTTCTCACAGTTCTGGAGGCGGAGGTCCGGACCTCAGCCCCACAGACCTTGTATCTGTCTTCCCACCATGTCCTCATGTGGAGGGAGGGGTGGGAGCTCTCTGGGGTCCCTTCTACAGGGACTGCAATCCCTGATCAGGATCCTCAGGACCTGATCACCTCCCAAAGCCCCACCTCCTACCCCATCCCTTGAGGGTTAAGAGTCTCCACACGTGGACTTTGTGGGGACACATTCAGTCTACAGCATCTACGTTTCAAATAGCCTCTTTGAGAATCTCGAATGTAAGGGGCTGGTTTCTTGTGAGGTTAGCACTGCATGATTTTACTCTGGAAAGGCCGCTGACAGCGCCTGTTCTCGGGCGGGGGGGGAGGAACGGCTCTTTTTCACTAGTTTTCATTCACACTCTGTGGGGGCCTTCTGTTTAACACCAGCAGTGGTTACCTGCAAACCCGCTTGAGGGGCTCTGGCAGCACCCATGGCAGTCACCATTAGGACCCTCCCGGTGATCATGGAGCTGGACGACCATGCGGCCACTGCCACTCCCTGGGCTAAGCGTGAGTTCAGCTCATTTTTAAAATTTTAGGTTAAAACACACAGAAATCCCACTCCTGGTCACACATCTGGAGGGAACTTTAATTCGAAAAGACCTGCACCCCGAAGTTCACAGCAGCACCATGTACAACAGCCAAGACGCGGAAACAGCCTTGATGTCCATTGACAGGCGACTGGATAAAGACGTTGCGGCACATTTATGCAACGGAGTGCTGCTCGGCCATAAAACATAATAAAATAATGCCATTTGCAGCGACATGGATGGACCTGGAGATCATCATAGTAAGTGAAGTAAGCCAGAAGGAGAAAGAAAAATGCCACATGACATCACTCACATGTGGAATCTTAAAAAAAGAAAAGAAACAAAAAGGACGCTAATGAACTCATCTACAAAACAGAAACAGACTCGCAGACACAGTAAACAATTTTATGGTTACCAGGGGAAAAAGGGTGGGAAGGGATAAATTTAAGAGTTTGAGACTTGCAAAGGCTAACCACTATATATAAAACTAGATAAAAAACAAGTTTCTTCTGTACAGCACAAGGAACTACATTCAATATCTTGTAATAACCTTTAATGGAAAAGTATATGAAAATGAATATATGTATGTATATGCATGACTGGGACACTGTGCTGCACACCAGAAACGGGCACACTGTAACCGACCGCACTTCAATTAAAATAGATAAATAAATAAATAAAAATAAAACACATGGAAACAGAAGTTCTGATGTGTCTGCTGCTGGACCCGTGGTTACCCCGGCCGCAGCAGGTGTTAGGTACCCAGACACTGAAGGCTTATTGAAGGAGAAAAAGGATTCGGACCACAGTCATCTTCATGAATCCAAGGCTGACGTGATGGCAGGTGACAGACGTCCGGGGGAGCTGAGCCTCATGGTCTGTCTTCTCGAGACCCAGCTCCCACTGGTCTGGGGGGGAGTCAGACAGCTCCCCAGACTCCCACACGTGCCCCCCCCCCCAAGTCTAGACAACTTCCCCGTAAACTGAGAGGGGTTTACAGAGTGTCTAGTATCCAGTTTGGGGGCCTTCAGATATGCAGACTTCTCTAAGAAAGAGTTGTGGTTACGTTTTCCCGAATAAGGCTCAAGGTACGGAAGCAGCGATGGTGACAGCAGCAGGGACAGCAGCAGGGACAACACCCCCGAGTGCCCACCACTGACGTAGACGTAACCTCGTCTCATCTGAACAGCAGCCTGGGTAAAGCCTTCATGCTCCAGCTGCTCTTAGACCCGAGTCTGAGCTCCCCGACGTGCCCGACAACTCCATCCGCAGCATCTGGCCACCTGGCCCTGCTCCCCACGCATGCATCCTGGGGCCCCCTACCGGCCCTGCACTTGTCCTGGGGAACAGCTGCCTCCCCACCCCGGGCAAGGGTTCCTGTGCTGTATTTGCTCAGTCAGCCCTTGACGGCCTCTGTCTTGGAGCCAGAAGGAAGGATGTTCTCAGGAAGCACAGGAATCAAGGGGGCTCAGACGTCCACCGGCTGCAGCCCCAGTGGCCAAAGCGGGAGTGAGCTCAGCACAGGATAAGTGGTGGCGTTGGACCCGCATGCGCAGGATGACTTGAACGTGCAGGTCCGCGCTGGCGGAGAAGTGCAAGCCCACCGTGAGGAGGGCGTCCTCTGGCTCAGGGCCCCGCGCACGGCCCGTCCAGCGCGGAGCATGCCCTGGTGCGCGCTCAGTCACCAGGGGCTCAGGGAGGCGCTGCGTCGGCACCCCGGACTCGGCGCAGGATGAAGCTGGGGGTGAGGGACTGCCTCGGGCCGGCCTGGGATGTGAACTCGGGGGCCTGTCTTTAACTGCTTTTCCTGCCACTGCCCTCAAAGGCGAGGCCGAAGGCCCACCCCACTTCCAAGCCGTCGTCTCCCCAAGTGTGCCGGGAGCCAGGACGGACACAGCACGGCGTGGGAGTCCCTGAAAGCTCCGCTCCTCGCTGGGACACCGGGGCCACGGCTGCAGTGCGTTCACTGGGTCCGCCTGGGCTCCCGGGGCAGCTGCGGCCGACGGGGACAATTTTGGCCTCACTTACACCTCTGACTGTTAGGGGATCTCGAAAGGATAAAGATAACGGAATGTGTCAGACGAATTCGACAGCAAGGTTTAGCAGCAGGACCCACGCTGCCTGCCCCACCCCTCAGAGTCAGCCCTGCCCCACGTGCTCTCGGGCCGATCACCCGCCCTGCCCCGAGCAGCTCACCTCCTGCCTCTCGCTGCTGGTGTACACGTTTGGCACGTGTGTGCAGAAGAGACTCCTCAGGATCCGCGTCAGTTTGCACCTTGGGGACCAGGCTTACTGACGTCCTGCGATACGTGCATCCCTGTGTCCTGGCTGCCGAGTGCACTCGGTTCTGTGGAGTGATGTACAGGCTCCGGGATTCCGTCTCCTTCAGAGCTATTTATAGAAAGATGAGGGCAGAGACATGATTCCTGGTTTCAGGCTCCCCAGGCTGGCAGAAGCTGGAATTGCTTCAAAGCCCCAATTGCTTCTGTGGCCAACTTGCCAGCACCATCTCCTGAGTGATGAGAGCCCCAAAACAAAGGGAGACAACCTCTGCTCCTCTGAGCTGAGCAGGCGCTGCGGGGCCGGACAAGAGGGCCTTGCTCTCCCGGGGCAGCGTCTCCACCAGGAGGTGGCGGTTGGGGTGCAACTGTGGTGGTGAAACAGAGACTGGAAAACCGGGCCAAGGTCAGGCACAGCCTGACCCACAGCCTGTTCTGAGTAATGCGCCGGCATGGCGGGCTCTGGCTGTGGGCACGCGGCTCATCCCAGGTGGGAGCAGGGGGCTGCCAGACGAGCCTGAGGCTGGTGGGGCCAGAAGACAGGGGAGGGTTTGAGAAAGAGAGGCGTGTGGCACAGACACCGGCCCGAAGGAGCTCCCAGCAGCCAAAGCTGGACTGATACGAGCGTCCCGGTGGACAGAGCCTCTAACCCAGAAACGAGTGGCGCTGCGTTCTAAACCCCAGGACGACACGAATGCCCGTGTGTCCACAGTGACGCAAACAAGCAAAGAAGCAGGCGAACAAACGGCAGCGAAGGATTTAAGTTAACAAGTGTGGAAGAAACAAGGAAAACACCGAGTCATCAAAAGGCAAACACTACAGCAAGAACCGTCGCAGGACAGACCCACTGGCGACACAAAAATCACTGTGCTCAGCTTCGAGGAAAAACAGGGTATTTTCATAGTCTCACCTTGTCTCCCCCAAGAGATTGACCAGTTAGAAAAAGAGAAATAGTGTTTATTACAGTCTTTACAGTTGAGGAAGCCCGCAGCCCCGGGAACCAAGGAAGGAAGGAAACCATGGGCCCCACACACCCTGCTGGACGCTCGGAGGACAAGTGCCGTTTCCTGGGACTCCTGCCAAAAGCGGGTCACCCCCACTGATCAACACCGAGGAGACGTCAGACAAGGCCGCACTCTGAAACTTTCCACAAGGCCGCTGCCAGAAGCCTCGGGTGTCAAGGACACGAAAGGCAAGCAAGGACTGAGAGCTGCCGCCCAAAAATTCCAGCAGCTGCCCTCCTGAGAACAGAGGCCAGGCCTGATTCAGGGAGCTGCTCTTCAGCCGGAGCCGGGCGTCGCCGGGGGGGCCGAAGAGCCCCGCAGATCCTGCCCCGTTTCTCCACAGAGACGAGACCGAGGATGAGGGAAAAGCGTCCGAACTCGGCCAACGGAGATGGACAGTTAGGGCAGTGCAAACTCAAATTCCTCGTTTAAAAAATTCTGTCTCAATTTGAAAAATTGTCTGAATTCTCTACTTCACGTTGCCTCCAGATAGCTTACCTCATGCAGAGCACTAAGGCCTGGGAAAATGATAAAGAACTGGAAACGTGACCCTCATTGCTGGGACTCAGGGGGAAATAAGGTCACAAGAGAAATACACAAGTCGAAGCTGAAACCCGTGCCCACGATCAGTAACCACACACTTCCCTCAACAACAGTGCTCGGTGCAAGTCTAACCTTTGCCTCTAAATGGTGATGGTTTGAGGAGAGCTGTCCACTTACCCACGCCTCCTCTCACAGCCTAGTGGAGTGCCTTGTGTACTGCAAAAGGTACTAAAAAATATTTGTTGCATGAATAACCTGTCTTACAGTTTTTAAGAATGCCTGTAATGAATGGATAAAGGAATGTGTATAGATACACAGAGTACCGTTTGATCGTAAAGAAAGAAAGACGCCCTGTCATCTGCGCCCATGTGGATGGACCTCGAGGACATTGTTCTCAGTGACACAGGCAGGCACAGAAGGACAAACCCTGTGTGACCTCACTTGCATGCAGAATCTCAGACAGGCGCACTCGGAGAAGCAGAGGGTGCAGGCGTGGCTGCAAGGGGCTGGGGGAGGACGGGGGCCGCGGTCGGAGGACAGCGCTGCACTGACGCCGGAGGACGGGCTCAGCTTGGGGCCTGCAGCTCACATGCTGGGCTGCACACCTACACTTGGCTAAGAGGACAGAATTGCCACACGACAACAACAGCAGTGATTTAAAAGGGGTGGGAGGGAACTCTGGGAGGCGATGGATGTGTTCGTGGCCTTGATGGTGGTGATGTTCCACGGATTAAACTCATCCCCAAACTCAGGTTACATACATTAAGTGCATCCAGCTTCTTACGTGTCAATCATACCTCAGTAACGTGGTTTGAAATCTAAAAAAATAATTAATTAATTTTTAAAAACAACGCCCACAGATATCGCCTGAACGCAGACAGAACTTCCACCAAGCCCAGAGACAGCCCCTTAACGACGAGTGAGATGGAAGGGCCAGGCCGGAGGAGGCAGCTGCAGGCTGCGGCTGAACGCGTTAAGTTCGGGCCGGGAGGAGAGTGTTCTGGAACGGAGAGAGACCTGCCTTTTGCTGCTAAAGACACAGCATTTGAATCACAGGTAGAGTGGGTGAGGGAGAGGTAAGAGGCTGCAGTAGGAGGGGGTGCTTTTTGGTTGAAGGGGCAGGACAGGCCACTGGGCCACTGGTTATGAGGGTAACTGGTGTCGTGCAGATAAACGTCTCTGAATGTTCATCTGGGTTGATTCAAAAGCATTGGGAGGCCTAGAGATTCTGAGAAGGAGGAGAGGAATTTGGTGAGGCACAACGGAATACAAACGCGGTGATTACAGTGGGGGAAGCCCCTGAAGACGGGACGGGGAGGCCAGTCGTGGAGAAGGGGCTGGTCAGAGGAGCTGAGAGGCCTAAGGCTCAGAAAGGGGGTGAGACTGTTGGATTTCGGCGAGAAGGAGGTCACCAGTGGAGGTGTTCAGCTGAAAATGTGTTGAGGGCAGGAACCCTGCTCTGATACAGCTTTGGTTTCCAGAGGAATCTTTGAAATCCGACAATGGAGCTCTATGCCTCCCAGCCAGACTTCAAGCAACCCAGAGAAAGACACCAGTGTGAAAATAAAGACATGTTTGAGGAGCGAAGCTCACAGCCAAGAGGAAGAGTCCGCAGGACTGGCCTAGGCGGGGCACACACTCAACGTGAGGGACCGGCGTCCTGTCTCCGCACTTGACATAAACCAGCACGTCTGTCAGTCTTTTCTGTGTTGCTTTTCTGTCTTTAAGAACATGTTTTTGTGGTTTTGATTATAACGTATTTTTATCCCCCCAAAGTGTAAACTTCAGAGAGAAAATGGAGGAAAGATGAAGGATGAAAACCACGTGTGGCCTCCCGCACGTCGGGGCCCCAGCTGCTGCCCATCCCTCTCAGCTAAGGCCACGTGTGCATGTGGCTCTGTGCCTCCTTCCCTTTAACGTCACAGCACAAGCGTTTTCCCCAAAGTAGCGAAGCTCCTCACAGGTTCCCAGCTATGTGAACGTGCTGATGTGTACTGATTGTTCCCGATGACGAGATATTTAAACTAATTCCACGTTTTACAGCAACAGGTACAGAGGCGAGCGCTTTGGACGGGAGCCTCCGGTTGTTGCCGGGGGAGGTGCTGCACGTGGTTTCGGCTGGGGGGTGAACTGCTTTCTCTTTCCAGCGCTCATTCGTCGAGCAGCGCACGGGTGCAATGCTGCTCTGCCCCAAGGGGCCACCTGGGGAGCAGAAGGTTTGGATGTGGACACTGAGGTACAGGCAGTGTGAGCGCTGGGCAGGGTCACCTGCAGGGCGGCAGGGAGTGGACTTCTGACCCAGGGCTGTCCCTGAGGCCGCACAGTCTGGCCGCACAGGCTCAAGGGCCCCTCTGTCCAGCTCGTCTGTTGACGGGGGCGCCTCCAGGAACCCCTGTATCTCAAGTGTCCATCCCCAAACAGAATCACACCTGTGGCTCACGGTCAGCAAAGAGATCCTGCATGGTAACGCAGACTGGATGCGAGGCTGGCCCCCAGCACCTCCCCCGAGCCCTGACCCCAAGGGCACCTTGCCAAGGCCCCCGACCACCCCCACAGTTCACTGCAGCCCCAGATCCTCACTTCCAAGTCTCGGAAGCAGTTTGGGTGAGGAATCCTCCAGGCACCTGCTCTTCTTCGCTCCTGATCCTTTCTTCCCTCTCCTCGCGCCCCCAGCGGGGCTGCTCTGTGCGCACGGCACACGTGCTTCCTTCCATGGCCAAGGAGCCTTAAAGGAAGTCACCTTGGGTGGCTCCGCCAGGGCCACCCCAAAGCCGTGCTGAACAGAACTTCGTCGGAGGGAAGTGATCGGCGTCCACGGTCGGGAACCTAGTTCCTCCTGACCTCTCGCTGTGCCCCACTCCGAGTCTGGGGCAGAGAAGGTCAGAGTGCCCACTGTGATGGTTGACAGTCAGAGTCCCCGCCTCCTCCCTGTCCACTGGGGGGCCTGTCTGCCCACCCCCAGACTGATCCCTGGTGAACCTGCTTCCAAAGTGAATTCCACTCCCTTTTACAGGTCAGTCCACCTAAATGTCCTGGGGGTACCTCTCATCTGGTTCCCAAGTCAGACCTCACTCTCCGTCCTAAACTTGGTGACCCTCCTGCAGCCGGCTCTCAGCACCCTTGGGACCCACACGGCCCGGTGCTGCCTTGCCGTGACCTCCTTGGTCCCCAGGGCCCCCAGGCCCAGCAGTGCCCCGCCTCCCGTCTTGGAGGAGGACTTTTGATGATGGACCTGAACTTGATTTTCAAAAGGAAGAAATACCAAAGAAATTGGGAAATTTCAATGAACTAGAAAGGAACATTGGTTTTTAATTTATAAAGTTGGAGGTGGAGAAGAATGCATTAAGAAGCCTTTTGTTGCAAACGATACAAACAGAAGCCAAGGAAAGGCAAACACTTACTACAAAGGTGGGGGGAGGGCACATTAATTTATAAAACAGTAAGTACATAAATCACAAATTGGAAAAATGCAAAATTTTAAGCCTCCCCAAAGTTCTGTGTAGGTCACCCAGGAAGAACACGCCCAAGTACAACCTATAAGGATCAGTTTACAACCTGTGGCCATCAGGGATGAAGGTGACACTTTGTTCAGGATAAAAGCAAACACATCTGCCAAAGCAGCTTCATTAAGGGTTCACAGCATCGCCCTTCTGAGGCCTTCCCTTCTGGGTAAGTCAGTTCCTTTTCACACTTGACAGACAATAAAACAGAGAGCCGAATTCAGTGAGCAGACGAGCAGACCGTTCCAGGGGTTTGTTCAAAGCGCACTGCCTACTGGCTTTGAAGGATGATTTTGCAGAGCTGAAAGAAAAAGCACATCATTTAGAAGAGAAAGGGAATTTCTGAAGGGAGTTTCAAAACAGAAATTTCAGTTTAAATGGGATGAGGGACACAGACTGGCTCAGCAGCGACGGGGAGCCTTGTGGGTGCTGGGCGCCAGGGAGGGAGGGGCTGCCGGAGTTCAGAGGGCTCCCCTCCCAGGCGCCGGGGCCACACACAAGGGCCCAGCATGGGGAGAGGAGGAGGACCAGCGGGCCCTCGGGTCAGAAGGGAGGGCAGCACACCTCTCGCTGGCGGCCTCAGCCCCTTCCCAGCAGAGCTGTCCTCTGCTGTTCACACATAGGGCCGTTCAATCTGGTGCTGTCTGATGGGCCTTAAGAACAACTGACAAAACACACGCCTTTTGAGAAAGCCCAGCATGTGTCAGTGTGCAGACTGCCCCTGTCTGCTCCCCGGGGCCAGAGTGCCTCGCTTGTCTGACTACCCTGTCCCCACGCACCTTCCAGAACTTTGAAAGTTGAAGAGGAAACGGCCAGGGGGTCCAAAACACACATTTTACCGGGCATCTGGGCCTGACTGTGAGTGGGCACCTCCAGCCACCCCTCCCTTCTCACCTTGCAGCACGTGGACCAGCACATGTGGGGGCAGGAGGTGCCTCGGCTCTGTAGGGGAGGCAGCCGGGGGCAGGTGGGCAGCTCAGCAGCTCAGGCACCATGTGAACACGTGTGACTGTGCTTCCCTGGGGCCGAGGGACGGAGGGAGCATGCAGAGGGGAGCAAGGGACGGTCCTGGGGGCCTGGCAGAAAGGCTGGGTGAAAGGTCAGAAGCCAGGGGGCTGCGGACATCGGCAAAGTGTGTGGCCGAGGGCTAGCCTCACTGACCAGCTGGTTCTGAGGACATTGGTGCCTCTGACAACCCCTCGATCACTGGTGTTCATCTCCAAGACGGAATCAGAACTCTGGCCTCACTGCCACGCTGACCAGAGAAACCATTTTCAAACGCATCCCTGCGCCTGTCTGAAGTGCTGGAACGAGGCTGCCGGTGGACGCACCCCTGAGCTCGGAAAGGGCAGAACATGTCTGGGGGCAGGCCTGTCTCCGGCCATGAGCCCAGGTGGGGCAGGATGGAACCGGCCTCTGTGTCCCAGGAAAAGTTTTAGGGCTTGGACAGTGTGGTTTGTGGGCACCAGCAGCCTTGGTGGGGAGGCCCCTCTCCGCGGGCCAGCCCTTGCTCCAGTTCCGAGTCCAAAGCAGCCGTCCCACAGCACGCTTCCAGGGGTGCCCGTTTCCGCAGTGTGGGGTGCCGGGCAGGAGAGGTGGAGAACATATATTTGAGCCCCTGAATCTAACTGCCTCCTGGCTTGGCCGGGTAGCCCTCCCACACTTCTGAAACAGAATCAATCATCTGCATTCAGAAATGAAAGTTTAGAACATTGAAGAGAAAATGTGTTCTGATTTTTGTAAGCTAAACATTTGTGGAGAGGAGTTGAAAGAGGATTTTTTTGAGTTGCCTAAAATCCAAGGTAAAGTTTTGGACTCTTGCTAAAATTAGTTAACACGTATAAAGCACCTAATCTGCTGTGTCAGAGGCTGTCTCATAGATAAGACACCAATGATTTCCAGCCTAAGATGCATGCGGAGAATCTCCCCAAGCGGCAGGGGGACAGGTGCTTCCCAGCCAGCGGCTCCTCCACCCGCTCCAGGCACCACCGTGCCCACCTCCCCCCAGTTCCCCCACCGGCTCGGTCCGGCTGCTTGCCTGGCCCTCAGGCCCCCTTGCCCTGCTTGGAACAGGGGCTTTTTCTGCTCCACTGCCCTTCGGGAGACATGCCCTGCCCTCCACAGGCTGAGGGGAGGGGGCCTACTGCATCTCGGTGAAGAGGGACGAGTAGGTGAGGACGAAGGCCCAGCCACACACTGGACGTGCTGCGGAGTCGGCGGCCCTGAAGCTCAGTCGGCAGGAGCGGCCCTCACCTCCTTCGAAGGCTGGTGCTCCTCGTCTTTGCAGGGGCTCCTCTTCTGCCAGACAACATGTGCCCCCCAGACTCTGCCCTGCTGCTCCTCCTGGCTGGTCATGGGCGTCATGTTGCTAGCCAGCCCGGCTGGGGGTGAGCGGAAACCTCAGTCTCGCCCACCGAGACCAGCAGGACCCAGGCAGGCAGGCGGTCGTGGACGTGGCTCTGAGGGTGCTGAAGTACCTTCAGGCCAGAGAGGCAGGACTGAACACCCCGCAAGGCCCGGGAGGTGCTGGGCACATGCAGAGAAGATGGTGCCCAGGAGGAGAGAGAGAAGGCCACACGGAAGGGGACGGGGTGCTCAGCCTGGGAGAGGTGGCAGGAGGAGTGGGACCCTCACACCACAGGTGTCCTCAGCAGGATGCAGCCTCAGGGAGCCCGGTGGTGATTAGGAGTGGGGTCACTTGTGGAGGCCAGGTGGGAGGCGTGCCCCCAGCACCCTGTCTTGTCCCACACATGTCTGCTCCTCCCCCACACTTCTTTGTTTGGGTCTTGGTCACACCCTCCCCCATCTCTGAGCCTGGAAACTCCAGTAATTTTAGCTCCAAGCTCGCTGTACCACATCCACCCTCCTGCACGCCGTCCTCTCTAATCACCCCTTCACGCGTCCTTGTCCCAGAGCCCTCTGCTCTCCCTGGGGCCTCCCGGGGCCCCTGGCCTTTCTTCCCTCTCCAGCCTCCCCAAGCTCACCAGGCAGTCTGTTCTCCAGCAGAGCTCTCACCTTGTGATGGGGGAGCATGAGTCACTGGAGAGAAAGCTCAGGGAACACCGCGTGGCCCTCCCTGCACCCCTTCTCCATGTCATGTGACCAGGAATGTTCTGGATACATGCAGCTTTGTTGGCCTGAATTCTCAGAGTGGTGACAGTCAGCAGTGAATGGCTCCTGTGAATAAGAGGCAGCCCTGGGTGGCTCCAAGCCCCTGAGATTTGCAGCCTTTCCCGAAGACACACCCTGCCACCCACAGGGCCCTCGAGTCTCAGAAGTGACACCTCCTGTGTGACAGGTGACAGCATGTCCCACCATGTCCAGCTTGAAGGAGGGTGGACAAACAAACTTGAGGATAGCCCAGCCTCAGGAACTGCCGCAAATGAGTGGAACTGGCTTTTCACCTCTTTCTTCAATTTTCAGAAAATTGCCCAAAGTCATTGCAAACACCTCGCACTTCTGTTGACTTGGTGAAGGGAGTTCGCAGAATCAAGAGGTCCCTTGTTAAAGCTTACGTAGAGTCAGAGAAAGGACGCGTCACAGGAGACTTCTCAGAACACTGGCCAGAGGAGGAGACAAGGGACAGCTGTTTACACAGTGTCTTTGACTCCCTGACTTCTTACTGCATAACTGACTGAAATCACAACCCAGCTTCCAACCCGCCCAGAGTGGGGAGGTCACTCCTGCTGCCGTGGCTGAGCTCTGGGAGCCCTCCAGGCTCCTCTACAAAGCTCCTTCACTGAAGCTCAGGGCACTTTGCGAACTAAATTAGGAAAGTGAACACAGCTCTGCACAAAAAGATCCAGATCTGAGTGCCGCATTGGCATTGCCAGGGATTTATCCACCACCCTTTAATCTGGGTGTGCTGGGACAGCATTTAACACTAATTTCTTTCCCAGACAGCATTCTATCCCAACTCCTCTCCTGCACAAGTGGTTTATAGGTTAGGTTTTCCCAGAGGATTAAACACTCGAGGGCAGTGGCTGGGAGTCAGGACAGCTCCCTTGTTTCCTCAGTGTGAATACGGCTTTGGAGGAAGAAGTGTGGACCAGAGGTTAGGTCAGTGGCTTTAAAAAACGCAGCTTCTCTTACTCTGAACTTAGCATAACCAAAAAGGCCACTTGTTCCAAGAGTGGAAGGAAGAAAACAGCTAGCTAGGGCTGGAAGAAGGTCCGGGGGCTGCCTGGTGGCACAGCCGAGAAGGTCGGAAGGCCTGCCTGTCACCCCCCACAACCCCGGACAGAGCCAGGCCAGGGTGGAAGTGTCCCCTCCAGGCTGACAGGCCTGCACTCGGAGGCTGATTCTGAGATACTGTCGCAGCAGGCAGCCAGACGCCTGCAGACCAGGGTGAAGGACCGCTGGCTGGTTGGAACGGGGCCCAGGCCATGGCCCACGGCGGCCCACGGGGGGCCTGAGCACTGCCTGCCCTGTCCTAGGGGTGGGGGATCAAATGAGATAAAGTCCATGAAACGTCCCGAAATGTCGAGCACAACATAAGCAACAACCGAGCACGGGACGCCCCAGACGTGTGCTCAGCGCCCTCCTGTCGGCCCCGGGGCTGGAGGCAGCGAAGGCACTGCCTCCGTCGTAGACAGGATGGTGAGGCTTCAGTCGACAGTCCTCACAGATCGGAGCCAGTCTCGCTGACCCCATGCCTGAGCACTTAATTATCAATACCCGCAGACGATAATGATGTCCTACAGTGTTGCACAATGATTAGCACCGTAATACCCTACTGCGTGTCACGCAGTGCTGCAGCACACTCACACTGTGACACACGAGCCCTCCATCACTGAAGCGCTGTCGGGTGCTGTGTGGGGCACTGCAGCGTGTTACTCTTGGACAGCACACTGTGTACTGCTGTACAGTTGCACAGTATACATCACTACTTACATAACAATAAAATAATCCAACAATAGCATAATCTTGCCACACAGGATGCCATGGGCAAAGGTAATAATTAACACTGCATATGTGTTCAGCCAAAAAGCATTAGAGGAGACATTTATCTTATATGAATTACATCACAACAATAAAACATTCTTAGTATTGTCCTGCTTTTTTACAAGTAACTAAAAATTACTGCCCCTTAAGCTTTTTCAATGATATAGTTGCACTGTTTTTAAATACAGTATAATCTCACCCCTTTTTAAAGGATGAATTTGTGAGAAAGTAGTTTTAGCCAAAACAAGGTCTCAGTATTTTTTGGTGTGTGTCTAGCATGAGTTTTTCTAAAACATTTTTCTAGCATGTGAATGTACAATTTAAAAGATTGATTTTTAAAATACTGAATTTAGGTAAATTCAACTTTTCTTACAGTTTCCTTACAATAAATGTGAAATGCAAATTGGACAGCTCCCTTCAGATGGGGCTCCACTGAACAGCACTCGAACGTGGGCAGATAGCCTCCTCACAGAGTGCGACGACCAGCTTTTGTGTCCACACACATTCAGTGGACTGATTTCCTATTTGCTTTCACTTGCTGGTGAGCTGTGACATGTGAAGATGATGTCTAGTCTTCTCCTGGGGAGCACTTTGATTTTCTCAAGTGTGTGGGGGAGGGTCAACCATAGAAGCTTCTGTCCTTTCTGTTTCAACTATGACTAAGATGTAAAAGTCTTTGGTGAGCACCAGGCAGCGCCTGCCTTCCACCCCCCTCGCTCCCCGGAGAACAGGGCATCGGGAGGTTTAGTGATCAAGACACAGAATTCTTTGTATCCACCTCATCATGAAAAATCTGTATCACTTCCAGGAGATCAATATGACAAAGGAGTAAGCCAGAAGATGGCGTTGAAGGTTAGCGATCACAGCGTGAAGCAGGGTCAGTGTGGTTTTCAGCGTCTACAAGTGGCGAGCGAGGGGAGCGTTCAAACGACTAAGCCCGGGCGGAGGACACGTGTGCGAAAGTGCGAAAAGCTCTAGTCTTGTCGTTTTTGTTCTTAACAACCTCTTGTCTGTTGGTTGTGAGCACTCTGGGGAAAAGCAAGTCACTGATTAAAATGTAAAGCCACGTGGAGGCAGCAGTCTTCACCTTGCTCACTGAAGTGTCCCGAGTGCCTCCAACGGTTCCTGACAGGTAGCAGGTGCTCAAAAAATATCTGTTGAATGAATGAATCAATGAAAGAAGAAAGGAAGAAAAACAGGCTGTGGCCAGAAATTTCTTTGAAAAAACCCTGTTGTTTATTACAGAGACTCTGATAATGGAAAACTTAACTTGACTGAATAAAAGTGTGGCATCCTGTTAATTTCTGAGAAAGTCTCTTGTTTGAGGAAAAGCATGTCACTCAGTGCCTCTCGCCTGTTTTGTTCCAGCCTAAACTTAGTTGGTTCTTTGGGTAGGAGACAGTGGCCCAATACACAAGATTAAAAGAAAAACTGAGAAATAAGTGAAATCAAAAGTTTTTCAAAAGTTGCAAGTTGACCTGGGGTGGTGGTGGTCTAAAATCATACAGAAACCAGTGATCTGACGGTTTACCTGAAATTGCTAACTACAACACAAACGTGCCGAAGCGTCCGAGATGCTCGGGGGGGGGGTCGAGTGGGCAGGTGCTCGGGGAGTTAATTTTGACATTAAGGAGATGTTGGAGAATTAGGGAAAATTGCTCCACTTAAATATGAGTCCTACTCCGGACGTTCATACCCCGCTGGTAGATTGTCTCCTATCGGCTGAGGTTAAAACTAGGTCCCTGTGAAGGGAGCTGAAGCCCAGGAGCCACTAGGGTGCTTCGAGACTCTCCCCACTCTTTCCCGCGGCGTAGCTAGAACTCTGGGCACTGGGCACTGTGCGCTGAGTCACCTCCATCCACCTGCCCGAGACGCAGAGGTCTGTGAGCTTCTCGAACGTGCAGACGGCGTGTGCGCCGCAGTTTGTAGCTCAAGGGATCCGGGCCGTTTCCTTTCTTCTTTGCAATAAGTACGATGTTCTGTAAATACCGTGGAGGGGCGGGGCCTCGGTGACAGCGGCGGTGCCAGGGTGCCCCCCACCCACTCACAGTTCTTCGAGGTGGGCAGCCCTCCGTCTTTGGTCACAGCGCTCTGCAGGCCAAGACCCCGTCGCACCAAATTCCGGCTCCTTCACGCCCCCCACTTCCCGCCTCGGCAGCGCTGCCGTCTTTTCGCTGTTCCTAGTTAACCCGCGGGCCTCCTGCAGCCCCAGCGCGGAGGCGAGGTCCCTATTCGCGCCTTGCCCTTCGCAGGAAACCGCCCGAGTGAAGTTCCCGGACCGGTGCGCCCAACTCGAGGTGCGTCCCCAGCCCGCCCCAGGCCCTGCGGGCCCAGCTCGCCGCCCGCGCCTCCCCCCCCACCCTTCGCCACGCGCTGGGCTCGGAGCCGGCAGCCCCCAGCCCCGCCCCGGCCCGGCCCCGCCCCGGCCCGTGGCCCCCACCCCCGCCCGCGGGCGCAGCAGGCTCGCCCCGCCCCAGGCCCCGCCCCGAGCGGGGCTTTTAAGCTTATAAAGTTCCTCTTTCCCACCTCGCGGGTTAGTTTCACTGCTTGAACGTGGGGCTCGGTGCGGCCCTCAACTCCGAGTCCGGGGCGAGGTAAGACCTGGGTCGGGCAGGAGCATCGCTGCGAGCAGGGCATCACAGCGAACGCGGCGGGAGACCAGAGGTCCTGGGGTCCATCTCGAGGGCAGCGCAGGGCACCCCAGCTTCGGGGCCGGGAGGGAGCACGACCCTCGAGGGAGCCCCGACGCCCACCGCGGGGACTCCCGCTTGGCCCCACCGTCCCTGGGCCGACCCAGCCCGGGCCCGAGGAGGCCACGCGCTGGACCGCGTGGGATAACGGGGGCCCAGGACGGGCCGAGGTGGAGCTGCCAGGCTTTCCCGCGGGGGACAGCCCTTACTCCCGAGGCTTCTTCTGCCTCTCGTTCTTGAGGGGCTCAGACTCCCCGGGGCCTCCGGCTCGTGGCTTCCCGGTTGGTGGTGGAAGAGGAGGAGCCCCAGATTTAGGCCACGCGGGCCCTGCTCTCCTTGACCCCCTCACCTTCCCCGCCCTCCCCGCCTCCACTCTCCCTTGCCGGTCTACAGGTCCCGCTGACGCTCTGCGCGCGGGGATCTCCCGCTAAGAGGCTGAGTCTCCGCAGCCCGTGGCTCCTGGGACCCACTTAATCTTTGCTCGCTGCCTGGGGCTCAAGGGCATTCTTGGGGCAAAGAGTGCGGGTGGAGCAGTTGTTGGGTGCGGCGCACCTGAGATGCGAGATCCTTGGCACGCGGGGCCACCAAGGGAGCGGGAACTCAGGAGTGGGCAAGAGTGGAAACTGACAGCGAGGGGGGACCTGACTGGCCACGGCTTGAGAATGCGCAGAGGGGCGGAAACTACGAGTGAGTGCAGAAACGGAGTGCCACGCGTCGTGGCGGCTGGATTGGGGAGTGCGCGCGAAGGCTAGAGCTGCGTGTCTGGGCAGCGCTTGTGCTGCGGGCGCGTCACAGGAATGGAGAGTCCAGAAAGCTGGGTAGGAGGGTGGACTGGGGAGGCGGCGGGACTGTGGCGCCCAGGGCAGGAGCCCGGGCCCGCTGAGACGGTGCCTTCGCTGGGGGCCGTCGGCAACGCCGACTCGGTAGCGCTCGCCTCGCCACCTCAGAGCCTCCGGGGCCTCGAGGTCATTGCCGGAGGGCGGCCCTCCTCTCCCCCGCAGCCCAGAGCGAGTGCGGGAGGCGGATCCCGGGCGTGCGGGAGGACGGTGTCTGCGCACGGGGCATGAACCTGGAGGGCAGCGGCCGCGGCGGGGACTTCGGCATGAGCGCCGTGAGCTGCGGCAACGGGAAGCTGCGCCAGTGGCTGATCGACCAGATCGACAGCGGCAAGTACCCGGGGCTAGTGTGGGAGAACGAGGAGAAGAGCATCTTCCGCATCCCCTGGAAGCACGCGGGCAAGCAGGACTACAACCGGGAGGAGGACGCCGCGCTCTTCAAGGTGCGCCGACCCGGCCGGCGCCCGGCTGCGGTCCCCAGCGGGGAGGGGCACGCTGGCGAGGCCCTGCGGGAAGGGGAGGCTTCAGCCTCTCTGAGGGAGGCGCGTGGGTCGCGCGCGGAGCCCAGGGGGTCGGCCGCGGGGGGCGCTCCCGGCAGTGGGGCCGTCCAAAGACAGCGCCTCTGTTTGCGCCGGAGCCTCCCTGTGAGCGCCCGAGCCCTCCTCGCCGCGGCTGACCCGCGAGCGCGGCGCTCGTCCCCTCCGGCAGCGCCGCGGGCGCCGGGCCTGCGTCTCCGTTGTGCTCGCTCCGGCTCCGCTCCGGGTGCTTTCCCCTTGGCGCGGTCTCCCTCTCTGGCTTGCACTCTCTCCCCCGGCTCTCTCCCGCCCTTCCCTTTCAGTGTTTCTCCCTCTGTCAACTCTGCCTGACTCGGTCTCTCCAAGTTTCTCTCCGGGAAGTTTTCGCTGGCTCTCGCTCCTACCCTCTTCTCCTTCTCTCTCCCTCTCAGGGCCTCTGTTTGGGCCTCTCTCTACCGGTTTCCCTCGCCCCCCGTGTGTGTCCCTGTCATGACCGCTTCCCCCTTGGGCAGTTCACCCAGTGACCTGTGCTTTCAGACTCAGCCCTACCACCTGTGGGCAGAGCAGACGGGGACTTCCTCAGGGAACTTGCCTTAGAGCACCTCAGATCGACTGATGGCCAGAGGTGCTCTGTGGGCGGCCCCTCACCCCACAGCTCTGCCCCTACTTCTAGCCTAACCCGCTTCAGACGCTGGGTGGGCGGGGCCCTTTCCAGGGGTCCTGCAGCCTCACACACCTTTCACAAAAGCCTGGCATCTTTCTGTCCCACAGTTCTGGCAACCCTGTGAATCTGAAGCCCTAACACTGTTCTTTCCTTTAGAAATACAGTTCACAGATTCTTTTCTGAAAGATCTATATTTTAACTTTTCCCCCTCTTCTTTCCACCCAGGCTTGGGCACTATTCAAAGGAAAGTTTCGAGAAGGCATCGACAAGCCAGACCCTCCTACCTGGAAGACACGTTTGCGATGTGCTCTGAACAAGAGCAACGACTTCGAGGAGCTGGTGGAGCGGAGCCAGCTGGACATCTCGGACCCCTACAAAGTGTACAGGATCGTCCCCGAGGGCGCCAAGAAAGGTAGGGCTTCCTGGACTGGGGCTGCCGACACTTTAACACCTTAATTTCGATCTCGGGCCTCTTTCTCTGGTTTTGGTTTTTTTGTAGCCTGCCTGCCAGCCTCAGCCTCCCATTCAAGCCCAGCAAGCTATTTGCCCAAGTTCTCTGGGTCATACATGGAAATTCTCTAGTGCAGGCTAATTTCTCAGACTCCAAGTCTCTACCTATGTGTGCGTGCATGCATGTTTTCCAGTTCTGCTAAGATGTGGGCCAAATTTCCAAGCCAAAAATGAAAAGTCTGTTTGAAGCGCTACTTTCCTATCAGCCGCTCATGATTAACTGTTTTGCAGAAGGAAGGCACACACAGTCCAGATGTTGTTACCATTCATCATAATAAAAGTGTCAGCTTCAAAGTGTGCCATGGTCAACTTGGGTGCTTATTAATATTCAGATTCCCACTTTCCAAGATTCTGACCAGTGTGTCAAAACAGAGCCCAGGAGTCTGCCATTTAAACCACAAGGTGACCTCACCAGCAGCGTATTTGCTGGGCCCTTCACGTCACAAGGCTCATGGCCCACGGCTTCACCCACTTCCCTCCTTGCCCTACACACGTTGGACCTCGTGGGAACCAGTTTAATGGCCTGGACAAATAATGCCCAAGGGAATTGCAAAAAATGCCTTATTTGTCAACAATGTTATGCATTCTAGGAATTAAACCCTCAGGTATTTTTCTAAGATTTGACGTTTAGTCATGTCAGTTCCCTTTTTCACTCTGCGCACTTCCCTTCTGCCTAAACACTCAGGAGCAAAGCAGCTGGCCCTGGAGGACCCACAGCTGCCCATGAGCCACCCCTACAGCGTGACAGCACCTTACACCCCACTCCCGGCTCAGGTATGGGGGGCAGGGCTTCAGGAAGGGGGGGCTGGGTCTGTGTGAGGCACACACAGCGGAAGAGACCCAAGACAAAACAGCAGAACTTCATTTTTGCTCTTAGTCAAACAGCCAAGGCAAACCCTGGGCCACTGGGTGACTGCCTGGCTTCCCACCTGGTGTTGCCGTGGGAGCAGGTTTCAGGCGGAGGAGGGCGGGAGTGTCTGCCTGTTGGCCAGATGCTGCTACGGATGCTGAAATCTGGGAAACAGGCCTTTTGTGGAAGTCAAAGCTTCTGGAACCGGGGCTTTATCATGTGAAACCACAGGGCAGATGATCCCTGCAGACTCAACTGCTGTGAATTACAGCTCTGTTTGACCTGCTCTGCTGGGTGGAAGAAGATGCACTTCCCGGCAGTGCTTCTGGTGCAGGTTTAACCATGTGATGAACTTTACAACACTGTCTCCACTGTGCTTTTCGTTCTTCGTGGCGAGTTTCCACCAAGCCTTCTCGGATGATAAGACGATTTGGCCGCCGGCCACACAAGAGGTTCCCGAGGAGTTTGCAGGACTCCTCGAGGCCGCCCCCTGAGCTGGTGGCTCCCCTCAAGCTCCACTCTGGTCCCTCCAGCAGGTTCACAACTACATGATCCCGCCCCACGACCGAGGCTGGAGGGAGTTCGTCCCCGATCAGCCGCACCCAGAGATCCCGTACCAGTGTCCTGTGGCCTTTGGACCCCGCAGCCACCACTGGCAAGGCCCATCCTGTGAAAATGGTAAGGAGGGCACTGGGACAGCTCCTGTGGCCAGCAGGCCTGCCCCTCCTGGCCTGTCCTCTGGGCAGTCCCTCCTCAGAGCTGCTGGGAAAGGCACCCCCTGCAGTGAAGGAGAGGAGGGGACCTCAGAGGAGGGGCACTGAAGGTCACTGACACCTGGCCTGTGTGTGCCAGGACTTAGGCTCAGTGCTGCCTCCTGGAATCTTCTTTAAACATTGCAGGGGTCCCTCCAGGCCCCTGTTTCTATAGGTGCAAGCTCACACCATGCAAGCAACGTGCCCAAAGTTACCCAGTGAGAGTGGAGGGCTGGGATTCAAAGTCCAGCCACGTAAGACAGAAGATGACAGATTTCAAGCTGGTTGGCTATATTTCTTAAATTATCTGCTTAATAAGTTAACATGTTTCTTCCTCCCTGAATAATCTTAAACTTCATTTTCAATCTTGGGCAAAAAGTAGTAGATTTTGGCAGTCTTCCCAGAGAAGACTGAATTGTCCCTTAATGCTGGCTGTTCCTGTCTACATGTCTGTGAAACCAGCACATGGCAGCTGTGCCCATGCCCTCCCTCCACAGGGACACTGGGAGGTCACTGCCCCAGCGTGTTTCTCCTACACGGCAGTCGTGCCCACCGAGTTGTTGCCGGGTTAGGGCGACAATAAGAAGGGAGTGAATGAGCACTGTCAGGAGAATGTAAAAGGTCCCCCAGAGCCCCTGGTTGGGGCCGGTTTTGGTCTGGATTAGAAGTGCTTGCCCAGAAGCCTTCCCCAGACACCGAGATGAGATCTTGCTGCAGAAGCACTGACTTGCTAAGTGCAGAGAAAATTTCACATGGTATGATTCAGTACATCAAAGCACAAGCTTTTAGGACTTCTGAGTTAGTTATCCGAGTGGAAATTCTAAGACTGGTCAACACACAGATCCTTTTGTATGTTCTAGGAATATTTGCTTCTTTCTCTGGTCACATCCCAGTCACTCTTGGCTTGTGGTATTGGCGACATATACGGTTATTTCAGATTTGTATTGAGTGGCATGTTTATTATAAAGCTCAGATTTGGGTTTTAATAGCTTTTCCAGAGTGATTCGCAGCAAAGTCGGCTTTCCATATTGTAGTGGAGGAGTTAACTGACGTTGGACTGGTTTCTAGAGTCTAGACCTATGTCCAGTGCGTCAGCACCTCTAGACTAGTGACCTGGTGAAGAGGCACCACCTGGAGCTGGAACAGGGTGGGTGAGGCAGACATACCTTGAAGCACAGGCGACATTAAGTGAAGCGCCAGCAAATTCGGGTTCTAGCACATGTTCTTTCTCTATTAACATTGCTGGCAAGAGACAAGGTCCAGTTTTCCCCCAAACCCAGGAGCAGCAAGCTCAGTAAACGTGGGCTGAGCAGTTTGTAGGGGCTTCTTTTTAATCAGGCTCTTTAAGCTGGGCTCTCAGCTCTGCTGTGAACTTGCTGTGTGAACGGGGGCGAACCCTGCTGTCTGTCTGAGCCCCAGTTACCCTGCACGCCAGTCATGGAGGAATGTGGGTCTGAGGGCATAGACCTCCAATTACGAGGTGCATTACCTGCTAGGTCTAACGTACGGCCTGGTGCCTGAAGTTAGCGACACTCTGACGCATTGAGAGTTGCCAGGAGGGTAGGTCTTTTCTCTCAGCAAACACACACACAGGCCATTCTGTGAGGTGAGGAGGTGTTAACCAACCAAAAGGGAAATGAGGGAGGGGGGGGGAGGGAGGAAGAAAACAGGGAGACGTCAAGTCTCCTTCAGTGAGAAAATGCATTCCTCCTTCAACCCTGGTTTCCCGGCTGGACGCCAGCTTGTCTTGTGGCTCTGGAGGGCCCCGAGCCCTTCCGCCCAGGCTGGTGCACCCCAGGGGCTGACTGGACACACCCTGCGGGGCTGGATGGACTGTCTGGCTGCCATCTGATTCTTCTTTGCAAATACAGGTTGCCAGGTGACAGGAACCTTCTATGCTTGTGCCCCGCCTGAGTCCCAGGCCCCCGGGATCCCCATAGAGCCAAGCATAAGGTCTGCTGAAGCCTTGGCGCTCTCAGGTGAGTGGGGGGCCCCCGAGGCGGCGTCTGCAGGCTCCCCTCGCGTCTGGGCGGATTTGAGGGGTCAGTGAGCACAGCTGGGCCCGGAGCAGTGACGCCCCTGACCCCCCGACCGTGAGCGAGGTTGGAAGGCTAGCAGGGGAAGGAGGGCTCCGATCCCGGTCATTCCTCTAATCTACCTCCACCGCTGGTCCCACCTGGCCCCGCTGGAGGCTGACCTTGCAGGAGTGTGCAGACCCCCCGGTGCATTCCCCCAGGCCCTCTGCAGCCGGCTCCCTCACGGTGCGGTAGGCTCCTCAGAGCAGAGCGCGGGGCTCCTAGAAAGAGCAACCAGGGGCCCTCGTCAGCTTCCCGGGGACACTAGCCCTGGGTCCTTCTCACTGTGTGCGCTGCCTGAGGAGACAAGTGTGGTGGCCTCCCCCTGAACTTGATGTGTCCTGCAGACAAACATGGATTAGACCTGGTTTTAAAGTTTCTAAAAGACTCCCTGCAGCTTGGAGACCGTGACTGTTTTAAGGAAGGCACCCCAAGGCTCACTGCACTTGTGTGGTGTATGTGTGTTTCTTTTTAGATAATGTTCTGATTTTTTTAGGTGGGATTTGTATTAATATTAAAACTGAATAGCTAAGCCCCCCGCCTTGCCCCCGGCCTCTTTGAAGATGAGCCACAGAAAGTGTAAGCCGAGTTCTCGAGGTTCCGGGAGGTGAGAGCCGGGCTGTCCTCGCCCCCAGGGGCCTGGGCCTCCACGCGCGCGCGGACCTTTCTGGTGCCACGGCTCTGCAGGAGTCTCGCCGGCCCTGGATGTTTCAGGGAGGAGGGGCTTCTGAACAGAAAGGCCTGTGTGTGTTTTTAGAAACTTTCAAACCCTTTTCTTGAACACCTAAGGCTTGTGTGGGTCCCTGAAGAGTAGGAAATAGACAGCTATTTATATCCCTGTGACCTCGTGATTTCTGATGACGTTAAATGAAATGAAACCTCTAGTGGCCGACACCCACTCCTCGGGGCTCAGAGCAGCAGAAGTCAAAGGGGAGGCTCGAGACAGTGATGTGGGTTGTTTGAGTGTCAAAACCTGCCGTTGAGGAACAAGAGGCTTTTGTGGGTTTCCCTGGGCACACAGTACAGCTAAGTCCCAGCCTCGCCAGTTCAGCAGAGGACCGCCGTCCCTCATGGTGAGCCTGCGCGGTCACCTAGGACGGGCTGGAGCTCTTCGGCCTTTCAGATCAGGGCACCTCTCAAGCCTGGCTTGGTCCTTTCAGCCTGTGGGTTGTATTATAAAGAAGGTTCTGAAATCAACAAAACTTTAAAAATTAGTTCATCTTGTTTAACGTTTGAGGAAGTCAAGTTCTAGAGCCAAACTCAAACAAAAAGCAAATTGGGGGTCAGCCCTGGGAACATTGCCCTCACAAGGTAATTTTATTAAGCAAGTGGTGCATAAACAGTGGAAAAATAATTTAAAAATCAGAAAAGCAACAATGAAAAACCATAGTGTCACAGTCCCACCGCCCAGAGAGCACCACCGTCCCAGGGCTTCCGCGTGTGCCTGTGTGTGGGGGGAGCACCATCCTGACACTCCAGGGCGGCTTCAGGTGTGTGGAAATATTTGCTTTTTTTCTCAAACACCATTGTACTATTTTTGCTGAAAGTTGAACTTAGGGTTTACTTCTTCCAAAATCAGAACTGCTTGTCTGGCTTAAAATGCATTTTTGCTCAGCAGCACAGGACTTAGTGTATTGGAGACGAGCCCCCACCAGCAAAAAGTAAATCCGTGTCATGTGTGTTTGGAAAGTGCCCAGTTAGAGGGCAGTGAGGAGACTCCTGGCAGACGTCTCCACCTCCCTCCGAGTCTCCAGGAGGGATGTGAGTCTTGCAGGGTCCTCTCGGCCCCCTCAGCAACGTCCCACCAGATGCCCCTCGCCCTGGTCAGCGGCTTGGCCTCCGGGGCGGGGGTCCGGCTCCTCAGCGCTGACCCTGGAAACTTTGTTTGCAGACTGCCGGCTCCACATCTGCCTCTACTACCGGGAGGTCCTGGTGAAGGAGCTGACCACGTCCAGCCCCGAGGGCTGCCGGATCTCCCATGGGCACACCTACGACGCCAGCAGCCTGGACCAGGTCGTCTTCCCCTTCCCGGAGGACAGCGGCCATCGGAAGAACATCGAGAAGCTGCTGGGCCACCTGGAAAGGGGCGTGGTCCTCTGGGTGGCCCCTGACGGGCTTTACGCCAAGAGACTGTGCCAGAGCAGGGTCTACTGGGACGGGCCCCTGGCGCTGTGCAGCGACCGGCCCAACAAGCTGGAGAGAGACCAGACCTGCAAGCTCTTCGACACTCAGCAGTTCTTGTCAGGTGAGGCCGCTGATCTCCGTCAGAATGGAGGTCCTGGGGGGGGACCTGCCTCAGGGGTCTTCCATCTGTTAACCCCGGGCCTGCCGGGCGAGGTCCCAGGGTAGGTTTCTGGTGGGCTCGCCTGTCACCCCATCAGCAGAGGCGTGTGAGAAGGAGGCTGACCTCAGGAGGACTGTGGTTCAGGCTGAGGTCTCGAAGTTCTGGTATTCACCAAGTACTCACCAGCTAACAAGGCTCACGTCTGGCTGGCAGTGTGGCCTCAGCGAGCATGTCTGCCGATGTTTCGGCTCCTTTAAGTTTCCTAGAAAAATGGTAAGGTTGGAAGTATGTTGTTAACACTCTGGCTGTGAGGTGTGTCACCCTCAAGAGAGGCCTTCCAGCAGGTGGGACCAAGGCTGAGTGTGTTGAACTGATTTTGCAGAAGGGAAGTTATGAGCTGTCTCTGTAGGTTTCACATCACGTTTTCCAGAACCAGTAGGTGTCGTGTCCCTAGTTTTGATCTCGTGGCAGTTAGCTGAGCCCCGGGCTGGCTTTTGTGAGAGTGCTGGCCACCACACGGAGGAAGCTTCACCCAGTGTCCGTTTACGTCTGGACTCGCGTTGCCTCTTCTGGGGCAGAAGCGGTTCTCCGAGCCTCCGCATCGTCGCTAACGACGCTGTGCAAGTGCCCCTCCAGAAACACTCTGTCCTGGGCTTTCTCGTGCCTCTGCTCTCCCTGAAGGTGCTGCTCAACTCCACTCACGTCAAGTAACAGGACGAAGCATCCCGGAGCCTCACTGCCGGAGGTGCTTGCTCAAATGTGGGGTTGAAGTTGCCCGAGTTTGCTTGGGCTCACCCAAATTCTCTTTTTGTGCCGAAGCAAATGCATCCCCAGACAACCGGTCCCCTGCAGGGCCAGACAAGAGGGAGAGCCGAGCCCTGGCACCCGAGGCGGGAAGGCGCGTGGGGCTGGCTGCCCCGCCCACCCGGAGCCTCGGAGCTGCCTCCCGGGGGCCTGGAGGGCGCCTGGGTCTGGGTCTCTCCGAGCGGCGGGGCTGAGGCTCAGAAGGCACCGCAGGGCGGGGGCTTTAACGGCAGGCCCCCGGGCAGTGGCCCTTCTTCCCCAGTCCCTCACGTCCAGGAAGGGGGCCTCCTCCCTTTCTGGCCAGGCGAGAAGCTGCGCCTGAGCCTCGGGGCCTGGAGGGCTGCACTCACTTCACGTTCATCTGTGAGCAAGGGCTGTTTTGCTTTTTCTTCCTCTGTGACCCAGGGCTGTGCCCTTAGCCCGGTGCTGCCTCTTTTTATATCCTGAGGTGTCACTGAGGTTCAAGAGGCCTGTGAGCTCAGAACTGCAGCTGCGCAGAGCAGCCCCTCCAGCGAAGGGCTCCCTCGAGTGTCCGCAGGTTACCGGCCTTCAGAGAACCGTGCCACTGTGCCTCTGCGAGCAGCCTGTGTGGTGTGGGCGCCTCCGCCCACCTCGCAGCGTGGAAGCCTTTTGCATGTTCTGACTAAGCCGGTTGGGTTTGATTTGAATTCTGGAAGACAAAAAGAAAAGCAGGAAGTCAAATGGTCCACTGAGTTAGCTAGAAACTTCTCTTCAGTTGAAGAGAACAGTGGAAATCTTTGATATCTGCCCTTTCAGGACCTGCAGGCTCCGGGGACAGCCCCAAGGGGCCCGGGGTGCTCATCTGATAAGAAGGCAGCCGCAGCTCTGCAGATGCGACATCTGGCTGTAGCAGGAGGGCAGGGCCAGCCGGGGCACTGTCACCCTGACTGAGGCTGGGGGCTGGGGCCCCGCAGGGGAGCACATGGCTCAGCGGTGCCCCTCGCGTGGCGGTAGAGCCGCCGGGACACACCCACACCCACAGGCTCGCGGCCCATCGCCCCCACCCCAGTCTCAAACCCATGGCAAGAAGTCAGCCTAGAGTCAGTTTGGGATGCAGCTGCCCACGGCTGGGGCTGAGTCTCCGCTTCGGTGGTGTCTGCATCGCGCCTGTGGAGGTCCCGGTGGCGAGGACGGATTATAGGGCTCAGCAGTTTTGAGATGAGGTTTATGAGTAGACCAGGGTCAAATCAGACCATTATATTTTTTTAAAGAAAATTTGTCTTTGGTATAAATTATTCTTTTGCCTCAATGTGGCTACGCTTCCTTTTCCTCCTCCTTCATTCCTTTCTGCTGCCTTTGCCTCCTCACGGGTCCACGGCTGCAAAGTGCAGGTCCTGGTCTTAGGCTGCGTCCACTCAAGGTGAAGGCTGGAGCCTGCGGGAGGGACTCCATGAACACGCGGTGGTCCTGCCCTCCCTCCCTCCTGCCCTGGTCCCTGAGTTGGCGTGGGCTCCCTGCTCCAGCCTGCATCCCTGTGGGGTTCTGAACGCCTCTCTTGTGGGTCCCTGCAGAGCTCCAAGCATTCGCCCACCACGGCCGGCCCCTGCCGAGGTTCCAGGTGACTCTGTGCTTCGGGGAAGAGTTTCCAGACCCTCAGAGGCAACGGAAGCTCATTACAGCTCACGTGAGTGTTTGTTGCCTTAATGATGGCGTTTCCTTGGCCTGCATGGAGAGCAAGGTCCCTGCTCAGAGAGGTTCAGTTGAGACATGAGTGTCCAGTGACCAGGCAAAGCGGGCAAAGAGGGTGCAGCGAGCAGCGCAGCCCGAGCCCACCCGCCTCCCGGCGCCCGTGACCCCCAGCCCTGGCTGCATCCGTCCTGTGTCTTCTGTTCTTCAAGGAAATTGTCGTATCCCCCTTTATGGGGATTTAACAGGATGGAAGCTGAACGTTGCCCTTCAGAATTCTTCCCATTTAATACTGCTTTGAAAATGCTCATCTTCACTTGGTGGAGAAGCTTTTCCCAAACTGACTTTTGTGTATTTTGTAGGCCCCTCCAGATGTTCCCCAGATCCTCTTTTATTTCTGAATTTTAAAAATTATTCAATTGTTGGAAACCAAGAGCATGTGTTATCTGGAGGAAGCTAAACCGTTCAAGCATTTCGAATGGGTCAGCTTATCAACAGGTTCACCAGCAGTTTAAGACGGGATTCACCTGTGGCAAGGAAACATTTCACAAAAAAGGAAAGAAAAAGGGCTTAGATAAATAACATTTAGCATTCCTTTGCCACAGAAAACAGAGTTTTGAATACTTAAGATTTTTGAATTTGAAATTTGAAGACTTTGCATTGCATTCAAGAGTTATTAATGGGCCCAGATAATGAGCAGTAACAGGTAAAAAATTACACCAAATAATAACAAAATTCAGGTCAGATTTTAGTTCTGATACCGGTTCTTGTTGAAATCTGATATGAAACACTGTCTAATGTGCACTCTCTAATGCAACCCCCCCCTTCCTGATTGTAAAATAAAAAAACAACCAACCAATAGACAAAAATATAGTCCCCATAAACTTTAGGGTTTTCTCATAAATTCTCTTCAGGGACCGATACAATTGTTGATTGAGTAACTGATTCTTGTTAACAACTGTCAAAGGACTAAAGCATCTTGGCCCTGGGAAATAGCATCTCAGACGGCAGTGGTGACCCCGAGCCTGTGGAGCTAGACACACTGGCCCTGGTTGGGCAAGGATTGTCCCCAGCGGGATCCCTGAAATCGAGGGGATGGAAGGTGGATGTGGGAACACTCAGGAGTTCTGCTCCTTCTTACTGTGGATGTATTTCAGTTACTTCCTGTGAGGCATGCTTAAGTCGGTCTGTCTCAAATAACACAAAGGCTCAGTTAACAGCACACTTGATTGGCTGAAAGAAAGCATTTGGTTTTCTTAGACACTTGGGTTCAGGAAGAGCTGAATGTTGGATATTTTTTTGGTGAACGTGGACTACACTAATAACCAAACTTGATGAATTTGGGATCAGTTAACTTCTCTTTTTTTCACAATATCAGTTTGTTTTTGTTTAATTTTGCTGCTTTTTTTTTTAAATCTTTGGTTTAGAAATATGCAGATTATCCAGGTTGTCCATGAATTGTGAGTCCCTGAGCCCTCATCCCTGTCAGACTGCAGGTGTGGAAACATAAATCCATTGGCCTAAATTACCTGATTGCCTCAAACTTACTTTTAATTTGGTTGTTTTTGCCTGATTTTCTTCAGTCTTAGTTAAACGTGAATTTCAGGTAGCAGCTGGTTTACAGATGCCATCTCTACCTGTCCTGTCAATTGAACCCCAGAGTTAAGTAGGCTCTGTTTATAGGCTGGTGCATGTAACAAAAAGTTAGTCCTCCAGAAGCCCCCAGTGTGACTCGTTCTGGTGTGTTATGAACCTGCACCTGGACCTCACCCTCAGCTGTGAAGGTTGCCGCACGGTGTCAGAAGGAGTGGCTCAGTAACGCTCTCTTGAAAATCTTCTGTTGAAGGTTGAACCTCTCCTCGCCAGGCAGCTGTATTATTTCGCTCAGCAAAACAGCGGGCATCTCCTGAGGGGCTACGACTTACCCGAGCACGTGGGCAGCCCGGAGGATTACCACAGGTCCATCCGCCACTCCTCCATCCAAGAGTGAGGACCGTCAGGCCAGACACTGTCCTGTAAATACCTGTCCTAGGACAGCTGATGGAACCCCCACTTTTTCTTTCGGGGAACCCGGGGCTTCAGTTCAACACTTGAGGGGAACGTGTGGAAAATCTGCCCCACTTGACTGACAGACGAAAGGGAGCACCACTCCCAGCACCGTCTGCAGACCCCGTGCTGATGAGAATGTGAAAAGCACAAAAATCAGCTTATGTTTACTAAAGTGCCATCTTCAGTTTGATGTGGACTCTCTCTTGCTTGAAGTCTGAGAAAACCTTTACCAGTGCTGACCACCAAGGAAGGGTCCGAGAGCCGCGCTGTATCTCAGGGAAGTAAAACCCAAGTTTCCGACCCCAGGAGAAATGGACCAATATCTGGAAACAGACTCTGCCTGAGGGCATCACTCCCGCCGCCGCCTGCCCTCCGGCCCTCCCCAGGGTGGGCCCCAGGCCTCCTTGCGCAGACCCCCGCCCGCTCTCCTGGGTGTCCCTGAAGCCAGTTCTAGACTCATTGCTATTTTTTTGAGCCAAAGAGCATTAGGGCTGCCCCTGAGTAGTGTATTTGCCTGGTAACAAATGGTTAAGACATTTTTTGTTTGCCATTTTGTCTCTCATTCTGTAGAAATTATTGCTAAAACGTTTTCTTAAAGAGGGAAAAAAAACCAGGTGAATAACGCAAGTACTAAAGATGTATTTTGAAACTTGAATGACATTTCCCCTCTTGTCCTGCTTGTTTTGTTTGGTGACCAGTTGTCCATGACAACACTAGGGCGGGGCCGTGCTTGTCCGAGGGTGAGCCCTGCGGGGGGTGGGGGGGCTTCACAGATGCGTAACTGCAGACTCAGTGCACCGTTTCTGCTTATTTTGTGCATTACATGCTTCCTCATGCCACTGATGGTCTGATGGGGCCTTAGAACTACGGGCTTTCCTCAAACACATCTTTTTATAGAACCACCAAGCCCCCCACTGGCTCGAATAGACCTGATCGCTTACTTGTCCCATTTGGAAAAGTGCAGGTGTTTAGATGGTGATGCAGCCGCCGGTGTTTCTGTGCTACCAGGAAGTAACCGCCACTGTGTCGAGGCTCAGCAAGAGCCCTGCGCCTCCCCAGTGCGCACCGCTCTTCCTCGTCTTCACTTCTTCATTCGTTCAACAGACAGATTACAGCCTTTATCCGATTTAGTGAGCAGTGAAGCTTGGAATGCCATTTCTTTTTCTTTTTTGAAGGAGTTTTTAGTAATAAAATAATACAGATTAACTACAGAAAATGTAAACAGCATAAAAGAACAAAAAACAAAACAAATCTTCCTTTTTTCCAGCCCAAATCCTCCTCCCTAGAACTGTGCACAAGAAGCATTGGATTCTCCCAACACATTTCACTTTTCTATAAACTTACGGAAATTGAAGAGCTCCGGGCTCACGACGCACTGGCTTCTGTGCTCCCTAAATCCAGCAGTACAGAGTTACCTCGTTCTTCTCAGAGGGTTAGTGGGGACCCTTCCACGGGGCTAGGACACCCTGCGGGGGTCCCTCAGCCGCTCAGGATGAACCTGTCTGACAGTAGACGGTGTTCCATGGGCAGCAGTGACTGGCGCATCTCATAGATGCGAGTGTTTGGGGTATATTACCCCGGGAGGAGATGGGCGGGGGTGCCACTGTGGCTCGGCCGGCTCCCCAAGCAGACCCTCAGTCTCAGTCGGTATTTGGACCCTTTTCTTTCTTTCTCCCCTTTTTAGTATCAAGCTGCTTTGCTCTGGGGCCACCTTTCTGCAGAATGCTGTTGGCCTGGGCCAGGCCCCTCTGGTCAGTGCACATTCGTGTGTACTTTAGTTCGGAGAGACCCAGAGTGTGAGCCTGTAAGTGAACTAACCATGCAGCCGGCCAGCAAAGGGTCCTGACAGTTGTCTCAGGACCTTGAGAAGGGCCTCCTTCCTTGACCCCAGACTGTTCTCAGCGGAGGGGGCTGTGGGTTTAGGTCCTTGTTCTGAAGAGCTTGGAGATGGCAGGGAGGAATGTGTGAGTCCCAGGCAGTCTTGTTCTTGGGATTTAGTAAAGCTGTGGGCAGTGACTGTGTCCTCTGACTACTGCGGAGAGCTCGTATGAGACCAGAGCCCTGGGAGCCCCTCGGTCGCTGGCAGGCGGGGCAGAGAACCAGCAGGACGGTCGTGTTTGCTGTGTCTGAGCCGGAGAGACTGCTTCCCCGGGAGAGGCTCCACTGCCTGCCAGGGCACGAGCCCACGACGGCGCGGGCGTCACAGGGACACAGCTGAGCCCGGCCGGAAGGAGAACGCGGCCTCGGGCTCAGGCGTGAACAAGGCTTTCCTTCATGTCACTGCGTGTGAGCCTCGGTGCGGGTCTGAGGGGGCTTGTCTCAAGGCCGAGCAGAGTTCCAGGCGCGGCTGGTGCCTGTGTGGGCTGCACCAGTGAAGGTCTTTTGTTTGTTTGTTTATTTGCATCAGTCATTTTTTTTAGTAAAAACCCAGATGCAGTCCAACCCGCTTTCATTCCTGTTTGGTCCCATTTTTCCACTTCCCCACAGGTGAATGCTTTCCGACAGTGGTGAGCTCCCTTAAGCTCTCTGTTCTCATGGCGTGTCTCCCTAGACAGTCTGTAGCTAACTGGTGCCGACTAAATGCAGCTCATTTCGCACCTTGCCTTCCTGTCTGGAGACTGGCCGGTGGCAGCATGGGCGACCGCACCCCTGTTGACTCTGGATGAGCCGTCACAGGAGTGCAGCCCCTGTCAGCTTCCCTGCTGTCCACCCCTCCATGTGGGGGAGGGGGTACAGCCAATGTGGAGAAGACACAGGAGGCGTGGAACAGAAAATAAACTGTAAGCTCACACTTTGCTTCAGACTCTTGGAGAGGAGCGGGGCCTGGCGGGCAGGGCTGGCTCCCGCGTCCCTCTGTGCAGAGGGAGAGGACGCGGTGGCCTCTGGACTTCACCCCAAGGCTGGGCTGGTTCATCTTGCTGCCCAGTCCTCGGACAACTGTACGTGATGCTGTCACGAATTCTGGTGTAAATCGCTTTTCAAAGCAGATTGACATTGGTGATAATCTGATGTTTTAGGCACTTGACAAATAAAGACTTTTTAAGAACACAATCTGTCATGGGCTGTGTGTTATTAAACACTCATGTTGGTAGCTTTTTAAATACTTCCTCCTTCTGTTGCTTTCGACAGCCTGCTTCCTTCCTGGTCGCTGTGCCCACCCCTAAAATCAGATCTCAGAGTGTTCGGCTGGTTTTAAAAAGCCTGCCGAACACGTCCCAGCACCGAGCGCCCCTCCTGCCCTTGGGCACCGTCTCAGGGCACAACAGCCCTCTCCCCCCACCAGCTGCGTTTTACAAGGTCTCGCAAAGCCAGGCACGTCGCTGTCAATGTTTCTTTCTATTTTGTCGCTGTTGCTAAAGGAAGGAGTTGTAGGTTTGGCAGCATCCTGAATGTGGAAAGTTACATGAAAGTGTGTGTGGAGAGAGCACAGATGAGACGGACTCCCCGAGGCCACAGGAGGGCACTCCCCGCCCCCACCAGCTCTGGCGGCTGCCTGCCTGCTGGTCCAGCAGGAACATGGGGGCAGGGCTGCAGCCTGTGGGGTTAACATCCTTGCAGCCGAAGACAGTGAGGAGCTGTCAGAAATGTGTTTACTTCGCATGTGGAGCCCCAGAGTATTAGATTTGAATAATTTTGAATTTACTAAGTGGTAGCCAGATAGAAATAAGGGGAAAGTAAACGATCTATACTGATCTAGGGGCTCTCTCTGCTCAGCAAGAGTGGATGGACGCGAGTCAGTATTCACAGCAAGCTTTTCTCAAGCAATTTATCAGCTCATCACATCTGAAGGAGGGTTTCAAAGGGACTCTGCGCTCTCAACTTGTTCTCAAGGCCACACCTCTGTCAGGTACAACGTTTGTAAACCTTTCTTTACACACAGGGCTTGTTTGGCTGTATTGGATTCAGTTTCCTTGACAAGTAAACCCTTCCACGTGGGGTGTGTGGAAAAGCTTGCCGTGCCAGAGAAGCTGACCCTGCCCGACAGCACCTCCCTGGAGAGAAGCGCCCGGGGTCACACCTAAATCAGCCCAGGCAGATGGCTGGACACCTTCTGAACCAGTGGGGAGTTACGAATTCTGGGCTGCTACAGGCACCCCGTCCCCCAGCAGGACGGCGTGCGGCCCGTGGCTGTCCTTGGAGGCCCTCTGGAAGGCAGGGGCCTGGGGGCTCTCAGCAGGTGTCTGGCACGATCATTGTAAAGTCCATTTTGATCCCAACCCTCGAGCAAATGGCAAGAGTTTGGAATCTGCGGACGTTTTATGACACTTGGAAGCTGCTGCTTCTCTTTAGAATTTACGATTCGCAGTTCCTCCCTGTCCCCACAGGCATAGGCAGGATGGCGGCTTCACAGAGCATCGTCCGAGCAAACAAGACATCTCTGCCCCCATTTCCTCTCCGTCTGGGTCAGGTCTCCACGGAGATCACTACCTGGAGGGAGATCGGCGGGTCATCTGACACCTCTGCCTTCATTTCTCACCTGTCAGTCCTGCTGAGGTGCTACCCACAGGAATCTCCTCTCTCCTGGAAGCTGGCCCCTGCTGCCCCGGCCAGTGGGCACCCTTCTCTCCCCCAGGCCGCAGGTCTGACCGGTCTCTTTCTGGAGGCATTTCTTCACCCTCCTGGAGGTGTCCCTAGTCACACCCTTCTGGCTCGGTGAAGGATAATGTTGCTGAAATATTGAAAAAATGTCCCCACTGTGTGCACCCGCCTGCTCACTCCCAGGGCAGACAGAAGATAACGTGGCTCTTGTAACCCAAAGACACTGGTTTCTGGGGAGAAGAAAGAGGACATAAGGAAGCTGGGGATTTAAGGAAGAACAACCCTTTCACCCTTTCTGGACTCCCACTCTGACCAGAGAAAATGCTCAGAGCTGAGGAGGGACGCCAGAAGGAGAAATGTGTGCACGGCTGTCAGCGGCTCCCTGAGAAGGGAGAACTGCCCTGGCCTCCCAGTAAGAGAAGCGGGGAGCGAGCCCGAGTGCAGCTTGCTGGAGGAACGGTTACCACAGGTGGGGAGGGCAGGGGCTGCAGAGAGGGAGGGCTCCGTGTGCCCTGTGCAGGTGGGCGTTCAGGGTGTGAGTGGACACCCCTCGGGACCACCCCCCACCGCCTGGCACCACGGAAGCCACGCCAAATTTACTAACACCTCAAGGAGAGGGGAGCCGTCACAGTGAATCGAGATTGAATTTCCATTATCCTAGTGGAATAAGAGGTAAAGTGAAAATTACGCTGTTCAAGAAAACAGGAATTCCATTTCCAGAAAGCGACAGCCCAGCACTCAGTTTGGCATCCGCTGTGTCTGCAGCACGCCACGGGCCGTTCTCGACTGCAGTTGCTGGTTGGTTGACTTTCTTCCCTAATACGAACCCTTGAAGACAGGAGCTGGGTCCCCGTGGACCTGTCCAGCCGCAGCCCCCAGCCCCTCAGGCACCGCACTCAGGACTCAGAAGGGTCTGTGGCGTCCGGCAGTGTCCAGTGGGATGTGAGCTGAAACAAATGGGACACCCACCCACAGAACGGGACACCGGGTGCCACTCCAGACGTGTGCAGCGATGAGCATTTCTTGATGGGGAGACATTCTCTTATGTTGTTAGGTAAAAAGCAAAGTTTCAGAACAACGTGATAAAGGTTGAAAACTTTTATGGAGTCCATGCATAAAAATTTTTAAAAGAATAGTCCAAAGTATCAATTGTATCCCTGAGTGTTGGAGTAACGGGGATTTTTACTTTTTATGGGTGCTTTTCTGTATTTTCCAACGTTTCTCCAATGACCGTATATTTAGTTACCAGAAGGGAAAAAAGCACAGATGCAACCTTCTATGTTGACGCATCCTCTTCTGTATATGTATGCTTTCTGTTTCTTATGTTGCTGCTTGGGTTCCCCAGTGGCCTCGTTTCCAGGTGACACAGTGCAGAGTAGCCCTTCCTGCCTGGAAGCCAGGGGCCTCAGTGCTAGTTTCCCTGGCCCTCCCTTCCCCCCCTCCCCCACCCCACCCTCCCTGGGAGACCTCCCTCCCCCACCCCATAACCTCCCCCTCCCCCCAGGGGAACCTCCCCCTCCCCCACCCTCCCCCAGGGTAATCTCATCCCTCCCCCACCCCGTAACCTCCCCCTCCCCCCCAGGGGAACCTCCCCCTACCCCTACCCCCACCCTCCCTGGGAGGCCTCCCTCCCCCACCCCCCCGGGAAACCTCCCCCTCCCCCACCCCCACCCAGGGTAACCTCCTCCCTCCCCCACTACCACCGCCACCCTCCCTGGGAGACCTCCCCCCCCCCCAACCATCTTTCCTCCTCTTGGCTCACTCTTCGCCTTTGGCCCCAGTATTTACCATTCCTGTCAACGCAAAAGGTAGGGTTGCTTGGAAACAGGAAGGAAAAGATCATTGATGTATATTTTTAATTGTGGTAAAATACACAGAAGTAAAATGTACTGTCTTCAAGCGCACAGCTCAGTGGCATTAAGTACGTTCACCTAGTGCCGTGCAGCCGTCACCTCGGTTCCTGCCCAGAGCTCTTCATCTCTCAAACTGAAACTCTGTCCTCTTTGACACTAACATCCCTCCCCCCGAGCCCCTGGAAACCACCATCTACTTTCTGTTGATGAATCAGTCTCCTCTGGGGACCTCACGGAAGGAGAGACATTCAGTATTTGCTCTCTGTGACTGGTTTAGCTCACTGAACACGATGTCGGCAAGGCCGTCCTGTCGCAGCCAGTCTCAGGAGGGCCTTCCTTCCTAGGGCTCAGTGTGGCTCTGTGTGTGGAGGGACTGCGTGCCGATGCCCACTCATCCTTCTGGGCCGGCATCCTTCTGGGCTGCCTTCACCTTTCGGCTGTTGTGAGTGTTCCTGCTATGAATGTGGGGGTGCAAATATCTGTTCGAGACCCTGCTTCTAATTCTTTGGAGTATACATGGAATTGCTAGATCATATGGCAATTCTGTGTTTAATTTTTGAGGAACTTCCATACTGTTTTCCACAGCCGAAGCACCATTTTTCATTCCCACCAACAGCCCACAAGTGTTCCAGTGTCCCCATGTCCTCACTGACACTTGTGACTTTCTGAAGAACAGTTTTTTAAGACTCTGTCCTTCCAGCTGACACCTCCTGAAGACCCACTGCGTTCCTGGCCCTCATCTGGCTTCCAGGGACGCCCCGGGGGGCCCGTGGGCTGGTGAGGGAGCTGTGAGGACGGAGCAGGCGCTGTGGGTGGCGGGGCCAGTCCTGCCTCCAAGACGGAAGTGTTCTTGTCCCCCTTTTTTCAGGTGGAGAAGCTGAAGTTCCTGCCTCGTGTTGAACAGCTGCTAGGAGGCAGAGCCGGGACTCTAGCCCAGATTGCTCTGATTCCGAGCGGTAGCCCAGGGGCGGGGGTCAGAGACACGCACCCAGCCCAGACTTCCTGAGACGCTTCAACTTTTTCGCCAGGAGGAGCCCACAACTACACAGGAGCCCCCACGTGGGTGGGAAGAGACTGGAAACAGAGATGTCCAGAAAGGCAGAAGAAACCTGCTCCCGGGCTCTCATTACATTTCTGCGTCCTGGGCGCCGAGATCTTCCACACCATCAGCTCCTCCGCCCTCGACGTGATCCCAGGGCACAGGTGTGTCCTGTCTTACCTCGTCGTTGGGGGCTGAGCGCCTGGAGTGGGCACCTTGCGGGGCTGCATGGCCAGTGAGTCCCCGGGAAGGGACCGACCCCAGCTCGTCCTGCCCCGGGCCCCCCGCTTCCTCTGTAAAACACTCTTGACTCTTAGTTCCTTCTGTGAAGGGGGCTCGACTGTCACAGGGTTGTTGCCAGCATTAGTGGGTAAATGCTGCGAGAGTTAGTGCTGTGGAAATTACTTGTAAAAGCTTGGTTTTTATTATGAGCCTCCTTGAGGGTAGGGAAGGTGTCTTATTTCAGTGTTTACTAAATTTTAGTCACATACACTCTGCCTTCACAATTTTGTTTATGATTATGTGAATATTACCTAATTAACATTTATGATAACAAATACTATTTATTCAATTTGTGAGTTTCTATTTAAAATGTGACTTCTCAAAATATATTTGAAAGCAAACCCGTCCTTCCACGAGGTTGCCCAGTGAGTTCTGTGGAACTTCTGGCATCTCCCATTGACAGGGAGTCGGGGAGACGTGGCAGCTGGGGGTGTGGTTAAGACCCTGCGAGGCTCCGGCCACAGTGCCATCCCCCGAGGGCGCCCACCCGCCTGACCAGGGGTTGCTTACCCCTCCGGGGGGCTCGGGGCCCGGGCTGGAAGGCTCTCCCAGCTCTTCTTGCTGCAGCCCAGGGCGAGTGCCAGGAGCCCGTCTGCCTGTTCCCTGTAAGCCCAGAAAAAGTCCCTTCAGTCCGGGGTGATGATTAACTGCTTTGCAACTCGAAAGCAACACCAGCAACAAAAGCAAAACCTCGGGTCAGGGGAAAAGCGCACCTTTGCTCATCCCACAACCCAGTCCTTGGGGCAGCCTGGGCCCTGGGGCTCTCACCCCGGGCACTGCGTGAGCCCTCGTTGCAGGGGTGTGGGGAGCCTGGGGTGGAGCTGCCCCCTGCCCCGCAGCTGACTGACGAGCGTGCCCCCTTTAAGGATTCTGCGTCTCCCCTCCTGCCTCTGCTGCTCCCTACCCGTGGTCTCCTCCAGCGTGTCAGCTGTCCCCTCGGATCAGGGTCCTGCAGGCTCTCTCAAGTGGAGGCTTCCTGTGGGGCTGGGGCTGGGGCTGGGGCTGGTATTGACCACCCTCACCTCTGAGGGGCCGCAGAGAGGGGGCTGCAGCCCCTGTGGGGAGAGCCCAAGGGGGCCACGGGGCCTGTAGAGAGGGACAGAGCCTGGGCAGCCCAGACCCTAGAGGCTGCTGGCAGGGCAGTGCTAGGGTCACCAGGCTGACAGCCTGGGCAGAGCTGGACACGGACCAGGGCCGAGGAAGCTGCAGGTAGACGCTCTGGCCATGTGTCAGGCTAAACAGAAACCAAGAAACTCCAAGATCTGCTTTCTCAGGTGCATTTTGGCCACTGTCCTGGTGTCACTGCTGCCTCTTTGCAGAGAGGGGAAAGGATGGCCATGTGCGTCAGAAGCCTCGGTGCTCTCTGCCACGGTGGGCAGCCGGGCTCTGCCCTTTGTGGTGGGTGTCCGGGCACAGGAGGATGCAGCTCGGGCCGTGGTGCACTGGCTCCAGTGGTCATTAAATATTACTGAAAATTTAATACTGTAAGTACATGATCAATTATATAAAAAAGAAAAATAGCAAGTCCTCAAAACACTCATTCCTTCCAAATTATGTGGTTACAGGTTACCATTTTCTGTGCTCTGGGGACTGTGTAATGGTGTCTGTGCTGTGGAAATACCACACAGCCATGTGCAGCCCGCCATCCCCTGGCTCTGCACTCAGTGTCCATAGCTGGAACCTGGCCTTGGGGGAAGCCTTCACCCCACAGCACTGCGGCCCCTCCAGCCTCCTCCAGGCCTGCAGACAGAAAGCAATCAGGATGTCTCTTGAGCGAGCATGGAGGCGGGGACAGTCCAGGGATCTCTCGCTGCTCCCAGACCTCAGGCCGCTCTTGCCGACCTGGACAGTGGCCTCCCTGCACTGTGTCCTGTGGGCCTCTCACTCCAGTCCCCGTTCTCCTTCTCTGGACCACCGAGATGCACCACGAACCCCTCTCAGTAATCCAGTGTTGCCTGGAGCCCTCCCTGGGCTGGGGCACAAAGGAACAGCCACCCTGCACTGCTGTGCGCTCCCAGGGCCTGCCTGGCCACGGCCATCGGCCTCAACGAACCAAGAGAGGCGGTGCGGGTGGGAGCAAGGGAGCCACTCGGTCTGGGGAGGGCTCGGCCCAGAGCGCATCCAGATTTCTTTCCTAAGTGGGCTTCCTCTTGCCTGTCACTGCGGTCCCTCGTGGTGGGGGGTCGCCAGGATGAGTTGGTGGCTGCAGGGCCCTGGGCACGGGCCACCCTGAGAGAAGGGCCCACAGGACCCAGGCCCAGCCCCCCAAGAGGCTGACCTCCACCTGCAGGGCCCCGGGGAGGGTCAGCCAGCAGGAGGGATGGCCCCTGGTGACCTCAGAGGTGAGGCCCTCCGCTCAACAGAGCAGGTCACAGCCCTTCTCCTCAGGACAGCCCTCCTGTCCGGACAAGCCCCTCCTCCCCGATCTGGCAGTGCAAGCTGAGCGGGCGGGGAGGTCGGAGCAGGTGAGGAGAAAGTTCAGGGGACACGGTCCAGGCCCCATCTCCCTAGTCAGCAGCAGGCTTCCAGGTTCCGAGACTTTCCCGCCTCCTGCACGTCACCCAGGCCAGGAAGGCGCGTGGTAGCGAGCGCCCAGGGGAGCAGCCTGGCTTTCTAAGGGACCGACTGTCTCAGACGCCAGTCCTCGACCCCAAGACAGGCCTCACACCTTCGAGCGGCTGTGCGGACGCAGTGGACAAGCTGGGCTCTGTCCTCGGTGCCACGTTCTGTCCCTGGGTCGCTGCAGTCATGCAGCTTCTCCAGGTGCAAGCTGAGCCCTGCAGCACCAGGAGGGGTCACGCTTTGCTGTCTCTGGAGACCATGTTTCCACCAAGTGGCTGAAGCAAGGTGCCCAGGGCTGTGGGGGGGAGGCGCTGTTTCGGAAGTTGTGCGTCTGGGACCAGGCGGGGTGCTGCTGCGGATGTAATTTGTTCTCTGCGTCTTCATTCCAGTGATGTTATTCTCCAAATGTAGACACCTTCGATTCAGCTGCATACCCACACCACTGTTATGTCCTTGTTAGTAATTCCTATTTCTTGTTTAGTTTCCACACAAGACAGGGCTTGCCTGTAAAACGCATTGACAAAGGCAGCATTCTACATTTAGTGGAGAGATGTTATCTGCAAATCACAGGGAAGGGGTCACACCAAGTCCTCTGTTGATGGAATAAGCCACGGGAAAGAAGTGAAGTGCACGAGTCGCTGAGAAGCAAAGCCAGCTGGCTCTCTCCAGCCAAAAGCCCTGGCCCACAAGGGTCCTGCGCGTGGCGGGTAGCACGGCCGCGTCCCTTCGGGCTGAAGGAACCGTGGCTGGAACCATCCGCTCCCGTCCTGAGACAGTAATCTTCTGAGGGCACGGGTGTGCTTGCACCACACCCCCCTGTGACCCTTCTGGTCACATGTGACCAGAAGCACACATGTCCCTTTGGCTTTCAAATATGAACTCGAGCTGGAGCTCAGGCACCGTCCCGGACGTCCACCCACTTTTCTGGACGTGGAGACTGAGGCGCAGGGAGGGGTTCTGTGGGGGCCTCGGCGGCAGACGGCAGCTAGGATCTGGGGCTGCGAGCCCGGGGCCCCGTCCGTACGACAGGTGTGGCCTTGGTGGCCCCTGGCGCCCTGGGGCAAGGCCTCGGGCAAGGGCCCTCTGGTCCTGTCCACTGCGCTCACTGCTCCCTCACTGGGACTGGCGTTCTTGCTGGGTGAGGCTCCCTGCAGGGTTCTGGGAAATTTGGCCATTCCTCAGAGTATCAGCCAAGTACTTCAAGTCAAGTTCCTAAGACGACGTTACTGGAGCCCTCCCAGGTCCTGGGCGGGCTTGGGTACGGGGCTTGATGCTTGCAGAGACACGGTTCCCAGGGGGACGGGGTGGGGGCCGCACATGGGAACTCTGTGCTCCCTGTGCAAGTGTTCTGCAGACCTAAAGCTGCCCGGAAAGGTAAAGGCTGTTCCCTAAAAAGAAGACAGTGTCAGTGCCCCAGGTGGTTACAATCAGCACCATCCCTAGCCTGATGGGAAGTTTGTGCAAATTAGCACAGGTACCTCTTTCTTACAGCCTTTTTTTTGCCAGCAACCAGGATGTGGTACTGATAAATGTACAAATATAATGTATATGTATATTTACAAACACAGACATGAGACTGGGAGGGGTACAGCGCCCCTAGTGTTGTGCAGTGGACAACCTGCACAACAGTGCACAGCAGCCCTCCTTCACCGTCCGTCCACGGGGGAGGCCAACACAGACCAATTACTAGACTGAAAGGTGAGTCAAACCAAGTCCAATAACGAGAAGACAGAAGCGTGGGGAGGCAGAGGACAAGGATGACAAACAGACAGAATAAGGACAGGAATGGGGACCAGCTGGCTGCGGGGAGGTGGATGCAGCCGACGCTGACTCGGCCATGGAGGAGCCGGGGCCCATGTGCACCATGGGGCCACACGGGACACCCAGTTGGTCTCACGACTCTCCTGGGGCAACACATCCACCGGGAAGCAATGGCCTTCTTCACTCCAGCGTCACTGCCGCCAAGAGCAGCCTTGAAACACATGCTGCTCCCAATACCGTGGCCTGGACCCCAGCACAGGGCTCGAGGGGGCTGTCTTCCAGCACTGGGGCCTCAGGCTTCCACGTCCTGGCTTAGCCCTCCTGCCCTGCTCACTAGGCAAATGCACGGACGGCCTGGCCCCAGGGAGCGCCGCCCCACCGTCCACGTCACACGAGTCTTTCTGAACAAGCTACAACGAACATCTCGGCAGAGGAGGAGGGGGCCTGGGAGCCTCGCTGCCTCCAGCCTTCCCGCGGGAGCAGGAACAGAGACCCAAAGAGAGGTGGTTGGTGCGGCCACACCGTCCACAGGGGTTACTTTTTCGCCCAGCCCATCCACGGACAGTCTGCAGGAGGAAGGCCCGAGGGGCCAGAGCTCGGACACACGACCGTCCTGCCATGGAGCCCCTGGGAAGCGGCGGCTCGAAGACAGAGTTTAAAACTGACGGCGATGTTCCTTTCCACCGGGGCTTCCAGGAATATTCCATCTTCATTGCAGCTGTGCTGTTTGCAGATTGTCACGTGAGCAGCAAGTGCGCAAACACACCCATGGACGTCACACCCGCCAAGCTCAGCACCGCGGCCGAGTCTCGGAGACGCGACAGGTGGGGGCAGGCGGGCCTTCACTGGCAAAGAAACCTCCACCGAAGAAGGTGTACGGACGGCCAGCAACCACCTGGAAAGATGTTCGACACCACTGGTCATCCGAGAACTTCAAACAAACTGCAACGAGGTCTGTACGCCTGTGAGAACGGCTAAGATGAGAAAGAAAAACCTGACGACAGACACGCTGACAAGGACGCAGACCGCCCCACACTCGCGTCTGTCGTGGGGGAGAGGGCGAGGAGCAGGTGCAAAGGCCAGTCTGCAAACCTCCTTGGCCGTTTCTTACAAAGTCGAGCAGATACCACCCCGTGTCCGAACTATCCCACTACCAGGTGTCGAACCAAAAAAGGGAAAACTTACCGTCACATAAACATAAATTCATCTTAAACGCATTTTTTTTAAGTGAAAGAGGCCAGACTCAAAAGCGACCTCTTATATGATTCCACTTATGGGACATCCTGGAAAAGTCAAAAAATGATCAGGACAGAGAACAGATCAGCGGATGTCGGGGCGAGGACGAGGGAGTTTGGGCAAGTGACGCTTGAGAACTGCACGTCAGAAAGAGTGACTTTTAACAGTATGGGGATTCCTCAAAAGACTGAAAACAGACTTGCTCTATGACCCAGCAGTCCCGCTCCTGGGCATGTGTCCAGAAGGAGCCCTACTTCAGGATGACACCTGCACCCCGATGTTCACAGCAGCACTGTTTACAACAGCCAAGACATGGAAGCAACTAAATGTCCATCGACAGATGACTGGATAAAGAAGCTGTGGTGTATTTATACAAAGGAATAATACTCAGCCATAAAAAACAACATAATGCCATTTGTAGAAACATCGATGTCCCTGGAGAATGTCATTCTAAGTGAAGTAAGCCAACAGAGAAAGAAAAACACCACATAAGGTCGCTCACATGTGGAGGAGAAGGAGAAGGAGGAGACGGAGCAGACGAATGAGCGTAAATGTAAACCAGAAACAGGCTCACGGGCATAGAAAACAAGCTTGTGGTTGCCAGAGGGGAGGTGGGTGGGAAGGGACAGACTGGGAGATCGAGGTTTATAGATCCCGGCAGGCACGTGTAGAACAGAGAAACCAGATTATCCTGTACAGCACAGGGAGGTAAACACAAGACCCTGTGGCAGCTCACGGTGAAAACGATGAGAACAAATGTATGTGGGTTCACGTGTGACTGGAAGCTGGTGCTGTGCACCAGGAATTGACACAACGCTGTAAACTGACTGTAACTCAATCAAAATTTTTTAAAGAGTGAGTTTTACTGAGTGTACATTTTTTTCTATTAAACTACATCAGAAGTACATATTTCTGGCGGCTTCTAATCTCGGGAAATTCATTTTCCCTTTGGAAGAATGTCATAGAATTCTGTTCTTCTAATAGATAACATTCCTAGAAACGCCGACCTAAATTTCAAGAGGGAAAACAAAAGAGAGCCGCTGACATTGCCAACAGCTTCTGCCGAGCCCCTGCGCTGTAGGGTCAGGAGGGAAGGGGGCCGAGTCGGGGCACCTGGAAGCCACAGGGGGCGAAGTGGGAAGGCACCTGCGGCGTCAGGCAGTTTGTTCGCTTTTCCGTAAACGTGGAAGCTGAGGCCAGAGGCCACTTTTGCTGGGCCCAGCGCTGGGCCCGGACGTCCGCGTGCTGGGGTGGTGACCACCGGTGCGTGGTGCGGGCGGCGTGGGGTGAGGAAGGAGGCGGGGAGTGGGCGGAGGGCAGGCGCCCCGAAGTGCGCCCCTGGTGCTGTTCCTGTGTCTGCCACCAAATTCTCACGGCCCTGGCTCTTCCCATGGAGTTTCTCTCTTGCTGGACAAAGTTTCAAAATTCTAGGGCCCTGGAAACCTTCCACAGCCCCCACCAGGCACCCTCAGCACAGAAAAGCCAAAATCCTGCACTCACTCCATTCCTTGGCTGCCCACCCGCCAGGCCCCCGAGACTTGGTGGGAGCCCGTGGTTAGAAGGTGCCGGGGGCCCTGGGCAGTCAACGCCCTCTCCTCTCTCTGGGCCCCGGGGTGGCCGGGGCTGTGGGCTGTGTCCTGTTTGTTCTGCATCCCCAGAGACCTGCCAGCAGTTCAGGGTGGACTGAGGGTTCGTGAAGATGTGCGGAAAGAGGAGCTCGGGGCAGGGGAGCTGGGCTTGGAAGCTGCCCGGCTCTGCCTCTCCCAGGAAGGGGGAAATGGCAGAGCCCTGGAGATCGCACCCCGTGGGCAGAGGTAGCTCACCTCAGATGGGCTGTTTGCACAGCACCTCAGACCACACACACTCAGAATGAATGTTTCATAAGTGGAATGAGAAATGCTTTAATTGCAGAACCGGCCAAGGGGCTTCTAAATGGAGGATGTTCAGTCCACGCTGGCCCTTTGGTGCTGTGCGGTCGGTCCTCTACGCTGGGGGCTCGTCCGTGAGACCCCCAGTGCGCGGGGCCGCGGAGGCACGCCAAGACGCGTGGTCCCGGGGCAGTGACTCCCCTCCCACTCCGCAGGCTCGACGGTCAGCGTGCACGGCGGGGGGGGGGGACGCCCGGTCAAGCACAGCTATCCAGCCACTGGAAGCGCTGTGCGTTTCCCCCAAAGCCTTGGCCTTAGTCGCCGGCACAAGCCGATGCACAAGGGCGTTTGCCCTCAAGCGGCCTCATTTGTTTTTGATTAAGATTAACTTTGTGTCATGAAGAGAAACGAAAGCAGCCTTCCTTCATGAGGCACCACAGCCGACGTGCCGGCTTGGGAGGCGGCGGGGGCAGGGTGCTGGCCCCAGAGGCCCCCGCCGGGAGGCTGCCGGCCTCAGGGACGCTGCCCGATGGCCGCTCGTGAGGGCCTCCGAGTCGCTCCGGGTCACTGCTGCGTGTGACTCTGAACTCAAGACTGTGTTGACTGGACCCTGAGTAATACTTGGCTCTCTCCCCAAATCAGTCTCATCGGCAGCTATTGAGAAAACTCAGGAGAGTGTGTTACGTCCTGCCCGGGGAAGGCGGCCAGGAAGCGGGCGCTGGCTCTGACTGGGCTTCATGCACAGAACGTGAGACGTGCCCACCGACCACTTTCTGGGGCGCAGCTCAGGCCTTCAGTTCGTTCACACGGCAGTTCAACCATCACCAAGGTCTCATCTCTGAAACCGAGACTGTCCCCATTAAACACGGGCCCCCCTGGCCCCTGGAGCCACAGCCCAGCTGGTGGAGCCAATGATTCCGGGCCTGACGTGAGTGGACTCCCATGGTCTGTCCCGCAGCCTGTCCTCTGCAAGGGCCCGTCTCCTGAACGTCTCGTCCTCGCAGTCACCCGCGCTGGCGCAGGCGTCAGCACTGCCTTCCTCTCCAAGCCTGAGTGGTGGGCCGCACTGCTCATCCACCGAGCCTTCGTGGGTGGACGCTGGGTGGCTTCCACCTCTTCGCCACTGTGCACGGATGTGCTACGACCGTGGGGTTACAGGTATCTCTTTGAGACCCTGCTTTCATGTCCTTTGGGCTTGTACCCAGATGTGGAATTGCTGGGCCACATGGTAGTTCTGCGTTTAATTTTTTGAGGAGCCTGTCTGCTGTTTTCCACACGGCTGCACCATTTCACACTCCCGCCCTCCCGCCGTCTCAGTCAGCCTGGGCCTCTGTAGCCAGCTCCCGGGGCTTTGGTTCTGGGGGCTGAAGCCCACAACCGTGTGTCAGCAGACGTGGTGTCTGGGAGCCCCTTCCCAGCTTGTGGGCAGTCGTCTTGCTGTGTCTCCCACAGGGTGGACAGAAGGGGCGAGGCGTCACCAACCCCATGAGGTGAAGCCCCCTCGTACCATTACCTTGGGGTTAGGGTTTCAGCACACGAGTTTGGGGCATTCAGACCACAGCACCCCAGGACTGAATTTTCTTCATGTTGGAGACAGGCAGTTTTAACTGAGTGGAGTTCATGGGTAATGAGAGGAATGTGAGCAGGGAGGGAGGACAGGCCACACGCCCTCCGGCCTGTTCGGGGGCGGGCGCCTTCAAGGGTGTGTCCTTGGTCGAGTTTTGAGGCAGGCACTTTGGCAGGCGGCAGTGAGGAACACAGACACCCTGGGCAGAGCCCGCCCTGCATCCCAGGGTCCGGGCAGGGCCGTGGCCGAGTCCTCTGCCCGCGGCATCAGGACAGCCAGGGAGACCAGGTGCTGCCTGAATCCGGTGGGAGGTGGGGAGTCCGCACACCTGGGGCAGACCAGGTTTTTAGGTTCTGGGGGCACTTTCTGCAAGGAGGCAGATCTAGGAACATCCAATAAAGGGACGCGCCGACATGGATTCAGACTGTTTTGAGGACGATAACCAAAGCGACATGCAAGTAGCTGTTGTTTGCAGCAGTTAACTTGTCGCCTGCTCGACACAGCTCCAGGAGGGGGGAGCTGGAATCCACACACACACAGGACTCGGAGCTCGGGGCGCGGCAGACGTTCTCTGAGACGTTCTAGATGGTAGACGTCTTTGGCCCTGCGGCCTAAAGGGAAAACCGAGAATAGTCCGTCCATCTGTGTTGCAAACTTCCCGGCTCCACCGGGTTGGGAGGGCGTCGGAGGGCAGACAGCAAGAATCCCATGATCATGGCCCCACTAAACTCCACTCATGGAAACTGGAATTTCATGTCTGATCAGATTGGGCCCCCAGAATGGGGCTGCTGTGCCCACCGGGGGCCTCTCGCCTTCCTTTTTGTCTCAGACATGTCTCCACCTCAGCAGGGTCTGCAGACCACAGCCTGCGGGTCCCACTCAGCTCGCTGGCTTTGAATTTTTCACCAACTGTAAAAAAAATGCAAAAACTCTTCTTAGTTCCATAGCATTTGACCTCATTTTGTTATTGAGAGCAGCTCCAGGAATTGCTCTGATACCTTAAATGACCTTGTCTGCTCAAAGGGTAAATAAAGCGGCTTTTAAACCACCCATTGCATTCCAAGCCCCGCCGTGCACTCATGGCAGCTCCAGCAGCTCCTGACTGGCGGCCAGTCTTGCTCGTCTGTGACCCTTCCGCTACCCCCACCCTAGGATTATTTTGGAAAAAGTCCCAGGCAAGACACCAAGAAATAAATTAGTTTTAAAGCACATATGCTTAGAAAACTTTTTATTTAACACAAACATCTTGCGCAAATCAATTAAGAACTGTACCAAACATCTATGAGCCTGTGTTGTTTACAGTCACCTGGGTTCACCAGGAAAACCCTCAGTATTTCCCGATACAAATGCACCAAATACATCCCACTGTTCGAGCTGCACTGAAAATTAGATTCCTGTGCACGTTCATTAAAAGAAAAAGGCCCCAAAGAACATCACACAACCTTAGAAAACACAGGAACTTTAATTTCCCAGGTGAGCCCTGTGGCCCCGGGGTCGGGGTGGTCACAGAGCCGTCGTGGAAACGGGTTCGCAGCGGCTCCTCCAGACAGGCCGGCGCACGGGGGCACGTGCCCTGCTAGCGAGCTCTGCAGCCTGCGACCTGGACGTGGCAGCAAGGAGTGCTGGCCCTTGTCCAGCACTTTTCAGCCCAGAACACACTGCCGTCACTCACTTGTGCCCCAGAACCTGGCGCGGTCCCCTGAGCGTGCAGATCCCGGCTCCTCTCCAGCGTCCAGCTGGTGCAGCCTCCTCCCCGACAGAGACCAGACACAGGCCTCCTGCGGGGCTGCTCGTCTGTGCTCCACACCTGGCTGTCAGGGAGGACGCCCTGGACCAGTGGGACGAGACTGGGCAGGCGGTTGTGGGCCCGTGTCCCCAGGTGGGGCTTCAGGCCCATTGCGGTCTGTGGTTCAGAGGCCTTGGCATCACCCCGCGGTCCGTCCCCCCGCCCCCCATCCGCTCCCCACTTACTCTGCAGGTGAGCACAGTCACGCCCCTTGCTTGGATGGAGGAGATGTGAGGGGAGGTGACACGTGTCCCCTCCAGGTGGACAGTCTCAGAGGGCCTGCAGTGTGCTGCGTGGCTTGCGGGTGGATCGGGCCTCCTCCTCCAGAGGCCGTGATGGTCCTGGGACCCGGGTTCCACCCTGCGGCCCCCGCGGGCGCCCGACCCCTCCCCAGCTCCTGGCCTCACAGGCTGCAGACCGTGCCGGCCTTGGCAGCACATACCATTTTCCACCTCAGCATGGAGGCTGAGACCATGAGGGTGGTTTTAGGGGGAGCGCAGGTGGCCTCCCCGCAATGCCCACCGAGCCAGACGCGCCACTCTCGGGAGTCTCCGAGGGGCAACAACCCTCCTGGCTGCCCTGGGCTCAGGAGGGTGGCTCCTGGACTTACGGGGGTCCTCGGCAGACAGGAGGAGCTGGTTCCCTTGTGTGTCCGTGTACACATCACTGCCCTTCCCACGGGTGGTGGACTGTCCGAGGGAAGGGGGCATTTCCAGTCCCTGCCCAGGCTCACTCCTTGCCTCCCTCCACCACGTGACCACAAAGGCCACGAAGACCCAGGCTTGGCCCGTGTGCCCAGGAGCCCAAGGACGTACGTGGTGGCAAGCGTTCCCTAGTTCCCGGGAGTCCACCAGCCACAGGGGCAGTGAGGACAAAGGGGCAACACAGGCTCGATGTCCCCCCACCTCCCGTCAGGCGGCCAAGTGCCCTTCCCTGGCACCTACATTCAAGTAGGTGGGGAAGCTTTGGGCAGGGTTAGCCATGTTCTAGAACTCTCTCCGGGGTGAAAGGTTGGGAGTGCTACCTGGGGGAGGAAGATTTGTCAAAGCCCCAGGTCTATCTTTGCACCCAGGGTGTTCTTCATTCTCTGTCTGCACTGCGTCCACCTCTGGACATGCCACCTGGCCTCTCAGGCCCTTCTGCCCCTCCAGACTCCAGGAGGCTGGCCTCTACAAATGGGCTAGCCTTCATCACACCCTGTTTGCGAATGTTGGGGTGAGGTGGGGGAAGGTGGGGGGAGGGCAGCAGGTGACCCTGATCCCCCCGGGTGCCTCCCTGGGGCAGGTGCCCATCTCCAAAGGGCAACGTGACGGGGTCAGTGCGGAAGCCGGTAGAAATCGCTCCATGGAAACTCTGTTCCCTGCACCACCAGCAGCTGGAAAGCAGACTGAGTGGGGGCCTGCGGGTGGACCCCACTGTACCTGCCCCAGGCAGGACCCCTCACAGCCAAGGTCCAGGCCGTCCCCAAAGGTGCAGGACCATCTCCACTGTTGCCGTCCACACGTAGAGACACTGCCCGTGAACCAGCCCTTCCTGGAGCTGCTGCAGTGGGACCTGCCCACAGCCTCCCCACGACCTGTGGCTCCTGATCCCAGGTGCCCCTGCAGATACCCCAAGCGGCCACACGTGGGGACACTGCCTACAGGGTAGGGGGTCCAGGGCCCCCACCTCCTCGCTCTGCGCCCCGCCCTGTGTTCCCTCTAGACATACGCCCACCGTTCTTAGCTCGGCGTCGGCATCTGGGGACATAGCAGACCCTCGCTCGGTCGCCGTGGGCAGGTCTGTTACTGGGCGAAGGGTGTAAAGCCGGAGCCCACTTGTGGGGTCCCACCTGAGGCCCTCGGGCAGCTCGGCTCCCACTCCGTTGCCCAGCCTGCGAAATGCCCCTTCCACACTGGTCTCTCCCAGCTCCACCTCTGCGGCCAGCTCTGTGCCCCGACCTGCAGGGGTGGCCCTTCTCTGTTTCCTGGTCAGAGCGTCTCGGTCCATCCCGGCCACTGTAACAAACACCGCAGACCGGCCGGCTTAGACACTGACATTTGTCCCCACATTTCTGAAGGCCAGGCCAAGGTCAGGGTGCTGGTCAGGGTTCTGGCCAGGCTGGTGTCCGGTCTCTCATCCTGGTCTGGAGATGCTGTCCTCTCACTGTGCCCTCATATGTCCCCTCCAAAGAGCTTCTCCTGAGGACGCTCGTCCCGTCGCAGGGGCCCCACCCCGACCTCATCACTCCCAGAGGCCCCACCTGACACCACACCACACAGCACACGAACTCGGGGGACATGCTCCCTCCACAGCAGAGGCCGTGAAGATGGTGCCCAATTGCCCCACCCTTTCTCCTGCAGCCCTGCCTGCACGGACGCCTCCCAGCAGCCGTGACCAGACGCGGAGGGCAGGCCGTCTCTGTGCCTCACGTCAGCAAAGACCAGTAGTGGCCTCCTGGGAGCCGGAGGGCCTGGTTGCCTGCACCTCTGGGGTCTCCTGGGAGGTGGGGTGGTCTGTCTGGGCTGAATGCCTGCACCAGAGAACATGTCTGCATACAGGACAAGACACAGATGGGGTCACGGGGGAAAGGACACTTCACTAGAAAAACGACCTGCAGGTGAGGTGTCAGGGCTTCTTGGAGCAGAGGGGACCCCACCCAACATCCAGCGGGGCCCCAACCCCACCCTGTGCCAGAGACAACACGCCAGGTGTCCTTGAACGTCTATCAAGGACGCTGTAACTGGTGACGTCGGACTGTCGTCTGGAGAGCCAACTGGAGGACGTGCTGTTGACTCTCTGGGCGGACAACTGTGCCTGGCCCCGCAGAGAGTGCCTGGGTCTGTGACCGCAGGGGACACGTGAGAGCTTGTTGGGAGGGGGTACCACATCTGAAACAGCTCAGGGAAACACTGTGCAGAGAGAGCGAGAAACAGAGAGGGACCGACAGGCAGACGGGGGCAGGGCAGAGAAGCAGGCAAGCGTAGCCTCCACTCGGGGAGCCGGGTGGCGGAAACATGGGAATTCTTTATTCTACGTAAGCAACTGCTTTTCAAGTCTATAACCTTTCAAACTTACATGTTGAAGAACAACACAAAAGGAGTTGGTGGCGGGGCCACCTGCTGTCAAGCGGCCGGTGAGTCTGTGAGCAGCGGACTCGCAGCATCGGGAGAAGCCGGCCGGGCAGCGCGCCGCTGTTGGGATGAAGCAGGTACAAACTCACCCGTAAGTGCTGCTAACTTCATTTTTAGCACCTGTCTTGCATTTTATAAATCAGCGTGAGTGAAAGGATGTTTACGAGGGGCTGGGGGAGACACGCTCAGCTGGTGGTGGGGGAGGGGCCGCGGCAGTGGGGAGCCCTCGTCGGGCAGGGGCTGCGGGGCCACAGGCAGCGGCAGGGGGGCTGGCCCTCACCCGAGCCCCACTGTCTTGCTCACCCAGGACCCCCCTCCTCTCACGGTTCTGACCGTCAGGGAGGGCTTCCCATTCTGCCACCAAAGCTCTTTTTTCCTACACTTTCAATCCCCGGGACTCAGTTGACCCCTCGGCTGGGACATGGCCCCCAGCTACCCAGCTGCACTGCTGCCTTCGCGACCAGGGCGGGTCTGCTCCTGCCCGGGCCCCTCCCTCCGTTCACCTCTGCCTTCTCTGCCTTTTCCTGGAAGGCCTGGCCCTCGCCTCCTGCTAAGGCGCGTGTGTCCCTGGGGGCCTGAGCTCTGCCCCCCACACTGGGCCCACCCGCTGGGCCTCCTCTGGCTCCATCCATTCGCCGGCCACCCAAGGGCGCTCGCTTTGGACCGTGGCTCCCCGGCCTCCTGCCTCTCGGCCCAGCCTGGGGCGGGCAGCCCGGAGGCCGCGCTGAGGCCCAGAGGTGGGCACGTGGGAATCCCCGTGACAGCGCTGCGCTGAATGAACGTGAATGAACCTGAAATCAAAGACGAAACCACAACGCCCGTGAGAGGAAACGAGGGGCGGCTCCAGAGAGAGTGGGGCTGCGTCGCCCAGAGAGATGGAAAAGCCGGGCCTGCGGGCGGCTGTGCGAGGCCCTGGTTTTTCCTCTTCAGGTGACAGTGGTGATTGTTTTGTTCTCTTTCTGATTTTTCAGAGTTTGGATGGTACGTTAGGGTTTCATACGAATCACTGTGAACAAACAGCCAGGTCCCTGGTTTCCGTGGTTTCAAGGCTGGTGCTGCGGCGCTGCTGGGACACATGGCGTGAGGCGCGGACGGCCTCACCCAGGAGCCCGGGCTGGGCCTTTCCAGAAGCCGTCACGGGAACCCATGGGAGGGACCGGAGGGAAGACGGCCACGGTGGGCTGGACACATCTTGCCCCTGACGAGGTCCGGCCGGCAGCGGGGCCCGAGACTCGGGCGGGGCTCCCAGGGGCCGCAGGCCCTCGGGGCTCCCAGGAGCGGACAGGCCCCGATGTGGGTCCAGGGATCCGGGGGCCTGGGCCGTGGTCCTCAGCAAGGCTACCCCTCAAGGGGGGACCCAGGTGCTGGGGGCATGAGGACACTGGGGTCACCTGGGCCTCTGGAGGGTCTCTGTGGGCTTGGAGCTGAATCATAGCTTTCGTGGAAATACCTGGAACTCATCCCTTAACTCCCGCCCCAGATGGCAATTCTCGCTTCCCTGACTCCCGGACCTGCACATTCAGGCTCTGGGCCTGGGCTTCCAAACCCTTCCCCATCTGATTCCCAGGCCCGGCCGCCCGCCTGGCCAGAGCCACGGCCTTCTCGGGGCCTCCGCCTGCCCACCCTAGCCCTTGGCCGCCCTGGCCCCAGGAGCAGATGTCATTCGGGAGGAAGGAGAGCTGGCGCCTCGCGGGCAGGAAGGGGGCACGAGCGGAGGGTGCCCTGGCGGCAGCCAGTTCTGTTCTCGGCAGCAGGGGGGCTGGAGTGGGGCTGGTGGCGGGGGGGCTGTTCTGGCTGCAGCATCTGGAAGGCTCTGGGGGGAGAGAGCTGAACAGCAGGACATGAGGGCGCGCCAGTTCCAGTGACAACGACAGGGAGGCTCGGGGGCCCCGATGCCACTGCTGCCCCACCCCGGCCCCGTGGTTGTGCTGGCGTGGGCCGGGGACCGTGGACCGAGGACCGAGGTGTCACGCCCGACATCCTGGGCGGTGGAGCTGGGGGCATCTGTTCCCACCCCCTCCAACCTGCTCAGTGACCCACTGGATCTCTGGGACAGCACAGGACACACACACACACGACCACCCACGGCTGACGGCTCCCGGGAACACGAGCCCTGCAGTGGAAACAGTGATGGAGCCGTGTCTGGCTGCGTCAGGCAGCTGTGCGCGGCACCGGCCTGACTCAGGGGAAGGAAGTGCTGTTTCCACTGCAGCTCAAAACAAGTGGTTTCAGGACGGCCTGTGTCACTGGCATTTCCCTGCTGTGTTTACGAGAGAAGGGAATAGGGCGTCGAGGTTACTCTAACCTCGTCTTTTACAAGAAACAAGAAGCCCCCAGTGGAACACAGGCGGGGGGCTGTGGCAGCCCCGGGAGGCGCTGGGGAAACCCACGGCGCCCGCCAGGGAGGGGGCCTCACCGCCCGGCTCTCTGGGCCGTTGCAGGGATGGAAACCCAGGGCCCTGTCTCCTCCGCGGGGTGGGCAGCTTGGCCCGGGGTCGCTCTGCACACAGCAGGTGTGCCGGCTCGGGGATCGCTGGAGCACTGCTGTCCTGCGGACTCTCAGTGACGTCGGCAGTTTGGCTGGAAGCCAGCTCCGTGGTCCAGAGGTGACAGCTCCTTCTCTGCGGGGAGGGGCTGCAGGGAGAAGGGTGACTATGCTGGTGACGGGTGACGGTTTCTGCAACACGGGGCGAGCAGGGCCGCAGTCCCAGCACCACGGCTGGGGTGGGGCCGGCCTCCTCTCCCTGGAAGGCAGCCCTGGAGACCACGCTGCCTCTGAAGTCACATACCGAGTTCGTGCCTGTATCTAAACTGGAGCGAAAGACAACAGACCAGAGGAAAGAGCCTGCGGATGACAGCAGGCCTGCTTGCCAGCCCCGCGTCGGGGCTGAGCCCGGGCTCCTCCCCGTGGGGGCTGTGATCGGGCAGCAAGCGATGGGAGAAAAAAGAAAACCCATTTTCACAAGGAGGCTTACTGGAAAATCTCTAATGAACAGAGTCGGAAGGGCTGCACAGCGATCTTGAAACCGCCTGCCATCACTTCAATGTTGTTCTCAAAGCCGCGCCTCTCCTGGGCCACGGCCTTGAGGCCTTGCCCCGGGGGCCCGGCACCAGTGCCCTCCGGTGGCCTCGCAGGCCCACCCTGGGCCGCAGGGTCACCTCTGTCGTGGGCAGAACTGCACCCAATGTGTCTGCTGCAGCTTGAACCCCAGAACCTCAGAGCGCGGCTGTGTCTGGAGCCGGGCCTTGAGAGGTGATCAACGTAAAACGGGGTCTCCAGGCTGGGCCCCGATCCAGGATGACATGGGGACGCGGACAAAGGTCCCCATGGGGAGGAGACGGCGGCCGCGTGCCCAGGAGGGTGGCCTTGGGAGAGGCAGCCCTGCTCGCACCCGGGTCTCGGATTCTGGCCTCCGGACTGAGTGGCCTTAAACCTCCTGTGTCTGAGCCGCCCCCTGGACTCAGTGCCCATGGCCCTTGCCGACCAACATGCTGCGTTTCTAGAGACTCGTGTTTAAAGAGGAACCTGGAATCTGATGAGCGGCTCACTCTATAGTGAGGGAACCGGGCCCCTAAGTCTCAGTGACTGTGTCCAACCAGCACTCAATGAGCGACCAAGGGGCGCCCGCCCCCAGGGGAACCAGGCAGGTGCGCTCAGGTGCAGCCTGCTCCCAGAGGAGGAGGAGGAGAGACTGGCCCCGCAGGAAAGCTCCAGATGGAGGAAGGGACTGGACGAGCTGGGGTGACATCAGAGGGGCAGCTCTGGTGATAGGCGTGAGGTGCAGCAGGGAGCCAGGAGGGCCCTGAGCCCCCCCCGGAGAGGGGTCACTAGGGCTGCACGTGGAGGCCGGGTGGCCAAGAGGCGCCTGCAGAGTCCAAGGTCCAGCAGGGCAGATTCTGGACCTGATTTTAAGGCACATGAACAATATCCGCTAGTAGAACGCATGTGGGCACAAAAGAAAGACCAGCCAAGAGTGACCCCCAAGGGCTCGGGGGAGACAGGCGGACGACCTGGGGGAGCCGGGCCGGAGCCGCATTCCAGCAGGGTGCCCACCAGTTCCGGGGGTGACAGCCTCTGACGCAGCGCCTGCCCCCTTCAGTCCCAGGCGCCGGGAGCCAGGACTTGCCACACAGCTCCCTTCTCTCCTTCGGGCTCTCGTCACAAGTCTCACTTCTACATTTGTAAACCCCACAACGGTGTAGACAGCCGTTTAAAAAAGTTAAAAGTAAGAAAAACTTCTGAGATAGTCCCATTTTTACAATTTCCAGTGCTCCTCTGTGCACGTGCAGGTAACAGTTTCCACCTGGTATCATGTTTTGATTGAAAAGCTTCCTTCGGCTTTTTTTTTGCAGTGCAGGTCTGCTGTGAGGCCTCTCAGTCTCGGCTGGAAATTAATGGTCTCAGCTTCAGTTTATCTGAAAACATCTGCACTCGACCCCCTCACTTTCGAGAGATCCTTTGACTTGGCACAGAATTCTGGACAGGTGACTTCCTTCAGGACTGAGGATAGTTACCCGTCTTTGTCACGCATAGCGTGGGAGGAGACGCCGTCTGTGATTCTGCACACAGTATTGCTTTCCCTCTGGCTGCCTGTGTTTGGAAGGGACTGGCTTGAGTGCACAGGTGTGTGTGCGTGAATTACGTTCGTATTTTTCCTGTTTGGCGTTCTCAGGGCTTATTGGATCTGTGGTTTGTTGTTTTCATTAATTTTGGAAAAGTTCCAGGTATCATCCCTTCACTATTTCTGTCCTATTCTGTCTCCAAGAAAGGACGTTAGACCACCTGACACTGTTCCCGGTTTCCGGATGCCCTGTTCAGGTTTCCCCACCGCCTTGTTTCTCTTTGGATCATCTCTGCCGACCTTTCCCTCAGTTACGTCCATTCTGCTAAAGGCCCACTGGTGACTCCACTCCCGATGCTGTGTTTTCGTTTCTAACGTTTGCACGGGGACCTCTGTTTCCACCCCGCGCTCGTGTCCTCCGCTGGCTTCTCGAGTGATCTGTGTGGCGTTCCTCCCCCCGGGGTGTCTCTGGGGATGGTCTGCTGATCGTTTGATTTCTTGAGGAAGGTTTCCCCTCAGGTCCCGTGTGTGTCTCGGACCCTGGCTGAAGGACAACATCACGTGTAGAAGCGGGCTGACCTCCTCCATCACCGCTGCCGTGGGGCGTGGGGTCAGCCAGGAGCCGGGCTGCGTTTGGGTTTCATTCCGCTTCCAAACAAACATTTGCCTTTGCTGCCCGTGAGGGTCAAAGTCCTTGAGTGGTGGCACCTGCGACTTGGCGCTGAGTGGGGCCCCCCGGCTGGGAGCCCCGTCTTCAGTGGTCCCTGCCTGCCCGTGCCGCGGGGGGTCTGCCTTCTGCTCCACCCACCCCGAGGGGAGAGCGGCTCCTTGACGCCTCCTGGGCCTTCCTGGGGTCCCTCCCTCTCACTGCTCCGTCTCCAGCAACATTCCAGCACCCACCTTCGTTGAAGACCTAGTCGCCTCTTAAACCTACAGACCCTGAGAGCTGAAGGGACCGCCTGGCCCAAGCGCTCCTCCGGCCCGTTCCCCACGTTCACACGGCCCAGGGCCACGAGCCCACCTCCGCCCAGCTCTGTGCCGGGAGGGCTGGTCCGCCTGTAACTTCTACCCATGAAACCCACATGTTTAGGCTAAAAATAAGTTCAATACATCTTCGACGTGACAGCTCTTCAAACACTTGAAGACAAATATTATTCATCCACATATTAATTAAAACACTTCGTGCCAAAGTGCCAGACACTGACAGACATTCAGAGATGGAAGCGTAGAACCTTGCGCTCCAGGGTCTCAGAGTCTAGAGCGAAGGCGACACCAGGGCGAGACGGTAGCAGCGGGGATGGAAACGTCCACAGCGCGTCTGGGAACACAGGGAAGGGAGTCTGGCCGGAGGGACAACGTGCTCGGAAGGGGTGCCCGGAAGGGCTGAGATGGGGAAGCGGGAGCTCGTCGGGGACGCAGGGGGAGGCGGGCCTCTGGGCGGTAAACGCGAGGCATGGAGGCGCGTCTGGGAGCAGTGAGAAAGTGTGTGTGCAGGAGGGTGGTGAGCGCGAGCCTGGGACCGGGCCACGTCGTGGAGCTGTTTCTGGAGCCCCGCTGCTGCCGGTTGGGGGGGGGGGGACCATGCCCACCAACCACACTGCTCTCCATATTCAGTGAGAGCCTGAGGGGGACAGTCTTACACGTGTGTCTGAACAGGGCTTTCCCCGCAGGACCGCGTGGTGAACACACTCACCAGACGACACTTGTGGGGCCGGGAAGTGGGTGGGCACATCTTGGCCATCACAGCCATGGAGGTGGCGTTTAGTGGGGTGGGTGCATCTTGGCCATCACAGCCATGGAGGTGGCGTTTAGTGGGGTGGGTGCATCTTGGCCATCACAGCCATGGAGGTGGCGTTTAGTGGGGTGGGCTGGGGCCTGGGACGCAGAGAAAAGGGCCATGTGACAAAGACTAAAGCCCCCAGAGCAAGAGAGGCTGCGAGGTAGACCTGCCACCGGAGGGGGGACGAAGGTCATTTTCAGGGTTAGGGTTAGAGGTTGAAGGGGTCGAGCCTAAGGACCAGTAAGAAGGCAAGGCTGTCTGACAAGGAGGGAGGCTGAGCGTGTGGCCTGAGGGCAGAGGCGAGGGTGACAGGTGGACAGGTCTCGTGGTCGCCTGAGCACCGGCCAGGCGCCAGCAAGGCCCATGGAGCTGGGGTGGCCCTCACGGAGGGTGAGAAGGCCTCCCAGAAACACCCTGGGGGCGGTGCAGCCACTCTCACCTCCTCTCCTGCCACCAGAAGCCGGGGGCGGGGATGGGCTCTGCAGAGCTGGCGGCGAGGGGGCAGCGGGGTAGGGGCTGGCCTGCCGCAAAGTGCCCAGGGATGCCTGGAAGCCGCGAGCCAGCGGCGGGTTTTGACTCCCTTCCCAAACCACCTCCTCTGCCCTGAAGGCCTGTGCCAGATGCAGAGCTGCCCAGAATCTCCTCGGTGGCCCTTCTCACTTGAACTTCCAGCAGGTTGAGAAAGTGGTCCTCAAACTCTCCCCCAGTGATTTATTCTGGAATATCCCGGGGCTCAGGGGAGCCCGCAGAGACAGCAGGTGCGCCCGCACGCCTCGCGCTGGCCTCCCCGACGACTGCACCCCCAGGGATGGCCCGCAGCTGTGTGAGTGGAGGCACCAGCCCTGCAGACACAGGCCTCTCAGCCGGAACGGGGCGTCTCCTGTGCCCTCTGCAGCGGCCGGGCGATGTCACGCGCAACTCGGGATGTCTGGTGCAGCCCCGTGGGGTACGGTGGGCACAGGGGAGGGGCTGGGGCGGTGGACGGTCTGCAGCCTGGACTGCTCCCCTGGCCGAGAGGGTGAAGGCACCAGCTCGTGGCGGGTGGTTGTGGGAAGGGACGGCCGCCTGATGCCGCGGTAATGGCCCTGGCGCCTTGTAGTTTACAAACTTCCACAAAATGACGACGGGGCATGGGGGTCTGGAATCTGGCCTGTCTAACTGCAGGCAAGCGAGGGGCCTGGTCACCCCTCAGGTCGAGGATCGGCTGCCCGGAACTCCTGCTGGTCCCCAGCTCAGGGAGGGCTTCTGATCCACCTGATGTTTCACTCAGCTCTCCAGAAAACCCAACTCAGGCGGTAAGATTCACATCTAAGAAGCAGATGGTGCAACCTGGTCTTCACGGCGTCTTTTCAACCAAGATGTAAGACTGTGCTGCGAACGGGGACCAGCTAACCAGGCCGTGGGGAAGAGGAGATAGTCCGACCCGGGGGCTGGAGCTGGTGCTGCTCCCTGGCTCCGAGGCGTCTGTCCTGAGCCCTGGGGACACTTCCCCACAAGGAATGCGGGGCCCCTGTTCTCTTGTGCTCTTGAACCCACTGTGTTTGTGTTTTGACATATCCCAGAGTACGTCAGTTTCATTTGTGAGGTGAGTTAGCAACTGTGTTGTCTATTTTTATAAAGAAACTTTTTGTGAATGAAAGCGTGTGTGGGTTTTGTTACAGATGAAACACTGAGCTTTCCCGGGATGAAGTGGACGAGGCCCGGCCCCCGGGGTCGGCGGGGAGCAGAGGGAGGGAGGGCCCCTGTGCAGGCACCACTGGGCGCTGACCCCCCGCCTTGGGCTTAACTGGAGAGGGCCCCACACACAGGGCGGGAGTCAGCCCTCCACCCAGCCCAGCCCCCACCTGCCTGAAAGCGAGGAGAGGAGAACCAGGGTCTTGCACTGGCCGAGCCCCTCCTTTCTGTCAGACCCAGGGTGCGGTGGGAGGGGCCCAGCCGACAACACGGACGCTCTGCCCCCGGGCCCCCAGCATCTGGCCCAGCACGAGCTTGTCTCGGGCCTCTCGCAGCCGATTCCCTCCAGCCTTCCCGGGGCCCAGCCAACAAGGCCAGGGTGGCGGAGGCTCAGAACCTGGCAACTCTGCACCAGAAGCCACGTGGGGCTGCCCGGATTCGCGGATGTGGACCTGAGGAGACAACTGAGGCCCCCACAGGGGCTCGCGGAGCAGGAGCCCCTCGAGGCGGTCCACACATTGACAGCGCAGCCGGGCCGGGCCAGGGCCCTTAACGATTCTTGGACATGGATCAGCTAAATGACTAAGTTTGAGCACATTTCCTAAACAGTGACCTGTGTCATCTTTCCGGCTGCATTTGCCCCAGAGCCCCCGTGACAGGCAGGGGGTCTCGCCGGAGGCCTGCCTCCTAGGACTCGTGTGGGGGCCTGTCCTCTCCCTGGGAAGGCCCCCGCTCCCCACGGCTCTGCTGGCGTCTCCCAGCTGCGGTGGCTTCTCGCTCATGGCCTTGGAGTCCTGAGTGGTGCATCCAATTCCTCCAAACCCAGGAATGCCAGGGAGTCGGGGGAGGAGAGAACAGCGCTCATGCAGGTGAGCGCAGGGCGGGGCCCACAAAGGAAGTGCTCTGAGCCCTCGAGGGGCAGGGCCTGGGGGTCTGTGCTGGAACAGCGTGCCTGGTCACCAGGTGGGCCTCCCAGACCCGTGGACACCAGCCTTCAGACAGGACCCACGGCTCCTTCACAAGGAGACTAACCAGAGCGCTTGTGCCCAGGGGCAGGTGGAGACGGAGCACTGGGCGACGGGGACAGTGCGGGACGCACCTCCTTACCTGTGAGACGCCAGCAGAGGCAACACACTGCTCTTTCTTAATCACACTCGCCTTTTTCAAAGCTTCTGATGAGGGCCTACATGTTCGAAACCCGTTTGTCATTTGAAACGTCACCTTCTACACACTGGCGCTTCACGCTGCAACTCAGGGCTGTCAGGCACGGACCCCTCCGTCCGTCTGCTCCCCTCCCACAACACTCTCCTTGACGAGGGTGCAGGTCCCGTGCGAGTCCCGGCCGGGACGGGGCGCTGCTCCCGTCGGCGAGGACCTGCTCAGATGGCAGCCGTTCTCCACTGACTGTCAGATCCAGGGCCTCAGCGTGACCAAGAATTATCCTGCTTTTAAGAACTGACTCAGGTTTCCCGCACCTGGCTCTGTCCTTCGCGGGCCCTGGGGCCGTGCCCGCCCCTCGCAGCTGCTCCAAGGGCCGTGTCCAGCCCGTCTGCTGGCTGTCCGCACTGCGTCTCTCCTGTCCTTTCTGCGCTCTTACTCTCCTCTCTGCTTTCCCTGGGCCAACTCACGCCCAGTCTCTCTTCTCCTCGAAGCTTCTCTCCACTGCACCTCATGTTCTGGTGCAAAACTTTTCATTATTGTTCGGCTCCTGATTTTTTCTAATTTTTGTGATGGTTTTTTTTTTTTTTTGATCAAAGTGTTCTTCAGAATCTGTCCTAAAATTTTCACACATGTATTGGGTTTTAAAAGTTACCTTCTACGGCTGGTTTCTGATCACGTCCTGCTGAGGTCAGAGAACCTGCCACCGGCTCGCCGCCACCCCTCTGCGGTCAGGCCTCGGACTGATGCTTATAGTTCTGCCAAGTTAAGGGTTCTAATTGTGCTTTTCAAAAAATTTCTTTAATGTTTACAATTATTTTGCCTGCTTAATCTGCTCACGCTGAGAGAAGTGAGTGTGGACTGTGGGCTCCAGCAGGTTCCACACCGTTCCGAGGCTGTGCTGAGTGCTCCTAAGTTTAGAGCCAGTTTTGTCTTCCTGAGCACATCTTGCCTTAAAGCCTGTTTGGTAACAGATTCGCACCTCGAGCTTTCTCCTCATCGATACTCCCACAGCATCCTCCTTTTTTGGTCTGGCATTCTCTTGCTCTCAATCCCTATGAATCTCTATCTTTCAGGGCCCAGAAATGCCACGCAGATGGAGTTTTTGCTGTTGTTCCAACCTGAGCTTCTATTGTATCTGAAAACATTAGTCCTGACATTGTGTTAATTCATTTAAAACTTTTTTACCTTCTTGGTTTGCATTTTCTATCTACCCTTCACTGCGCTGTGGACCCCCCAGATTAATTACTTCTATTGCTTTTTTAATTCCTCACCAACATACAGTGATTTGAAAGTTTTCTATTTATCTTTCCTTTTTAAAAATTAAACATAATTTTTCATTTTTAAATAATCTAAAACTCATAGAAAGTTTCAAAAACAGTATGAAGAATTCCCACGTGCCTTCCCTTCACCCAGCTTTCCGAATAGTAACATCTCAGGCGGCTGCTGCACAGCAGCCGAGACTGCGAAGGTCGCACCCACAGGGCTTCTTCCGGGCAGACTGCAGGCCTTCTTCACGGCCACCTCCCGTCCACGGTGGCCCCCCGCGGGACCACAGCTGCCTGCTGTGTCTCCAGCCTGGGTGGCCTGGCCGTCCTCAGGGACTGGACACTCCTGGAGACCACCAGCTTGGTGCTCTGTGAAGTGTCCCCTCACGGGGCTTATTCCATGTTTCCTTGTGGGTAGACTTGAGTCACGAGCAACGCTTCTCTGGTATTTTTACCAAAAACATGTCAGTGCTGCCTGCCGGCAACTGGAGCTGTTTGTTCCAGACACTCGGCGCAGCACACCTGTCCTTCCGGCCACACCTCCTAATTCAAGGCGGGGAGACAGCCCAGGCAGCCTGCAGGGTCCGACGGGCGAGGAGAGACCCCTCGTGGGTGCTGGGACAGCTGTCGAGAGGCTCTTGGGGCTCAGAAGGAGCAGTGCCGTCAAAGTCTCAGACTTCCGTGATGGCTGCCTTCTCGTCACTAAGACCAGATTCTAAGTCATTATTTTAAGAATCCAGAAGCTAAGAAAAAAGACTTTAGTTCATGAGAATTAAGGGGCAAATCAGAGATGCTCCTTGTGGCAGTCTTACCAGAATTTGTTTTGAGGCAGAAAACATTTGGCTTTCCCAAGGGTCTGATTAAATCTTAGAAATAATGCAGACAGCTCATAAGGGGAAACAGACCTGCAGAACAAAGACGGTGATTTTCCAAGGGCCTCCTCAGGAGCAAGTCAAACAGAAATCAAGCCTGGCCCTCCCACCTCTGCAGCGGCTGCGTGGACGAGGTCACTGGCAGAGCAGCCGACGGTCTCTGCTGGAGGCTCCCCCGGGGCTGGGAGGATGCGGACCAGGCGTGGGGGCCAGGCGTGCGGCCCAGCTCGAGGAGGTTCAAGGAGGAGAAGTGCGCCTCCCAGGAGGCTTCGTTTACTCAGCATGTCTCCTGAGCAGCGTCCACACACGCTCGCGCGTGTGTAATGCAGCCGACCGCTCCGCTCCCCGGGGCGCTGGAAGCCAGCACAGAGCGAGTCCGCGTGCAGAGGCGTGAGCAGACCCCCGGGAGGGAAGTGCTTCCCGGCCGCTGCGGAGCCGGGCCAGGCCGGTGCCAGGTGGAGGAGCCTGCTCGGACCCCCCAGGGCACGCCCCGAGCTGCCCCACCTCCCACAGCCTGGGGTTTCTCCTGCGCCGCTCCAGGCTTCTGAGCTGGAAGCCTCGGCCGCTGATCTGCATCGGCTCCCTTGCCCGGCACGGCAGCTGAAGTTGCCCACCCGCTCTAAGCACCCCTTGAACTGCGCCCTCAGCTGTGACGTTTCACTTTTCTCTTAGTTTGTTCATCTTTCACTCAGTCCTAAGTGTTTCCTAAATTCTCTGGTGACTTCCTCCTCAACTCATGAGCTACCTGAAAGTGTGCAGCGTAACTTCCAAACAATCAGTTTTTCTAACTGTTTTACTGTTACTGACTTCTAACTTGATCCTCTGTACGACTTAAGCACTTCACTGTTTTTAGACCTGCCTGCGGCCCCGCACCCGGTCTCCCCTGGTGAACGGCCCACAGTGTCGAGGGCAGCGCCTCACGTCACTCGTGACGAGGAACTCAGGATACATCACAAACTCAGTCGCCAAGACAGGGGCAGGGTTGGGAGAAGTGACTCCAGTTTTGGAAGAGGTTCTATTGTGGGTCGAATGCTGCCAACGGCAGCGAGTCTCTAGAGAAACCAAGAGTCGACCGACGCAGGAGGCACAGCGCCTTACTCTGGGAAACTGCCACAGCTCCCCCCTCAACTTCAGCAACCCCCCGATCAGTCAGCAGCTGTCAACACCGGGGCCGGACCCTCCACCAGCAAACAGGTGACAGCTCCCCGTGAAGGCTCAGATGACGCTCAGCGCGTTTCAGGCACAACGCCACGGCACTCACAGCGCGGTGTCAGCGCAGCCCTCACAGACACCGTGAAACCCGCGCTCGCGTGCCTGCCTTGTGCCGCTGCCCCACTTGCCGCAGCGTCTGGACCCGAACCCGCGCCGCGCCCGCCGCCTGCCTGCGCCGACCCTGCCGACTGTCCGCTCGTGTGATCTTCTTCTGTATCTCCTGACGCAGGCGTAGACGTTCCACGTTGGCTTTTCGGCAAGACTGCATCACTGTTGTGCTGTGGGGCTTTGTTCTGACTGGGGAGTAAAAGACGGTTTCTGCACTGGTGCCTCTGGCACCCAGGGGCGGGGAGTGGGCCATCAAAGCGGGAGCCCGCGGCTTCCCTCCACTAACACTTCCTTCAGGTTTTAAAGGTTGCAGTGAATGATCACATCCAACGAGCAGCAGGTCTGAAGACTGCACGTGTAAGCAGTTTGCTGTGACGAGCAAGCAAAGCAAACAAACAAACAGCCTGAACTTTCAGTTACAGACGACAGATTGAAACCACACGTTAACCTTCGCTCTAACCAAACCCTACAAATATGACGGAGCAGTTTTGCGTGTGTGTCTGTGTCTACCAGGACGTACACTGAAGACATGCAAATACAGTCACTCACTGCATGTAACAGTAACATACGTCATACACGGACAGTCAATAACACAGTTAAGTGTGTAGACAGATTCAAAGTAAAATGGAGGAAGGGAGGGAGCAGTAGCCACAAGAGTCTGAAAGCTGCCATGTGCGCGGGTGAGTAGAAACACATCCCAAGTTGTCAGCGCGAGGAACAAAGACGCAGCCTGGTTCACACTGCAAACCCCCAAGGGCTCAAGCAGCTGCCGTCTAGGGACTCCTGGAGTGGGGATGAAGGTGGTCAGTTTAGAGAGGGCAGACGTCCCTGGGGCTCTGCACCCCCACAGCCAAGCAGCGGAAGGCGCAAAGCAGGCGCCCACGACACCAGGCCCAGCTGAGAGCAGGGTGCCGCCCTGGCCACGTGCCCTGGGCTCAAAAGAGCCCTGCCTGGGAAATCTGATCAGCCCCAGAAAAGTGACCAAAGCACGCTAACATCCGACTCCCCGACCCGCTGCAGGGAGCGCCCCATCCGACTCGGGCTTCTGGTGCTCTGTGGAGATAGGGAGAGATGCCCAAAGCTTGCTAGAAATCTGAAGAGGACTTGTGACATTCATTGTGACACATGAGACAGAAGAATAAAGCAACTGGAGACCGTGAAAAAAGAAAGGAAAACAACTTCCAGGAGAGTATTATTGTTCCCAGAGAAATGAGAAATGAGCAGGACTCTATGAAAAGAACATCCGAAGAACAAAAGCTTCCCATACGTTAAAAGCAACACAGCAGAACGGAGAACCCGACAGGGCAGCACAACATGAGGACGTTTCGCAGAAAACAGGACAAAGACAAGGAGAACAAGAGGAAAGATTTTTAAAATTTAAAAAAGGACCAGGATAGGAATCCGAATGCTGAAAACAGAGGGAAAAAAACAAACAGACAAGAACAACCCACCAGGGGCAGAGGAGATTCAAAGAAATAATTCAAGAAAAACCCCTGGAATCAAAAGACATGAGACTGAGCGCTGGGAACAAAAAGGCGTCACACCCAGAACAAGACGGTGAACTTACGAACACGGAAAAGGAGGAGGTCCTCCCGACAGACAGGGACGCAGAGACAGACCCCTCTACGCCAGGCCTGAGATTCGAGGAAGAGAGACCCCAACGCAGAACTCCTGTCCAGCCAAGCGGTCACACAGACCACCGTCGAGTCAGGCTTCAGAAACTCACCTCCTGGACACTCCCCTTCCTGGGAGGTGCCAGACCACGAGGGAAGGCAGTGCAGCTGGGCTGGGGGAGGCGAGGCAGAGGGAGCTCCCGGGGGGCAGGTGTGAGGCCGGCCGGGCGGAACTGGCTGGAGGGAGTCCGCAGGGCTGGGGTGGAGGGGCCGGGGGTCAGAGGGACTCACGGAGGAAACACAGGAGGGCCGTGGGGAGGGTCCCAGCCGTGGGGGATGGGGACGTCCCCGAGTCTGCAGGGCCAGGGAAAGGGGACTCTGGGGGGGGAGGTGGGCAGGGGCACATGGACAGGGGAGCCACTGGGCAGCGGATGGTCTGCCAGGCTGACCCTTCAGAGCCGCACGTCCTGCAAGGCTGGAGCCCTGGTCTTCAGGGAAGCGGTGGCCCGCAGACAAAGTGCAGCTGGCAGGGCCGGCCCAGGTCCCCAGCGTCTCTGGTTTTGCCCTCACAGCTCTCTGGCCACTCACGAGCTCCTCACAGCCAGGCCTCCACCTCCTGAGGGTCACCCCGGACACATCTGCACCTCACAGGCCCACAGTCGGCCTCCTGCTCTTGACTCCTGTGACCTGGCCCCACTGGGTCCTCAGGCTGAAGGTGTGGGGACAGGTGGGCAGGAACACTCAAGGAAAACGTGGCAGAAATACTGTAACCACCACGACGGTCTCAGCAGCAGCCAGCGCTCCTCGAGCCTGGAGGCCAGGGGTCCAGTGCAGAGAGGCCGCGGGCCAGGGCCCGGCCGGCCTGGTGGAGGGGTGCTGCCAGCTCACTGCCCGCACCACGAACAGGACGCCCGCAGGCCCAGCTCTGCTCGTAGAGCGCTTGTTGTTATGAATTTATAACCTGGGCAGGCACAGACAGACTGTCCAGCGACACACACGGGGAAGTGGATTAAAAGTGTGGATGAACAGAAAATGAGGGGACAGCGCAAACACACAATGACTCTAGTAGGAAGAGCGCGCACGCCGCGCGCGAAGCCAAGCTGATGCGAAGGCCGCTGCTCCGCGTGCGCACAGCAAGCACACGACCCGGCTCACAAGTCCACACGGAAGCCTTTACGACCGCACGGCTACGGAGACGCTGACGACCATCATTTTAAGTGTGTATTAAGTAAACTGCACCTTGCTCTACTTGCTTTAGAAACCCCACGTAGATTTAACAGCTGGTCGAAATTCGTGGGAGCTGCTGAGAACGCGTGTCACGACACTCACAGCCGTCAGCTGATCCTCGGGGTGCGTGACGGGAACGGGCGCGCACCGGCGTCTTGCACCACATCAGAACCGAGCGCCACCCGTGCCATCCCCCTTCCGCAGGAAACCGTGCAGGACGGAGACAGGACAGTGCCTCGGCGCTGCCTGCACGGCGTCCTTTCTAGATGTGCCCTCCCGAGGCGCTGACGCAGTCTCAGGACGCCCAGGCTGCTCCGGAGCGCAGAGGGCCAGGCCGACAGTGGGCCCGACAGTGTGAAGGCAGCTCCGGGACCCTCAACTCTTCTTTTCACCTTCTAGAAAATCTGCCCCAAGTCCTGGTTTCCTCACGGCTTTTTTGTGACGTCGTCACACTCAGGCCCTCCGCCTGCACACTTGGTGCTTCTCCTGCAGCTCAGGCGGCTCCTGAAATCCCCTCTTCCAAGAAGCCCTCCTTGAACCCTCTCCTCCGGGTCTGCGGCTTGAGGCGCCCACTCCCTACTCCGAGCCATGCAAGTTCTGACCTCCTCCCCATTTACTGAGATTTCGTTGTCCTCCAGTACCCCGTGCTGCCTGGTGGGGGGACGCAGGAGGCCCGTTCGCTGGATGCAGAGATGCCACCAAGCTCCCCGAGACCTGACTCCCTCACCTGGAACCCAGGGTCTGACATCTGCAGACACAGCCCTGGGAGGGGCAGCACATGACAGGGCCTGGCGGAAGGAGGGTCAGCCGGGACGCCTGGTAAATGCTTTCTGAAAAATGATCAGACAGACGAAAAGTGAACCGGGATGGAAGCATTTATTCTGAGTGTGAGAACCACATGCACAGAAGGCTACTTCGCTAATGAAAATGTCGAGCATGGTGGATACAGGGGTTAACACACTTAGGAAAGACAACACTCTGTGTGTTTCTTAGTAAGCTTTATCCAGATGTTTGCAGAAGATTAAACTTTCCCTTCCAGTTGCTAGGACTCCCCCCCAGACACCAAATGAACGAGCACAACGGTGACTGAGGCACCGGACGGACAAGCACACGGCCACCCTGGCCCCAGGGCTCCATCCTGACACAGACGTGAGCGTCAGTGTGGGAAGGGGCTCTGGGACACCCTGCAGAAACACAGACCCTGACTCAGCCGTCTGAAGCAAACGGCGTGACGAGGTCAGGTAGCAGAGCTGCCTCTGAGACCGGTCACGGCAGCCTGGCCCGCTCTGGTAAAGCGAGTTGCAGCAGCTCCTCCACCGCGGCCAGAGCAGACCCCGCTGGGGCGGGAAGTGCTGGGGGGAAGGGGCTGCCAGGGGCCGGAGGGAGGGCGCGGGCAGGGTGGGCTCTGCAGGGACACCTCCGACGAGAAGCCCACGTCGCGTTCGGGGTGAGTCACAGAAGCAGCCTGACGTCACGAGCGCTGCCGACATAAAAACCAGGCAGCAAAATCAACTCCGACGCTGGGGCACAAGTAATCCCCCCAGATACAACGCCTTTCATGCAGGCCACACATTTTTCTAAAAGTCTGCTTGATTTAGGAGAGTAAGAGCCAACTGTGTGAAATAAAGTTTTAAGGGCAGCTGCACAGCTCAGGACAGCAGAAGCTCCCACGACGTTCAAACGTCACTCTCCAAATCTCTCCTCAATCTCCTGGGGCACAGTGAGAACCCGGAAAATGCTTCAGGGCGGTCCCGGGCGTCCCGGAAGCACCTCCCGCAGCCACTCCCACCAGCACTCAGCAAAGGAAAAATCTCTCTTTTAGAAAGGTATTTTAAAGTCACACAGACCTAACGTAGTAACAAATGCCAAGGCAAATACTGCTCGGGCGTTTTGGTTGAAATAAAACATACACCGACGTCTAGGCTACCAATTCCAGGGAAAGAAAGAGGGAGAGACCGCACCCCCAGCCAAGCTTTCCAGAACTACCTCTGGGCCCAGGGAGCCTCCGGCAGGGCACTAGGTCCTCGCGCTGGGCGGCGGGGCGGCCTGGAAGCAGGCCAGCTGCAGGTGCATGCCGCTCCGGACCCGGCCCAGCAGCTCCTCCAGCAGCCTGCAGAGGGCCAAGACCCGCTCAGAACCAGACCCGGCCGCCTGGGCGGCCTCTCCCGCAGAAGGGCCATTTACAGGTGGATTCTGGGCTCAATGACAGCAACAGGGCAGAGGGAGCACACGCTTCCACACACAACCCTCCCGCCCGTTCCCCAGATGAGCTAGATCCCTCCCCAGAACGGGCAGCTGCCCAGGTGTTCGCACCTGCACCTTCAGTCCACAGACCCTGAAACCCACCCTCCACGCTGCTGCTGAGCACACAGCCCACGCCATGCTCCAAGGCCCCAATCCCGCCAGCGTGGCCCTGGGCCACCTTCACCACCACCCCCGCCCCACAGCTTCTGGCCTGTTCTCCGGTCCTCTTACTCTGCATTCCTGCCCTTAAATATTGGGCGGGGCTGAGCTGAAGGGTCTGTTCTCACTCCGCTAACAGCTCAACTGGTTTCCTTAGCTGGGCCGACATTTCTGTATGGTTTTCAGACCAGAGGTACAGGTCTGGGGTCAAGAGACGACCTCCTGGTTCCACACTGCCCCCCCTCCACCCCCAGCCCAGCACAGCCCCGTCCTGCCTCCATCACGTGAACGCCGCCTCAAGGGAAGGTGGCTGGGACTCTGCGACATGTGCCTGGCCTCGTTCTGCCTCAGCTCAGAGCTTCCTGCTGCACAAGCAGCAGAGCTTCAGGTGGGGCTGAGACCACCAGCAGGACGCCGGTGAGACGCGTTGCACGGACACCCTCAGCCCTCTCCCCGGGCGGGGCGGGGTGCACACTGCTGGCCCCGAGCCCCGCACTCCCTGTCCTCTCTCACATTTCTCTTAAGCGCCTTCTTCTTGAAATTTAGGATAATGACAGTTTACTGAATGAGTCAAAATAAACTTCCTTACCAAATTTCCTGTGCCAGTCGCTTAAAGCAAGCAAAGAACTAACTTCTAGACTGTCACAAACCCAGAAGGTCTGGCCACATTTAGTCACAATGCAGACTTGATGGTGCCCAGCACCGCTGCTCTCAGACGGAGCCGCGGCTGTTAACAGCACATTTAGGAAACAGACCTTGTGTGGCCATCTGAGCTCTCGAGGACAGCCCGGAACTTACTTTGCATCTGCTCCACTCGAAAGCTGAGGCAGGGCTTCCAGAGCCTGCTTGAAACTGGACCTGCAACACAGAGACACAGCACCTTGAGCCTGAGAGCCCAGCCCGCAGGGCGGGAGCGTCAGTGGGAAGCCTGTCCGAGTGCAGAGAAGCACACGGCCCGAGGCAGCAGAAGCAGGAGGGAGAGTGAAAGCGAGAGCACGGGTCTGCAGGAGCAGGCCAGAAACTCAACCAGGAGGTAGCACTCAACTTGAAAAGCGAGCGAGAAACCGATTTTTACACCAGGTACTGCTCATGGCGGATGAGTTTAGCGTGGACGTGTTAAATTTTAAAGGGGCCTTTACTGTGTAGAAAAGCACCTGGCAAGCAGGGAGGGAACTAAGCGGAGACAGGGCTGATCCTGCGCAAACTGAACCCAGCGGGGCTTCTCCAGTGCAGACACGTTGCGGGGCCTGAGCTACGTACAGCCAGCACTGCAGAGTAACCGGACACGCCTCTGCTTAGCTGTCTCCATGTCTAAAGTCTGCGGGATCACGGAGAGATGCAGGTATATACGTACTTTAAAAGTCCAACATCATTTCATTTCATGAGAAATAGAAAAAGAAGTGAATTTAAAAAACCGCCAATTTGGTATATTCAACTTTGTAAAGTACAAAGTACCAAAAAAGTTACGGAACCAAGTGAAAAGCATTTTAGGGACATTACTTGGTAATAACTCGAACCGCTCAGCCCCCCTCCCGGGGGGGATGGACTCTCCCCGCTCCTGACGTGGAGACGTGTCTCTGCCTCCACCTGACATCGTTCTGTTTCTCGGAAACCTCTCCTCAGTCAGCAAGAAAGAAGAGCAGGCCATTATCTTTACTTTACACCCAACAGTGGTGAGGTCTCGACACACTGTCTCCTTTAATTCGCCCAAAGTTTGTCTACAAAGTGTTATTATCCTCCTTCCACAGATGAGGAAGTCGGGCTACGAGAGGTCCGGTCGGTGGGAATGAACCGCAGAGCGAGGTGCCCACGGACCGCGGGTGGGGCCTCCAGCCTCCGTTACTCGGGACTCAGGGCAGAACAGCGTGGTTGGGAAGGCAGAGGGGGCTCCTGGCCAGCCCTCACGTGGTGGGAAAAGGGGCAGAAGTCTCTTCGTTGTGGTGCCGACAGTCAGGATCAGCACCAGTCAGCACCAGAAGCTGGAAGCGAATGAGCAAGAACATCGCACAAAGTGTCACAGGCGCTCTGCTTGTGCACGACTTGGCACGTTAGCAACACGGCCCTATTTCCCAGGTAATGCTGCTAACGGAGTAAACAATTTTCTATGGGCAAGTAGTTAGCTGTTTCAGTTCACCTACTGATGTTTCAATGATAGGAAATCCTGACTTTCATTCAAAACAGCTAAAAATTATCATCAAATTTCCACTACAAGACTTTGCACAGAAACCACAAGGCTTCCTCCTATGCTGACACTTACAGTGCCTGAACTGCCCTCAGAGTCTGCTATGAAGACTGACTCAATTCTTATTTTCTCCTTTTTAACACGAGTATGTGACCCTCTGCTACATCATTCATGCGACTACGATTTACTTGGTGAATGAGAAACAATTACATGAAACCCTTTTTTCCTTCACACTGAGCTGCAGAGCAGCAGCTCAGGAGTTGCGGCTTACTGCAGGCCTACGCTTTTTAACTAAATCCTTGGTCAAATATAAGCCCTGCTGCATCACACGGTCATGGTGTTCACCCTGCTCAGCCATCTTTACCAACAGCTTCACCTCCAAAGAGTGTTTAGAACAAGAACAGTCAGCATCTCACCGGCTTTCAGGTGTCAGATGAGCAGCCACAGTGTCCCTCAGAGCGCAGATTTCAAGCCTCGCCTGGAGGTGAGAGAAGGGCAGGTGACCACAGGGAGCTGTGTAGATCATCAAACAGAAGGGAAGGCACGGGAACTGTCACTTGCGAGGACGGGGCTGGCAGGTTGGGGCTGGCAGGGGCGGAGCTGGCGGGGACCGGGATGGCGGGTACCGGGATGGCGGGGACGGGGCTGGCGGGGAGGGGGCTGGCAGGGAGGGGGCCGGCAGGTTGGGGCTGGCAGGGCACCGCAGCCACACAGACACCCCTCTGCCGTGGCGACTGCTGGTTATGAGAACACCCCCTAAACAGCCCAGAGCACTCAGCCAGGACAACTTTCCTTTTACTGGAAACGGCCCTCCAGACACACGGGACCATGTGAAGGCAGGGGCCAGGGGTCCCGCGCTGAAGGCCCAGGCTGAGCACGGCTGCCCAGCAGCCCGCCGCAAAGGCACCTGCAAGCCCCCCGGCAGCTCGCAGAGGAAGCGGAGTCTAAGGTCATGACTCAGGGAAGGGGTTCCTCACACCCAAGCCCTTCCAGGCACCCCGACGTCAACCCCAGGTCCCGGGCTCTGCGGACGCACTGTGATGCCTATTAGACCACAGCTGGCTTTCCCCTTTTTATCTTTTCTTTTTAAAAACAAAACTTGGTAAGTTAACTCCAAAGAGACAAAACAAAACGGAAAAGGAACAGCACAGTCAGAGAAACTCATGCCCGCTGATGCCAACACCTACAACAGAGCTGCCGTCGTCAGAACCGCGGGCCCCGGCCCACGGGAGACACAGGGGCTGGCAGAGCAGGGCTGACTGTGCAGAAACCAAGCCCACGGCTATCACCGGCCGACGTTCAACAAGGGCCCGGCCGCTCGGTGGGGCGCACGTCCCTTTGACACAGGGTGCTGGGCACCGGAAAGTGACTGCAGTCGGTCCCTCCCTGAAAACAAAAACCAGCTCCAAATGGATCACAGACCCAGACGCAGGTGAGAAAACTACAACACACTCAGAAGGGAGCAGGAGGACACGTCTGTGACGTTAGGCTCGGCCTGCCTCCTTGGAAATGACAACAGAGGGACAAACAGCAAAAGAAGAAGCAGGTAACCTGAACTTCCTGTGCTGCAAAGGATGCCATCACAAAAGCAAGATGACCCCACAGGGCGAGCCACCGCTGCACGCGCCCTGGGCCGGCCGCCCGTGCTGCGAGGACGCGGAGCAACGGGTCTGCAGAACCTGCTGCAGGAAAGCCGAGCGGCTGCCATGAAGCGGTCCGGAGGTTCATCCAAAGGCTGAACACGGAGCAGCCACGGAACAGCGCCAGCCTGTCCCAGGTACACACCCGAGAAACGAGCACCCGGAACAAGAGTTCACAGAAGCAGTCTTCACTTCAGCCAAAAAGTGCAAACCCAAACGTCCATCAAAGGCTGCACGGTACGTCTACCCGGCAGAACGTCACACAGAAAGGAGCGACAGCTGCTACAACGCAGCTGGACGCCGCAAACACGCGCAGTGAAAGATGCCACCACAAAAGCCCCTGTATGTGATTCCACTTTTATGGCATGTTTAGAACAGGCAAAGCACAGACAGGTGCCCGGCTGTGGCTGGGGGGCTGGGAGGGAAGTGGACAGTGACCGCCAGCGGGTCCAGGGTTTCTCCATGGGGCGATGCTGAGATGATGGACTGCAGGACTCTGAGCGGGGCAGGAGGACGGTCTCTGAGCTGTGCAGTCTTTCCACCTCAGGGACACACCCCACCCCAGCACACACCGTGGCTCCCACCAGTCTGTCACACACAAACCAAGAATCATCTGGTTTACATAAGTTACATTTGTTGTTGTAATTACACAATTTAAACAAATGCAACGTAAACCAACGGAGTATGAGCAGAAAGAGAGAGGTACTGGTTGTTCCTCTGCGAACAACACCGAATGCTTTGGAAAGACCACTTACAAGTGAGGGGCTAAAAATGTCCTGTTAAACTGAGCGTAGCAAAGACAACTGCAGAACAAACAGAAAATCACAGAGCTCTGGAAGGAATCCGCAATCAGATAGCTGATGAGCATCACAAAGTTCTCGCTCTGCTCTAACGGGACCGAAGCCCTGGGGCGGGGACACCACGGGGACGCTCACGCAGGAGACGCGGCTCATCTGCACCCAGCAGACCCACCCGAAAACACAAAGCCCGAATGCATCCCACGACTGGGGAAGGAAGCCCGAATCGGTGTTTCACACAACGAGCTCAAGCCGGAGCTGAGGCGGGGGCACCTGTAGGGCTCCGTTCCGGCTGAAGGACGAGGCACACTGCACGAGCCGGCTCAGCTCCTCGGAGACGGCCTCCACCACCCTGCACAGCACCCGGGGCACCAGCTCCTTGGAGACCGCGAACACCTGGCGGGGGTTCAAAGAGGAAGGGACAACACGTTACTGGAACTTCCCTCGACGGAGTTTGTTAAAAACAAAGGAATCACAAGGCAACATAACTCAGCTCTTCTAAGCCGTGTTCCTGCAGGATCAGACTCAGGTGTGGAAGGAAACAGGCTCACACTCCAGCTGCGGTCAATGACCCGTGACAAAACTCCCCTCTCAAACTGCACTGGCAAACTGAGAGGTGCCACCGATGGCGACAAACCAGAACTGCTTTAAAATTTCCTCTTCTCTTGACCTTTTCACAAGAAGAAACATGATTTCTAGAGAGGAAATTACAGACACAGAAGCGCCCTGGGTTGGAGTCTCCTTAGATGAAAACAAACACTTCGCCCTGGGTGTGCCACTCTGGGTTGGACAACAGAGCTCCCAGCTCTACTGTCTGCTGAACTAAATACGTATTTCTTTTCATCTGACATAAAAGCACCATTTCTAAGCTTTGAATTTTGATGTTTTCAAACTAAGAGTGACTGTATTTGGACATCAGGTGGAACATTCTGCTACCCTGATCTACAAGCTAAACTCAACCGTGTTTTCTCTTCAGCTTTTTCTTCTTGATTGAGTCACCTGCACTGAACCTTCAGGTCGACCCGCACGTCACCTGAGTGCTCGAGAAAACTTCAGACAAGTTCAGATCATACGGGAGGAGTGAGCAGTAAACGTTAAGAATGAGATTCTACTTTCAGTCGCTGGGATAAATGAAAAGAGGGCTTGAAAAACCCAGTACTTACAAACAATGTCCCAGGCACTGACAGCGGGCTCCGTTAACCAAAGCTGCCTCTTCAGGAGTCTCGCGCCATGGACACGCCCACAGGCCCGCATCCCTCTGACTACACCCGTCCGCTCTACACAAGCGTTTTCAGTGGCTGAGGACTGAACGCTATACCCTAACTTTACTGGATGCTAACCTAACAAGAATGCATTTTTAGATGTCTCTGACAAAACCGCAGTTGAAACTATATCACGTTATAAAAAGATGTATGTTGATAAACTTCTGCCTGAGTTAAATCTACAAAAACTACTTTATGCAGGAATTTAGATGCTTTCCACACTAAGAAATGGAAACTGTAACACACGTGTCCAGTTCAGAGCCAGACTCCGGCAGGAGGCAGCGCCCACCTCCAGTGCTCACCCTCTCACTCGGCCTCCAGGACACTGGACACCTGGGACGATGCGGGTGATGCGGAGGGAGGCGTGACCCTGATGCCCTTCTGAGGTCCCTGCACCCGTGCTCACTGCAGCAGACCCTCTGCCGAGACCCCTTGCTGGGCCCGCTTTAGCCGGCGCCCTTCCATCCACAGCCGCGGCCAACCCGAGGCCAGGACTGCGGGTGACAAGGGCGGTCAGAGTGGACAAACGTGGCAGCTGCGGTCTCTTCTCTCCTCAAAGGCCACTCACGGAGCCCGGGTGCCGTGCTCCACATGAGGGCAGGCTGGGGGGGGCCAAGGTCCAGGGAGCCCTGCTACCCCCGGCCTGCGTCTCTGAGAGGCCACGTGGCTGTGAGACTGACACTGACGCTGTGCCTCAGGAGGGCAGAGAGCTTTCCAAGTTGGGGAAATGCATCCTTTCAACCTCACTTCTCTTTATCTTTCAAATATTACCGAGTCTGGCTTAATTAAGAGAAAAAATACTCAATTTCAGAGGAGAACTCTCACAGTAAGAACACACACCTTCGGGCATGGAAGGGGTTGTTCATACCTGAGATACACTCTGGAGGGAAGGACCAGAGGAGCCACCAGATCTGCCCCCTTCCTCCCAGTGCCCGAGGCCCAGGGGACGCTCTCGCGACCTACCTCTGCGTGCACGGCGATGATGCTGACCACGGCCTCCTTCAGGTAGTTCCTGACACCTGGAAGCAGACGGGGAGGCGGTGAGCAGACTGCACTGGAGCCCCCGGGAGCAACAAAGCCACAGCACACGGCTGCCTCCCCCCGAGACCCCAGGGGCCAAGGGCCAGTCTCGTGCATGTGGCAGAAGAGGGCAACCTGCTTAGGAGTTCCCGTCACTGCTTTCCCACTTCTGCTGCTGCTTCTGTCCTTCGTACCTGCTCAGGGGTCTGCTTCAACACTGAAATTTAAAACTGTCTTCCGTTTCTTCACATCCCTGAACGCACACGCACACATACACACACGCCCTCCCCCCGCCCCCCGCCGGACAAAAACCAGGGGAAGGGTATCTTCCAAAGTGTATAAAACACATGCTAAATGCCTACGAGAGCATCTCACTTCCAAACGGGGAAGTCAAATTATTACGTAGAAATGACTACTTTGATCTTAAAAGTTGTTTCTGGGAGGAACTTTTGAACATCTCTCCTGATTCTGTAAAGCAAGTTCGAGCGGACGAGCCCTCGATCCCAGAATGGATTGCACAGTTGAGAACTCCTCGTCACCACAGGAGGGGACTCCGCTCCGCAAAGTCATGGCTGAACGGCAGCGGCGCTGGGGAGGACCTGCCGTCCACGCGACCGGCTCATCAGCACGGCGGAGACGGATGCCAAGGGCCACACGTGAGCAAGGCAGACGTGACCCCACCGAGGCCGCGCACCCAGCGGCAGTCTCCGGGGGTCCGTGGGCCTTGGGGCCACCTCCTGAGCAACGACGTAAACGGACAAGCAAGAGGCACGACCACCAGGAAGACACACCAACTCGTCCCTGAAACTCAGTGCGCGAGTCTGGACAGAGCACTGGCTGTGCCTGTTGCCCACAGCGGGTGCCGCTCTCCGGAGGGCGACCAGCGACCTACGGACAGGCGAGCGTGTGTGTATGGCCCAGAGGGAGGGCCGCGCGTGTGTGCACACCCACCCACACCCCCACACGACTCACTGGAAGCCGCAAGAGCAGTGCAGCGCTCTGGCCACACTCTGCACCGGTTCTGGAAAGCACGGTGGATGGCGCACACTGTGGTGGAAGCGCCCTGGCTCCCAGGTGGCATCTGAGCCTCGGCCTGAGCCAGCGAGAACAGCAGGTGTGCCTGGCTGGCAGAAGCTGGTGCTGGGTTCCGACCCGCCGGTCGCCCCAGGCGAGCTCCCGTGGCTCCAACCGAAGGTGCCTCCTCCCCGAACACTGACAGCACTTCTTAAACAGCAGCAGCTCTCAGAGGACGGCAGGCCAAGGGGGCAGCTTGCTGGCTGCAGCCTCCCCGTGTCCCGGGGCTGCACTCAGTCCCCTCACATCCTCATGGCGCCGCTGACGCCTGGCTCACACCCACCTCCCTGCTCCGCTGCCAACTCCGCAAGCACAGGGACCCCTGTCTACTTGTCTCCACAGTGTTTATGAAAAACAAAGTCAAGAAGGCAAAGGCCACGTATGCTCTGCTCACTACTAAGCCCCTAGGACTTTACCCTCTTCGCTCAAAAGTGGGTTCACAAGTGAACAAACACAGGAGGGAAGCGCGGCCACAAGCAGCACTGTCGGATCCGTGACCGACACCTGAGCCGTCCGCTAAAAACGCAAATGCCTGGGTGTTTGTGCGAAAGAGGTGCTCTCTGCTGAAGCACATCTCTCCCTCTCACAGGACTTAGGGAAATAAGGCAGTCCTTTTGAAATAATTGTCAGGATCCATTTGAAAAACACAATTTAAATAAAGAAAGTAGGAGAGAATATTGCTGAAGCTAAATACATTTGTTCTCCAATGTGCTGTATTTTTCCAGCCACATCCTTAAGCAAACAGCTTGCTCCAAGTAATAAACCACACTGCGCCCAGTACTGAGGGCGCCACGGCTCCCAGAGGCGTGGACACTCGGGGAGGCAGATGGGCGAGGCACGCGGGCTGATGCTACCTGCTTCTGATGCAGCACTGTGTGTTGTTTTCAAGAAGGCTCCTCGCAGACAAGCCCCCACAACTTTCCATGTTGTTCAGACGCGGGAGCGAGCAGCTTCTAAGCACGGGCGATGCTGTCTCTGCTCTCCGAGTGTGAGATCACAATGTGTCATGATATCTGACCCAGGAAGCGTCCCCACCCACACAGCGTCGGTCCGGACTGTCACCGAGCAGCTCGCCGCTGGCCCGGCGGGAAGTCCCCAGGAGAAGTCAGGCCCATCTCTGCCGAGCAGGAGGCTCTGAGCCCCTCGCAGGGTGGGCTTCTCCTGCGGGCGCCAGGCCTCAGGGCACCTCTGTGAACGACGAGAGCCGCGTTTCTCACACACGAAAGTGGGGAAGAAGTCTCCTTTCTTGCTCTATTTGTCAGTTTCCTGTTTTAACCAAACAGGGAGGACACTTGGATTTGGAATAACTAGTAAAATTTTTCCCGAGTGCCTCTGACTGTTACACGCCATGGACGGGGGAAGAACAAGCCTGCAGCAAACAAAGCCCCTCCCCGCAGCAGGACACCCCCAGGCTTAGGAAAACACGGCCGCCTCGCCCACAGGAGTCTTACGCTGTCTCCAAAGGACCCCCAAGAAGGCAAGTGCACGACACAGCACAGTTTGGCAGCAGGGAAGCCCAAAGGGGCAGACAGAGGGCCGCGGAGGCTGGGCCCCGATGGCTGAGGGGAGGGGCCCGTGCCCACCTCACAGGAAGTGCCCCTAACAGGCCGCGGGCGGGGAACACGGAATGGCCTGGATTCAAATTCTGGCTGGAAAGTCAGTTAATTTAATCCACTGAAGCTTCTGGCTTTCTCTGAAGTATGCAGAATGCTTCTAGTGAACCAGAAAGTGCGATACAGGCGGATTTGATTCTTCTTAGAATGAAGGGTCTGGACAAGCTGCCAGCGGGCCTCTCCAGGGCTTCCACGCCGCGGTAAAGAGAGGAGCAGGGGCTCTTCTGACCCGACCGAGGCTTCATCCTCCTCCCTAGTGTGTGGCATAGTCTTCCAGACCTTCTCCTCTGAAGGGAAGTCTTCCCCTAAAAACGGGGTCACACTACACACTCTCTTCTTAAACTTGCTGACCTCGCTCCACACTGCGTCGCAGGCTGCGCCCTTCAGTGGCAGCCCCGTGTCCCGCGGCAGGGACGGCCGTGAGGGCCTTGCTCTCCGTCTATGCATCCATCTGCTCATCTCACATTGCACTTCATTCCATTTTCTGGTAACTTGCTCTCCCGCCACTCGACAGCCCTGGGGCCCTTCAGGATGAACTACTTGTAAGCAGCGCTGCGGTGGCTGCCGGCCCCTCGCTCCCATAGCACAGCTCACTCACGGCACCTCCTAGGAGCAGATCGGCTGAATCAGGGGCTGTGGGCTTCGACGGTCCTGCCAGCCTGTCACTGAAAAGGCCATTCAAATTTAAACTGCTTCTTCAAACCTTTTTACTTTCTTAACTTGGACTCTCTCGTTACTATAATTAATAACAACCTGAATAAATGCTCCCCAACTATGATGGTGACAAAACTTTCCATTAAAACACTGGAAGAAAAATTTAAGCAAAATGCAGAGGTCAAAGGAAATTTACTATAAGTTACACAAGACGCAGACTTCACCCGACTGCGCAGCGTCTGAGGACGGGCACTTACAGAAACACCTGTGCACCACCTGAGCAGAAGCGTTTCCGGTCATGTCCTCCAGACACGCGGCCCAGGCGCCCTGCCCGACTTGTTTTGAACCACGACGCTCAGTCGACACCACAGAATCTAACTCTGGAAACTCTGGAGATGCTGCCTCCTTTATAAACCACATTTCCTGTTTTTAACCCTGTGCCCTAAATCAGTTACCAGTCCTCGTCTACAGATAAAAATAGATTGAAAAATACTATAAATATCCCACAATGTACTTTTTTTGGGTCAAACTGAAACACTACATGAAAGAACTTCGGGGTATTTTTTTTCAGATAAATTACCTATTCAATTGTACTCTGAAGACACAACACCGAAATTACTGCCTATTAAAAAACGTACCCAGAAACTGTATCGATACCGTCAGGCAGAAAGGCCTGACCGCCCTGAACAGAGAAAGGGCTTCAGGCCCAGGCCCAGGTTCTAGTCCTCCTTTTCTTAAACCAATGTCTCTTCCTAAATTGGTAAATGTCCTCTGCCACAGGAGCGACTTTTAAACGAATTCCTGTGGGGAAAGGAGACCCTTTAGGGGCGGAACACGAGAAAGCAGCCCCACCTCCTCAGCTTTCTGCTTTCCTTCTCAGGGTTCTCTTTTTTTTTTTTTTTTTTTTTGGCTTTAATTTATATGACTTCCACGAACAGGAAAACTTTTCCCTGTAAAAACAGAAACCACCACCAGCAGCAAAAATAACTGTAAAAGTATTTCCTGGCTTATTTTTTTCCATTTGTAAGAAAGGATTTCTATTCCTACGAGTTTAGCCTCCATAAACGCCACAGACAAGCAGCTTTGGGCAAAGGACTCACAGCCTCTCCCATCCCCAAGCTGAAGTCTGAAGTGCAGAGCAGACTGCGAATACACTAACCCCACGTACGACGTAAGGCTTCACACACTTTGTGAGCACAGAGTCTCAGTTTCAACATTCAAAACCGATACACTGAATTTCAGACATAAAGGCACAAGCTTAATTAACTTAATTAACTGATAAATTCATTCGTTTCAATTCCATCCTTTGGTGGAACCTGTTTTCACTAGAAAGTCACTTCAGTTAGGAAAGTGAAAGTGACAAGAAAACAGAACTCGCTTGCTGCGTGCAAACGCGTCTGCTCCGCGCTGTGAGCCGTCACAACTGCACGGCGTCTCGCAGAGGTCTAAGCAGCTTCACACTGCAAAGTGTCCGGGAGTTTTTTTCCTCCCTAAGAATGACTTCAATTAAGTCCTAACTAATACACGCCCCGCGAGAAGCCAGGCTGATCATGGCCCTGGAGCCCTGTGGCTGTGGTGGCCCCAGGGCTGACGGGGGGACACACAGGTGCCTCGCAGAGGGAGCAGCCCCGCGTCCTGGAGGCCGAGCTGCCACCGTGCAGCAGAGCCAGGGCGCCCCACACGCTCTCAGAGCACGGCTCCACGCACCGTGTGAGACTGACATCAGCCAGAGCGGAGCTGTGAGAGCTGAGCTGACCCGGGGGTTAGCTGCGGCTACGTAAGGAGGAGTGTCTCCAACCAGCATCTCTGGGGAGCTGAACGGTGACCAGGGAACACGGGGCTGGCACGCACTGCGGCGGCGGAGGGCCCGGCAGGCATCACCTGCACTCTGTGCTGACCCAGCGTGCGGGCCCCAGGGACCTGTAAGGGACAGGAGCTCCTTCCATTCACAGGGCTGGGCTTCTCTGCCTCGCTCCAAAACCTGAAGTCTAAGCTGCTTTGCTCTGAGAGCCTTCTGGACGATGCCTCGTTCGCCGCTCTGTCTTCAGCGCTGGCGCTCCCTTCCACCCCCCTGCCCCCTCTGATGTTTCCATCACTGGAGGGCCTGCCAACGGTTTCATGCGGCTTCTTTACCCCCGAACGAGGCAACCCTTTATTCTTCCTGGGACCTTTACCACGTGACTGAATCTCACGACTGCCACTCTCTGAAATGCTCCCGCCGGTCTCGGAGTCTCTGCCGGTTGCAGAGGGCGAGTGGCCACTTGCACGGTCCTCCCGCTGCCCCTGCCGTCCATGCTGTGCGAGCTTGGGGTGAAGCCCGAGGGCCACTCTCGGCTGGCTGACGCACCCAGGCAGGGGAAGGAGAAAGGTGGTTTCTAGTCCAAGTGTCGACAGTATTAGGGTGTGTGAGACCACACAGAGCTTGACCCGCCCGGCCTGACCCACCTCCCCACCCGACACGCTTCTCCCGTTAGAAGACCGAGCCACAACCTGGAGAGGGAACTGGGTGGAAGGCAGGCTGCGCCACTCTGAACAAGCCATGGACCTTCCTGATTCTTCACACTTGAAAAATCTGCCAAGTGGACCTCGGCCCAGCGAGGTCGTGGGGACGACACAATGTGACAGTGTGCATGAAGGTGACAGTTAAACAGTAACACTTTTATTTTAAAGTGGACTGAAATGAAGTACGTTCGTAAATTTGTAAGATTTTCAATATGAACCAAAGCAAAATGGTGTTTCATACTCAGTCTTCAGTGCTATAAGCTTTAACAACCATGAAACGGGGGCTCTGCTTCCATCCCCGCGCCGTGACCGGAGGGGCGTGTCACAGGCACCGGCCCGCGGGCCTCACCCGGGCCTCCACGGGCCCCTGAACACAGTGCGCTGCCGTTACGTGCTGAGAGCCCCTTAAGGGAACGGACGTCCCCCGGAGGGTGCAGAGGCGGCCAGGGGCCGTGAAGGAGAGGCCGCCCAGAGGAGCAGCCCTTCTGACTCTGCAGGCCATGGAGCCCTCGATACATTACGTTAATGAGTGAGTGTGTGCCCGACTGTAACAGACACCAATTTAAACAGTCTCTTAATTTAGAGACAGGTGTCACCATGCTTACACGTTATTAAAACATACAGTATGTAAACTTGTAAAACACACGGTCTGCACAAACACAGGCACATTATGTGCTCCATGCTCTATAATCAAGAGAAACATACTAGGAGAGGGAGAGGAAGAGGAGACAAAAATTACTTTACTGGCTTAAATAAGCTCAGTTGTGCTAAAGGCAGAAGCCGGCCGCAAATGCCAGCAGCTGAGACAGGGGCGGACATTCTCCTTGTCCATCAGACGTGGCCGGTGTGGGTGGGGGGGTCTGATCACGGCGGTCCCTCCGGGACCTCAGCTCACAGAGGCGCCTCCTTGGCACAGGGCCGGGAAAGAGCTGGAGCCAGGCTGGCCCTCAGGCCCCGGCCTCCGAGCACATCTGCCCGCAGGGCCGCCCGCCCTGGGGAGGAAGAGGGCACTGATGATCTTAACATGGTCCGTACAACCAACTGCTCTACGTTTTACATTTAACAGAACAGAAAGAGTTTCTGCACTGAAGTCAGTGGTTTAGAGGTCTGAGTCTGAGGGCATTTTACTGGAGACCTGGACTGTGTGGCTTCCAGAGCTGGAAAAGCGCCACGTGTGCAGGAAAGCGTGGGCCTGGAAGAGGTGGCAACTGGCCGCATGGACTGTACACGCAGGGAGGTACGGAGACCTCATGTGTGTGCCGCACACACGTGCAACTGGCGTCCAGGTCGAGACACGGGCCTCTGTCCCCCGCGCCCCTCCCGTCAAGGCCCGTCCCTGGGGGTCACCTCCCGGCCTGGGCTCGCACGCCCCACACCCGGCCCCGCTGTCGCGCAGGAGGCCTCGCCTCCACGACCAGGACTTCACAGGACAAGCGCGTGGGGCGTAGGCACCTATGCTGTGCTGGCGGACACCTAGCTGTTTCCAGATTGTGGTGCCGCGTCTCCTATGCATAAACAGGTGACGTCCCTGTTCATCTCCGGCGGCTGTGCTGGTTTTCCAACTGGAAGAGAAGGCAGGACTGGGTGTCCCACAAAAACACTTCATTGTCAGCATTAGTCTACGTGCAGTCTTGCTGGATACAGGCCCCATGTCCAAAGCAGCACGTGCTCTCATTTTAAACGAAAGGATTTACACACCTGTTCTCCTTGGAATAAAAGAGGCACAGCACAAAGAAGACAAACGCCCAAGAAGACACACCGATGTCTCCTCTCACGAACACAACCCAACCGTGCACACAGGAGCACTAATTCCCTTCATTTCCATCACACCCCAAGTCGCTGAAGGCGTCTCTGTGGTTCCGTAAAATGTATCATCACACAAACTCGCTCAGTGACTCGTTCCACGCAGACCCTCAGTCCCCGTTACCCCAGTCGCAGGCTGTCACACCACCGCAGTCAGAAGTGACAGCCTGTGCACGAATGAGAGCTGGTTTTCAAACGGGTCACGTCTACGCATCTACGTGGGGCGCCACTCAGCGTCTGATTATCAGTGTGAGACACCAGCAGAAAGCGACCTGAAGAAGATCACCTCCCGAGCCGGCCTCCTGCGCAGCGTGAAGGCTGCGCTCACGGCGTCGAGTCGGCGCCTCCAGGCAGCTGCCTTGCTGAGGTACTGCTCCTGTCACTGAGAACCTACGGGCTCCGGGCGCCACTGCTGGCCTGTTCACACAAGGGAGGGTTTCCCACCTGCGTCAACTTGCTGATGAACTGAGACAGAGAGGAAAGGCCCTGTTCCGTCAGCCAAACGGGCCCCAGCGGCCCTGGCCCAGTGTCCTCAGCTACGGCCTCTGAGCCCCTCCAGGCCTGCTGTGGACTCCCAGGAAACACTCCGGACGTCGTGGTTCTAAAAACACACGCAAGTTTCCCACTGCGATGTATGGGTTAAACAGCCACAAAACAGCTCATCACTGAGCGGGTCGGCCTCTGCCGTGTGTCACTGGGAGAAGATGCTCACTCAGTGCACGCGGCCCCTCTGGAGCCCTCCCGGTGCCCGGAGACAGACGGCGCTTCTGAGCCGGGTCTGTGACGGGTCGGGGGGCACGAATCACACAAAACCCACTCTACGGCTTAGTTTTTCCCTCCAAATTCGACAGGAGCGCGTCCTCTCCCAGAATGGGTGGGTTCACGTGCTTCCGTGCTGACTCAGCGGGTGAGCCAAGGGCGGAGGCCCCAAAGGCAGACCCTCCACAGCCCTTTATAACCTCCCACCCAGAACAGTCTGAGGACAGGTACCTATAAATCCAGGGAGACCGTCACCCCCAAAGGCAGCCAAGGTCACACGAAATAATAAAGCGCTGAGATGAAGAAGGGACGGAAACGAAGGAACACCCATGCGACCCCCATCCCATTTCCCGTGAGGCTCGGTCGCGTAGCGCGCAAGCCAATTTCAGTAGACGACTCAGGTTGTAAACTGGACAGAATCGGGTGAGGAGAACGGTCAGGACCCTCCCACAGGACCTCGGGGTCGCAGGGCCTCAGGCTCGTCATGACAAAGCAGACACGCAAGAGGCCAGAGGGACGCTCAGACGGGACGCAGCCTGTCACCGCCCGCCTGGCAGGACCCAGGACGTCAGGGAACAGGCCGTCGGTGCTCCTGGAGCCTGAGTCACCACCAGGTCCCGGGGCTGCTGTCCGATCACACAGCGGACTTCGGACGAGACCCAAGGAGAGTGTGAGTGTTGCAGGGGAGCTGGGGCACGAGGGAGGACGAGGAACGGTGTGCAGGGAGTAGATGAGACGCTCCCGCCTGTCTCACCTCTTCACTCCTGCCCAACGGCCGGCTCCATGCCTGGGGCAAGAGCACATGGTGGGTGTGACGCCCGGACCACCAGCGAGCAGGGGGCCTCGGGGGCCGGGTGGACAGGGTCCCCAGCCAGGGAGGGAACAGCTTGATAACTAAATCATAGCAGCCACGACAACGAACTGAAACGCGTTAAACATGCTCAAGCCCCGGGTTAATAAAGACAATGAAAACATAAAGAGCACCTTGTCGATCACATTTAGAAAACATGAGGGAACCTGCTCGCTCTGGAAACTAAACAGAGAGAAGGATCAAGCACTACCCGCCTTTTCCACGTGAACTGCACTTCAGAGCAGCCAGCCTGCGGAATTCTTGAGTTTTAATTTTGTTTCAGCTAACAACCGCGGGTTTGTAACCCCTCAGGAAATAACGGATCATGGCAACAATTACCAACAAGGCTAAAACCAGTAGATGAAGAGTCTATGCCGAAGTTTTAAAGGCTGGAGCGAGCATCCGTCTTAACGTTACAAACAGGGAGACAACCAAACGCGCTGGACCTCCTGGTGGCAGAAAGTGAAGCCAAGTCAGACCTAAAGCTCCTCAGGCCCTCACCAGCCACGGGTTCCCAGGAAACACAGGACAGTGCGGCGCGGTGACTGACACCACGAGGAGGCAGCAGGGAACCCTGGAAGCGAGAACATCTGCAGAAGCGCCCAACTCAGTCAGCAGACAAGCCCGAGACAGGAGCCCAGAGAAGGAAAGCAGCACCCTCGAGACACAGCAAAAGCCAAAGCAAAGCACAGATCCCGCAGAGCCCTGATCTGAACAAACCGTCCAAAAGGGATTCTGAACACTGACTGGATATTTGATAAAATAAGGAATTACTCATCTTTTCCAACTCTGATAATGGTATTGAGGTTACGTTTTTAAAGAAATCGGTCCTTATCTGATCTGTGGGTGGACGAGATGATCATTCGCCTGGGATTTATTTTAAAGCAATGACTCCCGGGGGGGTGGGAGCAGAGGGCGGTGTGCGCTCGCGGCTGTTGGAGCCAGCCCCTGGGCCACGAGCTTCACTTTGCTGTTCTCTCTATTTTGATAAAAGTCTAAAAACGTCCAAAGTAAGTTTAAAAAATCTCTTTTGCACAGAGCACATTAGTTTACCCTGCTGCCAAACAGCTATCAGTTTAATACACAATAAAGTAAATACTTCAACAGATAAGACATGCAATGAAGAAAACACACAGGTCATCTCAAGGTCAGTGAATTCCACCCTGAAGACCATCAGAGCCAAAACGTAGCTTTATTGAGAAATGCTTGGCAGGCAAAGAAATTGTAACCAAATGTCCAAAACGCTGTACAAATGGTTTTACAGCAATGACACTAATGCATTAAACTGCTTATGAAAAAGGAGAAAATGTCCAGAAAAAAAGTGAGGTTAAACAGCGAACGTGTGATTTAAAAAGCGACGACCGACTGGGGTTGTCCTTCTCTGGAAAATGTGAAACTGCTTTTCCCAGATAAACAGATCAAACCTGAGTTCATTAAACCCTACCTGACAATGCTTTTAAATGAAATGAAGAAGTCCAAGGAACTGGTAGAACTATCTTCTGAGTTCAGTCCCGGGGAAGACCACCGACTCGGACTCTGTCTCCAGCTGGCAACTGTTCTGACCAACCGTCCCCAAGGCCAGGGCACAGGACAGCTGGGAAGACTGTGTCACCGGCTGTTCCCACCTGCGCTCCGCACGCAGAGACGAGGACAGGGCCTTAAAGCGACATCCTCGGGAGGACCCCGTCCTCTGGACAACCCTGGGAAGGTGAACAGTGCTCAGAGGCCCCTGGGTGAGGCCTGTCCCACGAGCTCCGACGACCTCTGAATGGGCAGTTCACCCGCTACTTCTGGGAACTGTTGTTATTTAACTAAGTTCTCTTCTTTAACATTAATTGGATTAAAAAAGACAACTCAATCTGACATTCTGCGTAAAGCATCTATTAGTCTAGAAACTAAGCTGTAAACTGGCATTTTACTTGATGTGTATTTTTCCGTCGCCTCTGGCTTGAGTAACTTTTGCCAAGATATTTCTCATTAATCAATCAACTGACCGAGGAAATACGCTGAGGAAGGTCTTCTCTCAGCATCCCGTGGGGCCTTCCTGCGTCCCCGAGGACAGCAATGCTGCGTACCTTCGGGGGCACCGCCACCGGCGCACCCTCCCTCAGGAAAGGCCCACCCCAGCACTTGTGTGGGGAAGCGTCCTGTCCCCAGGGAGGTGTCGCGGCCACGGCCGCAGGGTCTCCACACTTTGCGCTCGGCCTCCCGGGTCTCCGTGTGCCTGTGCGAAGGCCACACCACTCTCACTCCAGCAGCTTTCAAAGTCTTCACACCGAGCACTGGGGGACCCCGACCCTCCCGCTCACCCAGGTTGCTTCAGCCACCTGAAGTCCCTTATCTTCCCAAACAAGTTTTACAATTGCTTAAAATTTCTTCAGAGAAGCCTGCTAGGGATCCGACTGGGGATGTACTGAACCTACAGACCGGTGTAGGAGAAGGGACTTCTCAACGACACTGAAACGTCCAACAGGAAAACCCAGAGCGCGAACCTCCCCACTTCTGCTGCTTTCCTTTGACTCCATTCTGCAGTGACTTCCAGTTTGAGTGAAGATGTCTTAAATGCCTTTTATTCAATTTATTCCTAACTTTGCATATGTTTTGATGCTATCATATACGGAACTTTAAAAAGTTTATTTTCCATTTTTTTTGCTGTATATAGTTGTATTTTAAATACACTTTTGATCTCTGCATATTAATTCTATACCCTGAGACCTTAATAATTCACTTGTTAACTGTGATTCCTCAGGAACTTCTACGTATGCAACAATTTTATCTTGGAACGCAAACACCTTCACTCAGTCTGCTCTCTCCTGACCTTCCTTTTTCTGGCGTTACGGCAGGGTGACGCTGGACAGCAGTGAAAGCAGGCACCTGGCCCCCACGGTTCACCCTCACAGGAGGGACACCAGCCTCAGGTTCTGTCCATCCTCCGTCAGCTTAGGGGGTCTCCTTCTACTTCTCAAGTTGGCTGAGAAGCTCTGCCGTGAACAGATGCTGGATCTCGTCAGCTGCCCTCACTGCACCTGCGGAGATGACCGCACTGTGTGTCCTTCTTAAGCTGTCGATACAGTGACGGGTTTCTCTAACTGTGAGCCTGAGATAAGCCTTCTGTGGTCACAGCACTGCACAGTGACATCACTTTGATTTCCTGAAAAAATCAAGCTTTTCCTCCCTCCCCAGTGCTCGTGGGGGACGCTCCTCCCCCCAGGCTCTGCTCTGGGCTCACGCAGGCTTCACAACATGCAACTGGACATGTCTCCTTCTCCTATATTTTCTGGTAAAACTGGCATCATTTTTTCCCCCTTAAATGCCTCGTAGAATTTACTAGTAGAACCATCTGGACTTGGAGTTTTCTACAAAGAAAGGTTTTTGACTGTGAATTCAATTTAATAAATTATAAAGATTTTTCTCACATCAAACAACTGATTATCATTTACTAACATTAAAAACCACAAAGTCAAAAGTTCACCATTTCTCCGTTGGATGCGTGTCTGCACCTGCTATGACCCTGTCCGGCTGTGGGCCCGTCTGTCCCTCAAAGGATGAGGCCCCCTCCTCTGCAGTCGGCTTGCTCTGACTCTCCAGGCTTCAGGCAGTGGTTTTCTGCATTCTGTGCAGTTTACAGTTTTACCTGTGGGAGAGTCTGCCTGATACAAGCTTTCCCACCATCTCAGAATGCAGGGCTCCTCTCGTCTGAATTTCTGATTCTGGGGCAGCCCTAATGAACGGAGCACACTCACGTCTGTCGGTAAAGCCAGCACGGTCCCAATCACCTGAAGGCGCTGAATGACCTGAGTGCCAGGAGGGATAATAAGGCTGACTTCACTAGGCTTTTCTTCATAAGTTTGGCTAAAGTGTTTTTATTCCTCCATCGTCAAATGGTTAGAAAAATGCTAAACATTGTTTAAAAAAACCCTCTTGCAGTGACTAGAGACTCCCTGCAGCCTGACGTGAAGGCCCTCTGGCCACACCGACTCCAGCAACGACTCCAAAGTGTGTCAGGAAAGCCGAGAGATGGCGGCCGAGGTCTAGACCCACCCGGGCCACGGGACTATTGAGCGGAGTGCGTTTCTGTGAAGAAAATCAGCGCCACAGGCACGTTTTCATGCCTGCATGGACTCCACGGCCGCGTATAAATTTCTTTTTAAAAATAAAAATGTATGCTCCTTGCAAATATTCAAACCACACAAAAGTTAGGGTGCAGACTGAGTTTTCTGGAGCCCTGCTTCCCACCCCTTGTCAAGACACATTTGCACACAGCCCAGGGCACATGTTGTGATGACACTGATGTGTGGACAATACCTGTGTGTCCGTCTCACGCACGACAAGGGGTGCACAGGGTGTGGTGGACACACTGGTTTGACCCAATAACCAATGCGTGTTTAGGTTGCTTTTTAGTTTTTGCTCTTATAAAAGTATTTCAGTAGACATCACAGTACCTATTTTGCTAGAACTTCTACGTAAATTACACGCCCACGCTGTGTGCCCACTGAGTCCACGTGCACAGCGTGCCGACTTATTCTCCAGGAAGGAGGACATGACAGCCGCTTCTCCATACCTTTGCCAAAAAGCAGGTGTGTTTTATCAAGCTTTCAAACATGTGCCAATCTGGAGCGTTTTAAAAAATGACAGCTATTTTTATTTGCATTCTTCAGGTACTGATGAGTTTTAATGTCTTCTAGTGTCTCGTGTTTCAGTCCACCGGCGACTTTCAGGGTCTGAGCCCATTCCTCTCCGAGGGCTCTGGCCTCTTCCTTGTGGCTTCCTACAGATTTCCACGGAGGCATTAGCTCCATGTAACATCCCGGCCTGGTGCTTTTAGGTCGGGCTGCCTGGATCTGCACTCCGAGCCCAGCCCCCACATCCTGGCTGTGTGGCCGCGACGAGTCCTTCCCCTCTTCCTGCTCGGCTGCCTCGCCTGTGAGGCGGGGATGAGCCCCCACCTGCACACGGCACAGACTCGACAGATACCACCCCATTCCTACGGACACGTGGGAACATGCGTGTATGTGGTAGCGTGTGCCTGGGTGCAAGACTTACTATTTTCAAGGACCCGCAAGCATTTCATCCACTTTCTCAAAGGGCAACGCCAAGCTCTGAAAATCAGATAAAAGACACCACTTCCCTTATCTGCAGTCCCGTAATATTTCTCCTATTCTCCAGAAATGCTAACATGGTCTGAGCTAGAATCATTTCAAGTCACAAGGTGTGAGACAGACGCAACTGTGCGATGGCTCTTCCAGAGGCCAGACAAGGAAAGCATCTGAACAACAGACCCCGGGAGGCAGCCACCTTGAGGAGAGCCACCCGATCCGCCAGGCGCCCTGCGCTGGCCTGTCTCGTGCCTCCTTGCTCTGAGTCGTGGGAATCTGCGGCCCCTGCCTGTGGCCGAAGCTGAGCGCCACGCGGCGGGGCCGGACAGCACTGGCACCGCTGTGGCGTCGCTCGCCCTGGACCACACGCGGCGCCCGTGAGCACTGCCCTTCCTGCTGCCGCGTCAGGGACACACGTCCTCCCTTCCCTGGAACCGCGATGACTACAGAAAATACAGAAGCACTTTGAGTTACAAATCAGCAAGGTACTTCGCCTATAGAAAGTTAATTTTAAATTCACATGTCAAGTATCTTTAAGGAATACAAGCAAATCTGTTTTTAGACAGAAAAAATAGTTAAAACCAGTATTTATGCGAAAACTTAATATGTCTTAAGGATGTGGACTTCCATGTGTGTTTGCACATGGAGACTAAAAACATTTTCAATTTAGCTAAAGAAGATCAAATGCAAGGACTCAGAACTCCTAACAACGGTGGCTAACAGAACAACTGCACAGGCAGTTGAGTGACTCAGAACTAGCCAGAATAACCTTCCTGACACACACACAAATGCAGAGGTGACAACAATGTAAATATCCAACTGTCAGGTTAAAAAAGCACAACCCAGCTACGGCTTTAACGAATATCTCTTCTTGAATCGTGAAATTAATCAACTGGAGTTTTTTAAATGACTACATACAGTATCAGAAACTAAATCCACTGCTAAGTACAGCAGTAAATAATCAGTTACTTATATGATTTGCAAAATTCAGTTTTAGAGATGAAAATTCTAAAATTCATACTTAAGTTGTTAATTGAAATTATTCTGGAAGATTAAAGTCAAACTATTTTGACGGTTCACCTTACACGAGGTCTCGACTTCAGTCAACTTTGAGCAAACTAAAAATCACTGTATGACTGTTTGAGACTGAGGTTCAGTTAGGATCACGCAGTCAAACTACACAAAGAACACAGCAAAATGCAGCTGATACAAGTGAGACCGACCCCGACAGCCTCCCAGAGGCTGTGGGACCAGAGGAGCAGCAGGCGCACCGCTGGCCGTGGTGCCGCCTGCTCAGGAGGGGGCTCATCCCAAGCAAAGGGCCCCCGCCCTCGAGGTCACATGGCAGCAGTCTGTTGTGAATGAGAAGCTGCCAGGCAGCCGTTACCCCACCCAGTACCCATCACCACATGACGGCAGAGGAGGGACGATGGGGCACTCGAGGCAGGCACCTGGCCGCAGGCAGTGGGACCCCAGCCCCCAGGACCCGGCGCTGCCGTCCTGGGACTCCGCACAGAAGTTCCGCAGAGTTCACCTGCGCTGCCCTGAAGAGCACATTACTCTGTGGACGGTGACGCCGCAGGCCTGCACACGTGTCTGCTGTCCCTGCCACTCCCATTCTAATCCAAGTGCAGCTACACGGAGCTTCCACAGAACACAAGCGCCACCACGCTCGCTTCAGTTCAGTTCAACAAATATGAACATCTCCTGCGCCCTGTTCACTAAAAAGTGAACAAGAACATTGTATGATTTACTTTCCTCTTAGAGAAGATACTGAGAAAAATCACCACAAAACCACAGACCAAACACTCGGAAGATAAACTGAGGCATGACCCGCACATTTACTAGGCTGTAAACGGAACGGCCTCGTCCCCCGCAAGTGCGGAACACACACACGACACCGGCCGGCGCGTGCAGGCCCGTTGCGAAGGGCCGGACGGGCAGGAGCAGCCCTGTCAGGTGCAGGCTTCCGCCCGAGGGAGGAGGGGCTTCAGCAGGGGAGCAGCAGGTCCAAGTTGTATTTTAGGAAGACGGGCTCTCCCAGCAGGCAGGGGCTGGGACCAGGCCACACAGGGCGTCCCCATAAGAACTGGGGACGGGCCGGAGCAGGGGGCCTTTGTTCGCCCTGGAGGCACAGCACGAGGGCCGATGTGACACGATGTGACAGGACGAGGGAGGAGAGCCTGTCGGGGGGGTCATCTGTGAGGACAGCAGCAGGAAGACCGGGAGCTCACTGAGTGGGGAACTCACTCCAACTCTGAGGAGGGACTGGCAGAAAGACCAGCGGCCTCGAGGCACACAGCTCGGGGCCAGCAGCACAGGGCAGCCGGGGAGGGCGAACCCACAGAGGACAGGAGGGCCACCGGCCAGCCTGGGACCGGAGGTGCCACGGGAGGACCAGACCTCTCAGGAAGAGGGTCCAGCCACGGGCTGCTCGAGACACAGAGCGAGAAAGGGAGCAGTCCATGGGCCCCCACTGGTGCCGGACGTGGACACTGGGGGTCTCAGGGCAGACAGGGAGGACGGGGGCCGCACAAAGCCTAAGGAACAACCCAGACGCCCGTCTAAGGCCGGGCTGCAAAGAGAAGAGGGCGGGGCCTGTGATGACAGCAGAGTGACCAGAGCTGCTGCCCCAGGGCCCCCACCACCAACCCTTGGCAGGTGCCAGTCACTGGGTCCTTCAAGAATGTGGGGTTCAGAAGATGGGAACAAGCACGAGGTGCTGATTCTATGCCAGACACAGGCGTGATGGGCACACAAGTGACTGAAGCGTCTGCAGGGAGTTAATACTTGGGATGTGCACGTGCACGCGTGTGTGCAGAGCCTGCCGTGTAACGACTCCTTTATTTGCGAGTTCAGGACTGGTAAACCGTTTGCAGCAGAGTGTGGTGAGATAATTCACCGGAGGGGACAGGGTCGGGGCTGCCCCCTCCAGCTCCGGCCCCAGGACAGGAGGGGGCCCCTCAAGGGGAAGCAGAAACCAGGCGGGTCCGCAGAGGCGGGAGCCCCACACAGACAACGGGTCCGCAGAGGCTGGGAGCCCCGCACAGATGACAGCTGAGTTTTGTGACTTGTTCCCTTGAGCAGAAAATAGAGAGATTTTACTGAGAAACAATTCCACGAACTGCGCCTTGTAATTCTGAGCCTTTCAGTCACTGTTCTACAAAACACTTAAATGACCCAAAGTCTGGGAATGAGAAAGGAGTTTTCTCACATCTTTGTTTAAAAATTCTCCCAAAACAGGGAACTAAAACACATACAAGAATAGACCTGTTCCGTCCGCACACAGGGGAGTTACAGGAGCCGAAAAGGTGCGATGGGGCTCAGAGAACCTGAAAACGCCCCTCCCGATGTGGGACCTTCACGGGAAGGCACTCCTCCTGGATGGACCCCGAGCAGAGCAGCCCCGTGGGAGCAGCAGGGTCCCGGCCACTGAACAAACACCCACTGACCAGGCACCGGGCACCTCGCAGGAGTCCAGACAATGCAGACACAGAGTCCAGGAAACAAGTGTCTCTGTGAATCTGAAAAGTTGCGATAAACTTCTGCGGGGGCATCTCCCACCTGAACTGATACAGATATTGCCACCCCCAACCTCCTCTAGCAGTCACCTGTTCTCTGCAGGAAGCCCTGCTGGGGATGCAACACACTGAACACAGAAACTCCAAGTCAACTGGACCCAAGCGTTTCAAAAGAGTGTAGATCAGAAGTCCCAGAGGCCACTGGCAGATGACCTTGAGAACGGTCATTTATGGCTGAAAGTCACGTTTGTTCACGTGGAGTCACACTCGCTGCTCACACAGAGGGGGCATCTCTTCAGTCTCCCTGGAAGCTGGCCACTAAACACGCCGTCAGGGATTTGGCTTGAAGGAGCTCAACCAACGTAGTAATGGCTGGTGCCGAAACCACCGCACAGCACCCTCCTTGTGAGTAACTGTCTTACACAGAAAATGTGCGAAAGGCTCACAGGTTAGCCCTGAGACATCAGGCCTGCTCCCCACTGGCCAAGTCACCCCTCCAGCTGGCGTCCTGACACTCAGTGGAGGCCTGAGGAGAAAAGGGTGCGGGGGCGGGCCTCGCAAGGCCGGGGAGAATTACTGTTTACGCAAAGGCAAGGTGGTCGGAACGGGCCCCTGGGAGAGTGCGGGAAGGCTGGGCAACAAACTCCCCGTGTGCCGGAGAGGCTGCACGGGTGGGGGGCCCGCAGGGGCGCACTGGCTGCTTTGCAGATTTTTGTTTAAGTTAACGAGACGATACCACAAGTTACTGACAGGATCAGACTTAAACTGTAAAAGAATACATTTGGGATGTGAACTGTAATCTGGTTTGGAGCCGGGAAAGCCTGTGTGCCAAGTAACGGTTCTGGCCAGGGGCATTCGCCCTCGCATGCCCACCAGGACGGCAATTCCAGGAGTTAAACAGCTGCAGCCACATGCGTCTTATCAAGTTGATGATTCTCGTTTTCAGCTTAAAACCCGGGCATCACAGCATTGCTGCCCCCAACGTTGAAAAGGTAATGAAAACCAGCGGCGTCTGAAGAGCACATTTACGAAACACACCACACAACAAAAACGAACAGTGAGCGACGCAGGTGACGAGGTAAGAGCGTGAAGGTTAACTCAACCCGGCGACAGCTCACGGGAACCCAGACTCACAAAACCCAAAGAACCGACACCCCGCGCGGACAGGGCCGTTTCTGCGTCAGCCTGCAGCCGCACACAAGCACCAGCAGCGGCCTGACTCCGTGTGCTCTACACTGCTTCACACAGAACAGCTACTCGGTCAACCAAAACTCTCACCGCACTCAGCAAGCAACAGTTACCCCTAAAATGCAAATGGTCAAGTGGTGCGAGTGACTTCTGCTGACGTCAGCGACAAGCCCGGGGCGGCAGTCCCCTTCCTCGTCCACCGCCCTCTGCTGAGTCTGCACAGTGGCCTCAGCTCGGACGTCTCCTCGAGCCCCTCACCCTCAGCATCAGCAGTCGGTCTCATGTGGCCGTGACCCGTGTCCTAAGTGCATTTTGGGACTGTCACTCGCAGTCTACCCCTCTGGGCAGGAAAGGAGTGTCCCAGAAGCAAGCGTCAGTCACTGAGAGGGTCGAACGCTGTGAGGTGTAAGTGCTTGTTCTCTGGGACTGAAGAACATCTTTAAGCCAAAAGTCTGCTAAATCCCAAACTGTCAAAAAATGGGTTTATGCTGATAAAAAGTTAAAATCAAACTAATCCCTCAGTAAGTATGAGAAAAATGGGAACAAAAGGAGGAGCACCTCCAGCATGACGGGTGAAGCGAAGCCGCGCCGGCGCCCAGGCTGCGCCGGCGCCGGGCCGTACCTGTGGGCGGCAGGCAGTCCTTCCAGTCGAAGTAGCCGGCGTAAATGCCTGGCTCCAGGGAGCCGACGATGGGGTCTGCCTTCAGCTCGATGTAGCTCTCAAAGAGCCTCTGGTCCAACTCCTTCAGTGAGGCCATGCTGACCTACAATCAGAAACACGAACGATCACAAGCCACTGACCAGCAGGTGAAGGAACAGTAAAGCAACGTTAAGTAGAAACCTCAGTACATCTTAAAAGCACTTGTCACTTTTCCTACACAAAGGCATGAGTTTTATTTCACTTCCGGTAGCAGAAGCCAGTCGAGCACAGCCGTCTCATGGGGGGCTGAGAACAGCCCCCGGAGGCCCCGAGGCCATCACAGGAAGTGCAGCATGTCGGCCAGCAGCGCGCCAGGAGCGAAGACACCAGAGGAAAGGCAAGGAAAGTTCAGGTGGAGGCAGCTGAGCAATTAGAGACGAGGGGGAACTGAACCGGAGGAAAACGCAGCTGGGTTTCACGTCTGTGGCCTGAAAGCACCTTCTGAGTGCAGGGCTGGACCGCACACACCCAGGCCAAGGCCGCCGGGGTTCCTAATTTCTAAACAATAAAGCGAAGGGGAAAACTATTCAAGCTTCTGGACCAGAGAGATAATTTACCATCCACACCAGGCTTCTCAGCTGCAGTGCTGGGACCTGACATCTCGACAGGAACGTCCCCCAGAGGCCAAGACCGGGACTCCACATCACTGGCCGAGCCCAGAGAGCCCTAGACTGAGGAGGGAACAGGGGCGGTGACCTGGCCCCCTCCACCCCACTCCTGGAGTGTTTAGAAACAGAAGCCGGACAGGTGATGAGCGACTGGGAACGGGGGCACAGGAGCGACTCTTCGAAGAAAAGAGGCGTCCCCGAGGGCGGGCGGGCCCAGTGAGGAAGCCTGCTGACCGGAGGCGCGGCGCACAGAGCGCGGCCGCACCGCACGCCTGCACCCGCAGGGAAGGAGGAGGGTGCAGAGAAGAGAGGCTTCACATTAATGCCCGGCGAGAAGAAGAGAAAACTCAACTAAGACAAAGTGGAAGGAAAACGAAGGCAAGAGCAGAAATCAGGTTAAGTCTTTAAAGTCATCGGTGCCCAAAGCAGGTTTCTGGAGGGTTGTTACAGTTTGTGTCAGTAAGTCTGACAACACAGAGGAAACGGACAAACTCCTAAAAAAGCAACTTTCTGAAAAGACAAGCAGCCCTCCGTGCACGGGACTCATGAGTCCATCGCTTAAAACGCCTCCACACACTGGAGACCCCAGGGCCAGATGGCCTCGCCGGAGCCTTCCACCGAGCACCAGAGGAGGAAATCACATCACACACAGGCTTTTTTCACAGAGCAGAGCCTGAGAACACTTCCTATTTTGTTTAATGAAGCCAGAAAAACCCTGATGTCAAAACTGGCAAGCACACTGTGAGAAGAGAAAATTCCAGACCAGGAGCCCTTGTGAACCGAGACACGAGAGACCCAACAAGCTACTGGCCAACCGGGTCTATGAATAAGCGAAGAAGCGGGGTTGTCTCAGCAGGACGGAAAACCAGGGCCGGACAAGGGTCCCCGACGCCTGCTCTCAAGACTGCACCAGGGGCCTCGTCCACGCAGTGCAGCGAGATGAAGGACCAGAGGAGGAGGACAGCTTCTGTTCAGCACACGCGGTAAACCCAGCATAATGTAACTATGGTAGTTCACACCACGTCAGAGGCCAAGGAGACAGGCATCAACCTGAAGACAGCAGCTCAAACCACAGAGCCTCCGGGAAATGGAGACCCGGGACACTGGGGCAGGCAGAGATTCCGCAGGGCACTGGGGACACCAAACATTCACAAAAGGCGATAAACCTGATCCCACCATAGTTTAAACTTCCTACTCAGAGTCACCACTGGGAAGCAAGCAGCGAGCCACGGACTGAGAGAACGGGGCGTCCATGTCCCTGCAGCCACACGGCTCCCGGCGTCACTAACAGAAAGGCAAGCAGCCAGCAGTCAGCGAGCACGCACCCTGAAGGGCGCCTCGGGGAGGAGGCACCTGAACACGCACACCCATACGTGCAAGGAAGATGCTTAACATCACGTTTATCCGGGGAAGCCAGCAGAGCTACGAGGTAGGCTCGAGTAAGAAGGAACATGGTGTGTCAGTGAGCAGGTGGGGCGCCGGGACACGGTCGCGCTGCTGGCTGCGCTTAATGAGACGCCCATTTGGGAAAACGGCTCGGTTTCTGTCAACCTGTTCCATGACCGGCAATCCTGCGCCCAGGAACACACACAGGAGTACAAAGCCCACCGAGAGCAGTGGCCACGTCCCCTGCACCCATATTCATAACCACCAAGACGGGGAGCAGCCCGACGCCCACTGCCAAGGGTAACTCCGCCAACTCTGCTGCCCGAATTCAGCGAGAAAAGACATAAATTACTGACAGACACACAATTTGGATGAATCTCAAAAATTATTAGGTCAGAGCAAAAGCAGCCAGACACAAAGGCAACGAAATTGGGTTCCACTTTCCTTGAAGTTCAAGAATAGGCAAAACTAACCCGTGCTGACAGAAATCGGAACAGTGGTGAGAGGGGTGCCCGCTGCCTGTCTCCAGTGAAACATGGGGGAAAACGTGCTAATTCAATAACTGTGCCTTCAGACACAGACGCGCCGGCAGAACCAGCAAGCCGCTGCTGCGGGGCACCTGACCCGGAGCAGCCGGGGCCGGGCAGGCGCACGGACACTCGTGAGACCACCGTGTCCTCCTTGGAGGCAAAACGCGAGCCAAGTGCTCAGACAGCACCGCCACCTGCATCACGGCAGGCGGCCACGCGCGCACGTCCCGGAACAAGACGCCCGCCGGCGCGTGCCCCACCTCCCGGTTTCTACATGGGGTCTCAGCTCACGCAAAGTAGTTGAAGAAAAGTAAAATCATTATTCTGACTTATTTTAAAGTTTCCAATTTAAATTTCCTACTTTACTATTTCCAAAATGTTCTGGTAAGAATGCTGTTTAAGAAATAAGTCTCTGAGAAAGAAAAAAATAACAGAAAAAAGCCCCGTTATTTTTTTCAAAAATGACAGAAAGAGTACGTTTAACGGAGCCGTCTCTGTGGACATGAACTCACCAAACTATAATCAGAACATCTGTGCAAGTGAGCCTGGATTCCCAGGTCCAGTCGAACTAATACAGTTTTATTCCTTACAACGGATGGCTGGACAGGCAGCAAACTGACAGTCCTTTATGCTCCTGAACCAACACTTGTCAAACGTGGACAAAACAGACACCAAATACAGAAAGAAACCCTAAATCCTTGTGCATGAAGCAGGATATGCTGTCAGTCGGCCCTGGGAGGGCTAATGAGGACCCGTCAGTGGGACCCTAACCCCAACCTCCCGCCCTATTCACTAGACCTGCCACCCGCACAGACCCAGTCGGGGGCCATGCCCCCACCCCCACACTGCCACCTGGAATTACACCGCTCCGGAGCACGGTAACCACCTTCTCTGACTTAGTAACAGCACCACAGAGAGGTTCTGGAAGGGAAGAGCAGCTCCAGTGACACGCAGCAGACACAGGTCTCCGCGAGGTCAGACACTGCAGACGCAGCGGGGGGAGGAGAGTGGAAGACAGTCCCAGTCACCACAGAGAATCAGCCGCGGGAACTCGGCAGGAAAAGGTAACAGACTCGGAGAGCAGAAGACCTAACGCAGATCCGACACGAGCTCCTGAAGGAGAGAAAGGAGTAAACAGGGAAGAACAGACATCTAGAGAGAATTAATGGCTGAGAATTTTCCAGGACCGAGTAAAGCTATCAGTCGGGGGAAAAGGCAAAAAAAAAAAAAAAAAAAAAAAAAAGTCCATCAAGAGAGACATCACGGGGACCACAGGGCTGGAGACAAAGAAAACACCCGAGACGCGGCCAAGGGAAGCCTGTGACCCCCCCCCCCACCCCGTGACAGCCAGAAAAGCACGAGGACGGGCAGGCGGAGCAGGCGGACAGACGGAGTGGCGGACAGACGGAGCGGATGGGCAGACGGAGCGGGCGCAAAGGCCTGGCCCGGGGCGCATGGACCCTGGTCACAATCGAGGCAAAATCTTTTCATGCAAAGCAGCATTTCAGAAAACTCACCACATGTCACAAAGCAAGTTTCAACAGAGATGAAACCATGATATTCTCTGACATCAGAATCCTTAGCTTAGAGATCTCCAACAAAGAAAAAACTAACTCCTAATATGGAAACTAACTGCTCCCTCAATTTGGAAATTTAAAATCACACGTCTGCATGCTGGTGTGTCAAGGAAAAACACACGATTAAAACTGGAAAGTACGCCTCGAACAACTAAAACACCACGTGCAAGTACGTGGGACACAGCCAGAGAGGAAAATTCAGGGCCTTAAATGTTCGTATTAAAAAGGAGAGGCTTGGCATCGACAAGCCATGTGAACAAACCATCACGCTCAGCACCCACTCACTGCATCAGGAGATGCGCAAGGGTGCACAGAGCTCAAGGCAGCCAGAGCGGCTCCTGGCAGGATTCCGGCGAGGCTGATCGAAGAAAAAGACTGAAAACATCGAGCAACACTAAGTATTAAAAGCGGTCATGACCACAGATGCCATCGAGATTGAAATAACATGAAACTATCATTAAATAATTTAATGCTAATAAATTTGAAAATGTAGGCAAAAGTGACAAAGTTCAAGAAAAATACAGATGACGACATCTAACAAGATGAAACTAAATCTTTTTTTTTTTTAAGAGGAAACTAAATCTGAATGGTTCTTTAGTCTTTAAAGAGAACGAACCAGCCATTAAAAATCATCTCACAAAGAAAATACAGGCCTAGAAAGTTTTACCAGAGAATTCTTCTAAATATCCAAAGAACAAGTAATTCCAACTCTTTTACAAACTCTTTCAGAATAAGAAAAAAGGGGACAGTCTAACTCATTTTACAAATTGGCATAACCTACATGGAGCAACACGGGTAAACCTCAAAAGCAGTACTGAGGAGAACGGGGGTTCAGAGGAAAACACGCACCACATGTAAAGCTCAAACACAGGTAATGATGCACAGCGTAGGACTCAGGAACCGCAAAGCGCAGAGGTGACCCCGGGGAAGGGGCGACGCGGGGCGCCCCGCGGGGCGAGAGCCGCTCCTTCGGAGGGAAAACGCGTTTACCGCGGGAATGTTTGGAAGGAGCTCACCTTTGCTCCAACGCTGAGCCAGTCACAACGTGGGGCTGACACCACGCTACGCCAGCGGCCCGAACAGAGGACGCGCAAAGTTTGGTACCTGCAGTTCAGGAGCGACTCAGACTGTTCAGACCCGATTGCTACAAGGACCCTCCCTGGACAGACTGAAAAAACACTCCTTGTCCCACCTCCACATTGGAATATCTGAAAGAGACTGGAGGCTTCACACAAAATCTCAATCAAGAATTTAATGCCAGACTTGTTGTTTAATGACTACATGCTTCAGTCAGTCAAAAATCTTCGATTATCCAAACCCTAAATTAGATAACTGCTTTTAAAAGACTGGGACAGGTTGAAATAGCATTTTACATATGCAGAAAAAGTCCTTGGAACTATGCAGTTACAGCTCACAGTGATAAAATTATGAGCTAAAGTTTATTAACCACATAGCTCTGGTTTTCCCTTCTCAAAGGTCTCAAAGAACTAATGACTTGCAGCAAATCTGGTTTGCATACTTAAAATGCAGAACGCTGTGTTTCCTTAACCCTCTCAGCACCTTTAGAAGGAACTCCTCTAGAACAGACGTGCACAGAAGGAAACGCGTTTCCTTGCCCAGCAGGGAAAGGTATGCAAATTAATATACCATCAAAGAGTATTTTCATCCATCGAGTTAAACCCTCTCGTCAGCAATGATGGCCAGCTGTGACGGGACCAGCTCCCGACAGGCCACCTGACAGAGCTCGCCAGGCGCCTCTGGAGTCCACCGTGAGGAAGCGAGAAACGCGACCGAGAACCACCAAAGCAAGCTGAGGGCTGCCAGTAGGAAAAAAGAGGGAAAAAAAAAAAGTGCATCCACACTAACAAAGATTATAAAGCCATAAAACTCCTGGAAAAGTGCTCACAGCAGACCAGCGCTCACTGCAGGCTGGATTCAGAGACGCTTCACCTCCTCCGGGGCACGGGCAGACACGGGGACGCGGCAGAGCCACAGCGCCAGCTGGCACACACACAGGCGTGAGACCGCCGTGCGGTCTTCGGTACTGAGGACGACTTCAGATTTTTTTTAATTTTCGGTATTTTTTTTTCCTAAAAGTAATGACTGGGTCTTACTTTTATAATTAGGAAATAAATGCATAACTGGAGAAAACATTTCTGAGACTTGAAACATTTCTTCCACGACATGGAAGACCCCTAGGGCACGTGGGTTGCTAACGGGGCCTGCCGCAGAGCAGGCCCAGGAGCTGGTCCAGTAAATGTCACGTTCACCACTTCACGTTGTCTCACGGAAGTCCAACATGACACGTGTTCATCAACCAGCCTCACGTCCTTTTCTTTGGTAAATTTTCACGGAAACAATTTTGTTCTTTAAGATCTGGTCCTGGGCCAGAAAGCGTTCTGGATTTAGGGCAAGAAAACTTAATTTTGAGTCCTGCTACTTACAGGTCAACCTCTCTGAGTACCTTTCTGTTTAAAAAAAAAATGGAGTTAATAATAGTTTCCTTAATTACTTCAGAGTTATTTGCAGCAAATAAAACTGTCTATATAAAATCATTCTAGTTTTAAACAACGAGCGATCATTAAGCTTTAATAAGCTCCTAACAAGCATGAGTACCTGGGTGCTGCTCCTGTGTTAAAATTAATTCTACTGTTGAAGACAAAGAACAAGCTAAAAGGAATAAACAAGGCTGCCATCTCTGTGTCTCTCTGGGCAGAAGTACCAACCAGGAAGCAGAAGGAACGGTGCCTGGAGAGCCCTTGGCAATGCCCCGACCACGGCTGGAAGGAGGCCCAAGAGAACTTCGGGGTCCGAGCAGCAGACGACGCTACGGAGAAGCTCAGGGAGCCCTCCCCTCCGAGAGCAGGGGCGGCGAGAGCGCGGGTGGGCGGCATGAGGGGGCCTCGTGCCCTGAGACTCAAGGGACCTCGGCCCCCAGTGTCACGTCATCCGCCGTTCGGAAAAGGAACTATGAAAAGCAGTGGCGGCTGACAGCCTCTCCACCTCAATGCAAGAAATATACTTCACTTGACTGTCACCAAGAAATTGATGGATTCACTCATAAAAAACAGAATCAGCACAAACACTGTCATCAAAATCTAGTTTACTGTCTATTCCTTTAATACACAGCGGGATGACTTCCAAATATTCAATTCCAAATTCTACGTCCTGGCAACCGCCCGCCCGGCCCCTCCCGGCCCCGTGACCGCAGGCGGCCTGGAGGGGCCTGGAAAGGACAGCAGAGCCCGCTTCCACGTCACTTTTTTAGCTTGCTTCTTCACGACGCAAACCGAATTCCACGAAGAGTCCCCACTTACAACTCAGTAAAACCTAGACACCCAAACTGACTGCTTGTTATAGTATGCAATTCCTAATCATTTAATCTGCTTCTAAAGTGATAAAAGATTAGTGTCATTATCGTTACTGCATGAAAGCGAAGAGCCCACATTCTACAAACGCTAACTTCTCACTGCAAGAGACCACCTTGCAATTCTTCACACAAAAATTTCTGGAAATAAACTCAACATTTGGCCCTACAGCCAGAAGTCACAGCATTTCTCATCAGGATGATTAATCTTTACGAAAAGGCAGGAAAACAAAAAACAGCCACCCACTCTGACATTTTCAGTCTTTGAAAAAAAAAATCCCAGTCTAGTTCATGAACTAGAATCATCACCACGAAACATGTGCAATCCATCAAGAGTGCTTTCTGATTCTAAGATTAACAAGATCACTATCTTTCTCATTCTTCACTCTGAGAAAACTGCACTGACATTAAAAAAGTGGTTCTAGCTTAGTTTTACTTAGAAATCTGATAAACCTTTGACCAGGAACCAACCTTTAATAACAACAAGATTACTTCATTTTTTCCTTTTCTGCTTACTTGAAAAATATAAACAACAAAGTGTAACATCTAAAAAAACCCTCCTCCGCTGATTTACACAGGACCTGCTTCTGTCCAGCCCTTGTGTACCTTTCAGTGAGACCCGGCACACCCGCAGCACGGGCCGCCAGTCTGTGTGCACGTGTATCTGTGTGCACACGTGTGTATATGCACATGACCGTGTGCGCACACGTGTGTACGTGTGTGTGTGTGAGCGCCCAGCACCTCTGCATGTGCTGGGCCGCGGGACGGGAGGGAGGGAGCGGGAGCTCCACGGGCGAAGGGTCTGCCCTGGCTGGAAGGAGTCAGAGGTGACTCCTGAATACGCGGGTTTGCTGCCTTTCTCTCCTTCCCGCCTCCTCGGCTCTGAAGAGCTCAGGTGGGGAGCACAGGGGCTCCAGAGGAAGCGAGCGACTCAGGGAGGGGGTGCAGGGGGCGCGGAGGGAGGGAGCTGGGAGCACGGCTGGAAGCTAGGCGGGGACATAGCCACATGTCTGTTTAACTTGATCACTTACCTGTGTTATTTTTTCTATTCCCTGGAAGTTGTGCTTTTCAAAATGTTCTGCGATGTTTCGGAAGGTGTGACGCTCCAGGTAACAGCAGTTACTGAGGACGATCAAAAGTCGCTGCTCCTAAAACCAATCAAATGCTCAGAAAACTACATTTATAGAAGCACAGTGGGGGACAGACAGGTAAGACTGATCAGTTATAATCTCTCAGTGTTGACATCCACACTCAATGCTTCGTTTTTCCAATAGAGAGAGACACAACATGGTCTTTAATTGTACGGACTGCTCGTTAGGACGCAGCACACGAGCCAATGACGTCCCTGTGGCATGTGATGGCTGTCCGGGGACACAGAGAACGGAGCGGAGGCCAGCGCTGCTCTTAGGACAGGGGCCGACCGCACTGTTACTCTATCTGCTACTCTTCGCAACAACAACAAAGAAGCTATAAAAAATTGACATTCCAAAGTAATTTAAAAAATGTACAAACTCTTAAGAGACTGATTTCTACATTCTTCATAACTTACAAGAAAGCTACAATGCTATCCACAGACGGGCTCCTTCAAAAAACGGGGCCTTCACAGAGGTTCCTCTGTGAAACAGTCTCCTCTTACGGGGAGTGAGGGGCAGAGGCCAGCAAACCCCCCACAGGCGGTCACGCAGGGACCAGTCTACACACCCCAGGCTTCCAGCTGCTTAAGGAAACTTCGTATCAAAATTACCAGACCCCAAAGCTGATGAATAAAGCATCCTCTTACAGCTCAGAACTGCTACAGGAACACGAAGTTCCAGGAATGGCACTGGCCCTGCTCCCTCAGGTGAGGGCTTCTCTGGAACAACTGTGACTAATTTAGGGCCTTGATTGAGATCCCATGACTAAAAACTAAGGCAAAACTTCTTTCCAGGAGAAGGTCACACCCACACTCTGCCTGCTGTTTTGTGCTCATCCAGGTAACTCAGGCTAATGTCAGTAACCCGGCAGGTGCACAGACCACAGGCTATGCTCACCAAACCCCCATCACCCCTAGAATTCCACTTGGTTCCTTCACAATGTGTAAAACTCTCCATGTCTTTATTTAAAACTTCATTTTTAATTCATTTCTGGCAGAGTGTGACCTATTCACTGCATTTTGTGGTCATCAACAAACATAATTAAAAGGCCCAGAAATTATTAAGGTGTTTTCAAAGCAATGAAAGGTTATCAACGCTGGAACAACTCTACAGATGGGAAACAGACGCTTAAACAAGGTAAACTCCTCCACATTGTGTTCAAACCGTGTGAGACGGGCCAGGAGGTGCCAGGTGAGGCTGGGATGGCCAACTCCTGCCCACGCCAGGTGACACCACCATGTGTGAAGGGCCTGAACTGAAGTCGCCATGACGCCATGCTGGCTGTGTCGCACAAATCCCAAAGGCCTCTCAGCTCCACGATCACCCCTAATGACTTTCCTTCAGGACCCGCCCTCCAAGTCCTGGCCTTCCCCCAGCCGCCCACCCAAGCCAGCCGTGCTCATTAACTCTGGGCGATGGGTACTCTTGTAATCTAAATGGTTCTTCCCCAAAATGGAAAAACTGTGTCAAGTAATTTGAAATTTTACTCTTAGTAAGTGTATTTTTCTCTCGAATATAACCAATCAGAATAAAAGTGGGAAGAAAAACCGAACACACACATAAAATTCTTAAACTTAGATGACTCATCAAAAAATGATGAACAACTTACACGAGTAAGTGCGTTTGAGAACAACAACTCAACCCACCCAAGGGGCACCCGCATCGAGGATGCTGGCCTCACGTCCTACTCCAGCTTCTCCAGTCTCTGTGACGGAGGCATGGTACCCTCAGCGGCCTGCCCGAGGTCTACCAGCTAGCCAACAGCAGGCCAGAAAGCAAACCAGAACCCTAGCCAGTCTTTTCTTCCCAGAACTGTCTCCACTGGATAGCAGAGCATGACCCTTCTTCTCAGTCATCTGGGCCAAATCTACGGAGAATCCACCGGGGAAAACACAGGGACTGAACTTGGTACCAAGTTTGGAACAATTTCAGGAGAATGGAAAGGAGAGAGAAGGGCAACTATGGAACTTCGGGGTTTGGATGACCATCAGCAGGAGAGCTGAGCTGTGGTTCTGGGGGGGTCTGTGCTCTGAGAACCGACCCCTCACAAGCACACTGGCCGGGAAACGCCTCCACGGTCCTGGCGTCAGCACACGGCAGTGCTCCAGCCCTGGGAAGTTCCTTGTGTAGAAACCAGGCAGGTCCCAGAGGCTGAGAAACAGCTTCAGGGCTTGAGAGGCAGCAAGGCCGCCCTCAACCAAGAGGCTCTCTCCTCAGTCCCCGTTCACAGTGCAGGAACCTCGCCGACCTCGGCCGCCATCACTGCGACCCAGTGCAGGCAGGTGCCCCTCGGCGTCCGACTCTCTGAGGATGGCCAGGCCCATGGGCCCTTCCCTCTGAGCCTGCACTGGTTTAAATGCACTTCCCCACCTGCGTCAGGAACCAAGTGCTCCATCTGGAGCTCCTCTCTCCGAGTCTTCCTGGCCTGAGAGCCTCGAGCTTTCTGCTTCTGGCCTTCCCTAAGTGCCAGTGCCCCAATATTATCCAAAAGTGCTGGCACCTGATATTATCTCTAAGTCCTAGTATCTCGATATTGTCCCTAAGTACCAACACCCCAGTGTCACCCCTAAGTAGCAGCACTCCAATATGAACCCCAAGTGCTGGCACCCGACATCGTGCTCACACGTGTGGCCCTCTTCTCCCTCAACTCTTTTCCCCTGGACTCCCGTCCACTCCCGGCCTTTTCCCATGCAGCACCGCTGAGTCACAAGTCTGCTTCTAGGCTTCTCTCCCAGGGGTCAGCCACCCACTGACTGCCCCCCGAACAGCGCCCATTCAGCACGTCTGGCCCCACACTGAGTTTCAGCCTTTCTTTAGAACCTGTTTTCTTCTGAGTTCTCTCCACAAACAGGACTACTGTCTAACGAGTCGTCCAAGTAATTAAACCCAGAGTAGTTTTTTTAATAAATTAGTTTGATTAAACCATACTTTTCTTAATATAACAAACCCCTCATGTAGGAATTCATACTTACAGTAACTGTGGAAAGGATACACAGCAGATCTAGATCACGTGTTTTCTTTCCTGAGACACACGCGCGCGCGCACACACACACACGCGCACACACGCACGCACGCACACGCACACGCACACGCACACACACCCCCTTCACACCGACGACAAACCAGAGGGTTGTTTCTTTTTTAAGACAGCTGGGGCTCAGATTCCACAGCTGACTTTGCACATGTGAGGAAGCGGAGGTGTGAATCACCCCTAAATACGTGCATATGTTTAAAAAGTACGTGTGTTTGCAGAGGAGGTGCTTTGGTTTTGGTTCTGCCATGGAACATTGTTCAAATAAAATGCTACCAGGGAGCTTACAAGACAACAGAGAAAAGCAGAGCTTCTCTGCTCAAAGAGGGAAAATGTGGGCAGCGTGCCTGTCTTTTCTCTCCCCTCTAGTGTCCGCACACCAGGGCTCCACAGGGCCGCATCACACGCAGAAACCGCGGGATGCAGAAACGGGGTGAAGCCACACAAGGTGCAACTTAAGCTGAAAGGTTTTAAAGTGTGGAAGCCATACAAAATTATACGTTTACTAAAATTTTCACAAAATAAAACAGCTTCAAAAGCAATAGAGCTACAGCAGTAATGCAGCCACAGAGTAATTCAGACCAAGCTACGAAATAGTCATTACATAGTTTTAAAATGACATGTTTTACTTTCCATTTACCATCTTTATTATTTATGAGCTTACTTACAGAAGTCAAAGTGAAATCTTCATGGATACTTCCAAACAAATCAGGAGAAGAAACGTCTGTGGAAAGACTGAGTAGAGAAGCACGTGAGAGAACAGTCACAGGTAAAGCACCGAGACTGAGAGTGTGCGCACGACGTCGCCCGTCAGCGACACCTCATAAAACACAACGAATTTGACTTCAAACTCTTTTTGTCAAAAATCACGTAACTTTGTTTTTTTAACAGTGAACAACTGACAGCTCAAAGTAGACACCATGGACTATTAACATGGGCCACGTGAGATGTGCCCCCGAGTCTTCCCAATGCCAAATAATTTAATTTCTAGGTGTAGACTTCCCCAATTTAGAGAAGCTTTTTCAAGCTCAGGACTATAGCAGATGACGTACGGGTGAGCTAGGAAATTAGTTAATAACCCACAAGTGACCAGACACACAAAACTGCAGGGCAGGAAATACTGAGCCACTGATTAATCTGCAGATAATAAACACCACAGCAGGATTTTTCCTCTTTAAACCTAAACAAATGATTACAGAATTCATACGGAAGACTAAATAGGTGAAAATATCAAATAATATTTTAAAATAGAGAAACAATAAAAGGATATCCAATGTGAAAAACATTAAAAAATGAACTAATAGTAATTAAACTAATGTAATTAAAACAACACAAACTGATAGGAAACATGTGAATGAACAGAAGGTAGAGTTCAGAAATACCTTCACTATATATTAGAATTCAATGAGTGAAACGGAAATTACAACAAAACAAGAGGGAAAGACTTATTTAATTTAAAAACATCGGGGAGCAGATCAACAGTACAGATTTCTGATAAATCAATGTGTTAAACATGTGAAGTCAGATTAAAACCAGAAGAGCATCTCAGGCAGACGAGGCCTCACACACTGAGGGGCGAAGAGCAGGTGAACGTGGGAGCAGACACAGAGAAGCCCCCGCTGCCAGCCCAGGTCTCAGAGGGGTTTACTTCCGTGCCATCTGTGCGGGAGCATAGGCCTCAGGTGCACAGAAGTCACATGTGCCAAACATCACTCAGAAACACTAGATTTTCAGAAACCCCCAGAGAATACCTTGGTAGAAGCATCGTCACCCAGGCCTGTGGGTGTCAGGCCGGAGCTGGACGCAAGCCCCCGGCACAGTCAGTCCTTAACAAGCACTGGTGCCGCCCAGATGCCAGAGCTGCCGAAGGGCCGACGGGAGACACGTGTTTAATTTCCCACGTTTTTATTTATAAAACCTGCTCCTCTGGGTAATTCGCAAGCTGTGTGCTCAGTCTGCTCGATGTGTCTCTAGCAGAGCTGAGACAAGATCAGAGGATGAAGAGCACCAGCGCGGCCACTGTCAGCCATACTCACTGTGTGGTGTCTACGTCGGCGTCAGGCTTGGTGCTCAGCTGCTCCAGACAGTGTATGAAAATCTAAGTCAAAGGCAAGATGTTTCAGTGGTATGAACTCTCAGACACTCATCTATGTGGACGTTAAAGACAATTCTGTATAAATAACCAGAAATACAGCGTCCATCCTGTCAGTGATACGTACTGACTGCCCTGCACACAGAGGCACTTGCACGTGCGTGAGCTGGGGAGACAGCCCAGCACACGCCACGTTACGTGATAGTTTAAAGTGCCTGTGCTCTGATACAGCCCTAAGTTCCTGAGTGTACTTCCCTCCCCCCACTCACCCACATGCTCGCTCACCCTGTTCGTGTGCCTAGAGGCACCGGTCCCCAGAACCGCACGGTCTAGGACAGCGCAGACAGCGGTCACGGCGCTGTGCCGGTGCTGGCACCACGAGCCGCAGCAGGGCGGAGCAGAGCGGAGCAGACGGGAGCGCTCGGGCTACTGCTGGGCAAGCTGGGACTCTCGCCTCGCGCTTATTTACCATAAACCACGTGGACTCAAGAGAAACGAATGCACGTCTAACACGGCACCTGAGGGGCACCCCGGGACGGTGCAGGGACTAACCCGCGCTGCGGCGGGCCTCGGGGCGCCCGGCCCCCCCAGAGTACCTGCACGATGTTGGTGCTGAGCTGGCAGACCTCCTCCCGGGTCCTAGGCTCCTGGAAGACCTGCAAGGAAGACTTCTGGTGGAAAGTTCTGTACTTCGCCAAGAGACCTGTTTGTTTATGAAGTTCCATACAAAACACTTAACCCTGGAAAACTGCGTCAGCGGGTAACCAGACTCTGAAGGGGACGGGAGTGGAGAGGAGGTCACGGCGGTGCGTCCACGCCGGTGACCGTGGCCTGAGAGACGTGCCGGGCAGCAGCTCTGCAGCTGCGCCCCGTGAGGTGCCCAGGCCCCCAGGGGGCTGACCCCACACTTACGCTGGCTTCTCCGGGCTTGCACTCCAGGACCCCTCTCAGCGACTGCAAGGTGTGCACCACGCACCGCTCAAACTGGCAGGGCTGCAGGAAACAGACCAGCGCAAGTGCTGGGCACGCAGACACCAGCAGAGGCCAACAGGGCCCAGGCTCCCACTTCCCAGATTCTGCACAGGACCCGAGACACAGACAGCCTCGCCATGAGCTCTGGACTTGGCAGGCTCCGCGCATGTACTTGAAGTCCTGAGAGTTGAAAGCACGTCTAATTCAACTAGAACAGGAGTTGGGTAGAACTGAAATTTACCTTCAAAAGTCTACCCTCCTAGGAGGCAAACACCAGGATAAAGCACAGACATCCTGAGTTTCGTGTTAGAGGCCCCTGCAGGGCATGCTCTGGGACGGGCTCGTCTCCCGGGCCTCCCGGCCTCTGGCCCATCAACGCAATGGACGTCAGGAATGGTGACTGTGGGAGGCTGGTCACTCTAAAGTCTCCACAGTCTACAAACATCAAGTCTGAAAATGAAGCTTAAAAACACATCCAACAAATGCCTCTGAGGTAAGTCTGATCGGCCCTAACTGCGGGCCTCCCCCGCTGGGCACAGACGTGGAGTTCTAGGGCAGGGTCAACAAACCCGTCACTTTTAACTAAAAAAAAGTGCAGAAATAAGTGGAGAATGAACCAGAATCAGCGCTGAGGGAGAGACAGGAGGTGGGGTGGGCTGGCCTGGACAGCAGAGGGCCTGCAGGGATGGGCCCCTGGGGCGCGGAGCGGGGCCAGGCTCGAGCTGGTGACTGCTCTGCGCAGAGCCTGCGGCCAGCACCCCTCTTCTGTGCGCTCCCGCCTTCTCGTGATTCTTTCTTCTCTCATAATGAAGTATGGTTGCCGTACAATGTAAGTTTTAGGCGCACAATGTAGTGATTTGCAAGTGTTACAGGTTACTTTCCACTCAGTTACAGAACACTGGCTCCATGCCCCGTGTTGCACAACGTACACTTGTAGCTTATTTTACACCTAATAGTTTGTGCCTATTAATCCCCGCACCCCCCCAGCCCCCTGCCCTCTCCCCACTGGGAAACACTAGTTTCTTCTCTACCTGTGTGTCTGCTGCTTTTTCGTTATGTTCACTAGTTTGTTGTGTTTTTAAGATGCCATGTCAGTGAGAACATATAGTATTTGTCTCTCTGATTATCTCACTTAGGATAATGCTCTCAAGGTCCATCCATGTGGTACCAATGGCAACATTCTGTTCTTTTTTATGGCTGAGTAGTATTCCTGTGTGTGTGTGTGTGTGTGTGTGTGTGTGTGTGTGAGAGAGAGAGAGAGAGAGAGAGAGAGAGAGAGAGAGAGAGAGAGAGAGAGAGAGAGAGAGAGAGACACACATCTTCTTTACCCAGTCATCTGTGGATGGACACTTAGGTTGCTTCCATGTCTTGGCTACCATAAGTAATGCTGCTGTGAACACTGGGGTGCATGTATCTTTTCAAGTTAGTTTTTTTGGTTTTTTTCCCCAGATATTCCAGAGTGGAACTGCTGAGTCATATGGCAGTTCCAGTTTTAAAAGAGTTCAGGAAAAAAAAATCAAACAGAAAAAAGAGACACCTATATGCAAAACCGACCCCCCCCCAAAAAAGATAAGTTTACTTTCTTACAAAAAGGTACCTGGGCTTAATGAAAGCTAAAACAGTACCCCGACTTCGATGTCCTTTTAATACTGCACTCAAGAGCCAGCAGAGGGCCCATGAAGAATACTTAGAGGTGAAGGGGAGGGCATAGCTCCAGTGGTGGAGCGCACGATCAGCATTCACGAGGTCCTGGGTTCAATCGCCAGTACCTCCTCTAAAACTAAGTAAGTAAACCTACTTACTTCCCCCTGAAAAAAAAACTTTGAAGTGTCAGTGCAAAAAAAGGGGGAGGTGGGAGCGGCTGAGGATGACACTGCCCTGCTCAGGGAGTATCTCAGTAGCCAGCGGCCTGTCAGACGCCTCGGGCCCCTGCCTGCCCACCCCGGAAGCAGGAAAGTCTACGACACTGAAGAAGTAAAAGTGGAACGCGACGCTCACGCGTGACCATCCACGCTCTGTGCGCTAGGACCTGAGCCGGACTGCCTTCCTGCAGCGTCTCTGCCGATGCGGGGCAGAGCCCACGGGCACGTCCAGTGAGACTGGACGCCAGTCTACGCAGCTGCTGCGCATTTTCCTGAAAAGGAAGCGGTGGCACCACCTGCGCGTCCTCAGCGCGTCACGCACGTCAGCGGACCGAGGAGTTACCACACAGCATTCTGACCGCTTGAAAGAAGGCCTTGCTCAGAATTATCCAAACGGAAAGAGGCAGGAAGCGCTGCCGACACAAGCAGAACGCCGTCCAACGAGCCGCGCCACAGCGACTCGACAAGGACCCACAGGGAAAGAAGCGTGCCCCCTTCAAACAGGGCCGCGCAGCACGGAGACGCTAAGACGTGCGCCAGGGCACTGACAGCCGTGGGGCGACGCCCCTGCTCGGTCAGAGCACTTCAGACGCTGCCAGTAAACAGCCAACGGCGGGCGCCGGGCGACACCCTGAGCCGGGACTCGCCCTCCCCAACACGGCGTCTCCCGGGCCCCCACTCAGAGGACGCCCAGACCCTCAAGTCTACGGGCTGGCGAACGTCTCCGACGACAGCGCATGACAGGCACGCCGGCTGACGCCAGACCATCCACAGGGCACAGCCAGTCTGGCTCCCTGGCTTGTGTGAGACCAACCACGAAAATCAGCTACTCTGGTTACAGTTCCTTACATACTACAGGCGAACTCTAGGCTGATCACGACAGGTTTCAACAGTAACCATTTCAAAGCACTTTCGAAGGGGCTTATCTAATGTAATCAAACAAACCACCTCAGATGTGGCTGTTATCTCACGAGTGTAGACCAGGTCCCGGACGTGCAGGGATCTCTCACACACACACACACTGGACCCGGACATGCAAGGATCACATGCACGCGCGCACACACACACACACACACACACACACACACACACACACTGAACCCCAAAGTCAAGCTGCTAGGTAACTTAGAATTACATTAAAAAAATGTAGTGCAATCAAAAAATAACAAGAGTTACAGGATGAAGAAAGATCACGCTAAAGGAAACCCACTGTTTTTATTAATTTTTAAACATGTAGTCAGTGTGAAGCAAAACTGCCTCTGAGAAGGAAAATTTTAAGTCTATTTTTCTATTTCCAGAAACTATTTAGAACTGCAGCAGAGAGTGAACGGCCATCATTATCGTAGTAAGTCATTATTTTGAAGATAAGAGACACTAATGATTAATCACTGAAAAGAATTTAAACTTACTAGGGAAGTCAGGCCTTCGCTGTCAACAACCCAGTCTTCCTTCTCCGGCAGCCGCTTTATTTCTACAGGAAAAGAAGCACACGGACCTTCTCACTGTCACTGTCTCACCGACCCTCGGAAAGATCCACACAGGCTGCAGCTCTTAACTGTCGCACACAGGTCTGTGCCAGAGTTGTACAAAAGCAGGGACAGAATATAATTCTGGTGGACTCAAGGACTTAAATGTGTATTACGGATTTTTTAAAACAGAATATTAATGTAAATAAAATTTTCCACTGCATGGCCCGATTTGGAGAGTGCTGGCTAGGCTCAGTGACAACTGTGGACAGCTCAGTACTTACAACTCCTGACACGTGTACGACACAGGACGCAAAGCACACTTCCCCTGAGACCTCTGACGGACAGTCTGGGCCGTGCTAAGTCCCACGCGCTCCCAGGAGCGACAGTGCGGCTCTCGCTGGGAGGGGAGGCGCCACCTGTGCAAACCCCAGGGCAGGACGCTGCCCAGCCCGTCGGCGCAGCCCCTCCTACGCGACAGTCCTGGGGCCAGACAGGAGGGCCTGTGCCGTTGGGAACAACGGTCCTGCCTGTGTTTGAAAACACTTAATCCCCAGAAGGCCGCTATGTGAAGCTAAGCTTTATTGCTTACGACTGTCTGCACAAGATCCTGAAAATGCCGAACGCACACAGAGAAGACAAGCGTCACCTCAGCTTCTGCTGCAAAGAGAAACTGCTCGTCTTTCTTCTGCTTTCACACAGGTATTTCTAACATACAAATATATTTTCAAAACTGGTGTCATACTTTAAACACATGCATATACACTGTGCATTCTTTTTCTACTTTACGTTAACAAGAACATGGCGGTGCTCTCACACCCGTGAACGCTTTCCAAGTACACCCAGCTTAGCTGCCAGCCTCCTCAGCGTACCTTCGGCCGCCTGCTGCAGCGTGACCACCACGCAGCGCACGCGGAGGTCCAGAGTGAGGTCCTGGATCGCCTGTAACAGCTCATTAGGAATCTCGAGGGCGGTCAAGGATTCGTACGTCAGCCTGCGAGACAAACACCGCAAAACAAACGGGGGCGGAGCAGGACGTGGCAGCGATCCCCCGACTCAGGGAGGGCGGCGCTGACGAGGGGCGGCACCGTGCTGAGCGCCCGTGGATGGAAGACCACGGCAGGGCGATGGCACCACAGAGACACTGTCAGGAGACAGCGCCAGCAAGGCTTGCGTCTTGGTCGTCAGACGATACGCGAGAAACAGTGCGCGCGCCAGGACGGGGAAACTCTTCGTCGAGTGTATTAAAAACCACATCCCACCCTGAGTATGTTTTTTCCTCCCCCCCAAGACAGCACAGGACTGACCCCGTCCCAGGAGAAGGTGCCCGCACTTACCGCAGGGTCTGGATGGCGTGAGCGAGCCACTGTCCCGAGAGCTCGGCCTTTGTCTCCCCGCCCCCAAGCTGCCGGCCGCCGGCCCCCGCGGTGCTGAGCGGGAGCAGGGCCCCACGGGCCAGACGCACCAGGCAGTGCACCACCTCCTGCGTCATCTTCTAGACAACGGACGGGCAGCGCCGCGGTGAGGGCACCACCTCCATCAGCCGACTGCAGATCCCGCCTCCCAGCGACTCTGGCTGAGAAAGCCGACCCCGAGGAAAGTCGACACGCAACTTACCTTGAAATCGTTCTGTCTCTGCCTTACGTTCTTCGATCTCTCAATGTGGCCTGACTTCTCAGCAGTCTTAAAAATTAAAAAAAAATAAAAAATAAATAAAACAAAGTAAAACACGTTAGTTGTCTTTAGAAATAATGCATGAAAATAAGAAACGCTTTAGCCATTGTACGCAAAGAGCGTGAGAAGTGGTTACAACCTGACTAGAGGAACCCTGGTCTCCGACCAAAGGACGGCTGCCTAGAAAGCCGTTCCTGCTCCGACAAGAAGCAGCTCGTCTCCCTCACACCGGCAAGTGTACTTTCCAAACACACCTCAGCTGGAAGTTGGAGCTGCCCGTTTTTGCAGGTGAATTTCACAAGCACTCTCACCCACAACTGCCTGCAGTCACGCCTGCGGGCATGCCTTCTCGCTGGGCTGCCGCAGGAGCTACGGGAAGAGAAGCCCCTGGAGGGCGTCTGGCCATCCTAGGACCCCACCCCCGACAAGGGTCACAAACGGAAGCCCCAGAGCCGGCACTCTGTTTTTAAAAAGTGCCCATCGCTGCCCTTCCTCCAGGGGGCTTAGAGCCTCACTCAGGAGGGGGTGTCTTCCAGAGCCCTAGACCTGCTCGCCTTTCTCCTTGGAGCAGTGTGTGCGAGCCCACTCGACACTGACCAAGAGAAATCCGTTCACCTGGCTGTCAGTTAAGGTTTATTACAACTAAGTATTACTATATACAACGTCCTAGAAGAGCAAGCTTAGGAAACCTTCCAAAGAAGCACAACAAAAAGCCACAATGCAGAAGAAAACTCTGACGCTTCATCAATGCAACATACAAGCTGCCATTTACGGAGAACTTCAAGTTAGGAACAACTGCGCTATAAACGAGCATGATGCTGACGTCAAGCTAATTCTGAAATACTTCAAGTTATGTTCTTTGCACTTCCCACAAAGCTAGAGAAACAGCCAGCGTGAGCGAGGAAAGGAAGCGTTTCCAACAGAGTGTCCGACACCCAGGCAGGCGGTCGGCACACAGAGGCCTGGAGGCTCTAATCTGCATTTATTCCAAAGATTTATATTAAGTGGTGCAGCTTGTATCACTTGCTTCTTTGTATAGATGCTCTTTTGAAAAAATTGTAGTTTTTGAAAAAACTAACCCAAAACTCACAATAATAATTCAATAAGCAAATTCCTAATTTCACTGATCAACAACGCTGAAACTTCCTCGTACACCAGGATTTACAGAAACTGATGAGAAGTAACTGAGCTGCAGTGAGAAGCGACCAGAGGCGCTTGCCGGGGTCTGGCCGGGGAGGAGGATGCCACGCCAGCCTAGGGGAGCTTGACGGGGTCTGGCCCAAAACCGGTGGAAGGAAGAGCCACAGGGGCTCCCGGGGGCTCCCGGGGTAAACAGCCCCAGAGTGTGATTCCAGCGGGTGTGCAGGGCGGGCGGGAGGCGGAGCCGGGACCACCGTCCACGTGGCCCTGAGAGAGTGACTGTGAGGCTCAGACGCGACACCACGCGCTGGGGACCAGGCCAGTTAGAGAGCAGGCGGACAGCCGTCGGGTCTCGGTCGTAGCGCTTTTCCTCTTTACTCTGTCACTAATCTATCTCAGGGCTTCAAGTATCATTCCGAATGCCTTCCTGTTTTGGGTTCTGCACCCAAGTCCAACATAGGGGTGTGGGAGGCAGGGGTTTCCCACCGCTCCCCCAGTGACGGTGTCCGACCCAACAGGTTTGGGCTTCACCCCACAGGGCGCCCCCACCCCAATGCCAATCGCAAGCCCGGTTGTCACCAGTGCGTCTGACCGACCGGCGACACACTGGAGGCTCCTGTGACCCTCCCCCACTTTGGGTTCAGTCAATTTGCTAGAGTGGCTCCCAGAACGCAGAAAGATACTTTACTCACTAGATCACTGGTTTATCGTAAAAGGATGTGACTGAGGAATAGCCAGATGGAGGGAGGCACAGGGCAGGTGTGGGGACAGGGGCGAGCACCCACACTCTCACCCCGGGCCCCACGCGTCCTGCTGGGGTTTTCGGCGGCTTCCCCACACGGGCTCGACTGATCGCTGACCCTGACTGCGGGCGCATTCTGTCCCTTGGGGTCAGGATAGCACAACCCGTGAGTGCCCTGACGGCCAGAGGGGTCTCTCCTGGCCGTATCTGCCACGGGAGCCACTGTGGAACTTTCTACACAGTGGGCTTGTTCCGTGAAACATTTCTGAATCAAAGAAAACAGTGAGAATCAACTGTCAAAAACCTCATACCAAAATTAAGGTGAAACTTGGCAGAACAATTCTGCCCACCAAACAGATGCTGCTGAGGGCACAGCGACACCTACTGGACACAGCCGTCTCCACCCTCCCAGGACCGGCCTCCCAGCCCGGGGAAGAGCGGGGCAGGGGAACCGGGGCAAGGCGTGCCCCCTGCCCCTGTTAAAAAGTGGCTACTCATTGCTTTAATTCGGTGACGAGCCGAACATCTCCAACATGCTGGACTATGTAAGGTTGGCCCTATTTTTAAAAGAAAAATCAGTTTTGGAACATAAAGTACATTTAAACTTACATACTATACATAATACGTCTTAAACCGCAGATTCCTCATGTTTAAAAATTATTTGGATATTTTAAAGTTTTCACCTCAAAATACACTACGTTTAAGATACATCTAAAGGAGTCGTCTTAACCCCTGCTGGCCATTCCCCTAGCTGCGAACCTCAGCCCCGTCCTGAACACAGAGACGAAAGCTACTCCGAGTGGGACCAGTGGCCAGACCTCACTGTCTGGACTCACACATGTGGCCCTGACTGGTCTGAAGAACTGACTACTTTCAAACTGTTGAAAAAGCCATCCAAGTCTTTCAACGGATGAACTCTAAATAAAACAAAAATACTTCGTAACAAGAAAAATGGAAAGTTGCACATATATTGTGTTTACACATTACGGAGCTCTCTCGTCTGAGGTTAAGGACCAGCCACCCAAGTCATGGAACAGCCCGGGCGTGGCCCTCACCAAGTCTCTGGACCGCACCCTTCCCAGCTTCTCAGGAGCGGGGAGCCAGTTTAGAAACACGCCCAAATCTGTGGGATGAGTTACACTTAATAACTGTCACTCTCAACTTTCAGGAAAAGCTCATGGGCGCAAACAGGTGGGAATTCCAAAGGCATATCCAGCTCGTCTGGTGCCACTGCGGCCCCGAGCCCTGAAGGAGCTCACTTATGTTTCATCTGCAGCCAAATGCTTCCCTTACTTGTCTACCACGAGTAGGTATGACCTGTTACGAAGGAAAACATTCTTTTTTCACTAACATACCCCAGATCAGTAACCCTCAGGGATTTTATGAACCCTGGAAAGACTCAAGATGAGGCCGCTGCTGTCCCCGTGTGGTGGCCACCTCCAGGAACCGATCTGCCTGGAAGGAAAGACACTGGCTGGAAACAAAACTAGGTTCAAAATCTGCTTCCCAAGGGCCAGCCTCCTTAGACGTGTGACCCCTGATGCGGCTTAGCGCCAGGCCTGGGTCTCTCCACGCTACCAAACTGTTCACAAAACACCTGCCACGTGCCAGGCCAAGGACCTTTCAGACACTGGGACAAGTAACCATGCCAAACGATCAGAGCAAATTCCCACCTGCCTGCCAGACACTGTGACTTCAGCCCATTTGCCCCCAAGCCGCCGGGGGGTGGGCAGACAGGCAGGTCTTCTGCTGGAGGCCCCGCTGGACGCTTCTGCTGTGACACTAGCTGTCCCAAGCATCACCCCCCCCCCCCGCCTCCAGAGGTCTGGGTTGGAGGGAGCAGACGGAATGGGTATGGCGCCGCGTGGGGGGGCTGTCCCCACAGGATCAGAGGCAAGAAACCCAGCCCTTCTGCACCAGGGGCTGCCTGTCGTCCACTGAGATGAACAAAGCCAGGGGCTGCTGGGCACGTCTGAGAGCAGGACACCCGACAACGGACGAGAGAGCGCCTGTCCTCGGCCAGCACCCTGCACGCCCCGCAGGGCTGGCCAAGCCCTCACGTGTCTTGCGGAAGGCGGAGTGTCCGCACAGTTCTCTTCCGACAGCGCCCTTCATCACCAGGTGATGCGCAGTGGACAGAGAAGAGCTGTGATGCACGCCGTTTGCAGCTACGATACTTGAACATACCAGTGATCGACATGGCTGAACTTAAGGGAAGGAAAAAATACAGTGAACTCCGGCTGAAGAGGCAGGCTCTTTCGCACGAAGGACTTTGTTTGTCACACGCTGTTGTTGTCCTGTTCTTCATGGACCAAGCAAATTTTGTCGTTCAGATACCCAACCTTGTGTTCAAACATCTAGGGTCTCCCAGGCATAACGGAATAGAGACGGTGGAAACTCCTCTCATAGCAGCACGAACACACGCCCACGGCCAAGGAGACCGGACGGGGCCTGAGCGCCAGCACCAACCACTTTCTGTCAAGGAAGAGGGGTCCTGAATGGCAGAGGTGTCACTGGTGAAAGGGCAAACGCAGCTCTGAGCTGCCAGGCGCAGTGGCCCCGGGAGGACCCCACCTCCCAGCCCTGGTCCGTGGGAATCTCCACGTCCGTGACATCCGGCGGGACCCCCGGCAGCTCCAGGCGAAGGGCCCGAGAGTCCGCGTTCCAGGACTGGGGGCCTGTCGGGGCACCAGAGACCACCCCACGTGCCACCGCGGAAGCCAGTCATCACTTGACGTTCACAGTTTGTCCGCCACCAGCTAAGGAGGGTTAGGGCAGCGAGGAAGCGTGCAGGCTGTGGAAAGGCAGAGGCGTCTAACAGCTGCCCAGGCTGCCCCACGTGGGCAGGAGAGCAGGACCTCCAGCTTCTCTCCAAGGGGGAGGCCCCACAGCACTCAGCCCCGCGAGCAGGCGCGACGTCTGTCCTGCTCGCAGGCAGCGCACAGCAGCGTCAGCCGCACTTTGGCCTGACAGGCATTATCCCCGATTCAGGATCTTTTATTCTCTCGCCGAGTCCTCACGCCTGCCTTTTGAGAGACACCCTCAGCGTCCTCTTTTCGTCGAGGGTACCGAGTCCCAGAACAGCTAATACTTGTTCAAGGCCGCACAGCTGCTAAGTGCTGGGGCTCCACAGTGCTTCCAGCTCAACTCAGAGTATCTGATAACACTCAGGGGCTTTGGGCCTCTGAGGTTTTAAAAAAGTCACTTCAAAATCAAAACCTGTGAGACCAGAAATCGACACCGACCCAGCCACACGGACAGTCGCGTCTGCACACGCACCTCGCTGAAGAGACTTCCGGTGACGTAGGAGACCCAGAGCTTCCAGAAGTTGGGCAGCTGACTCAAGACAAGCTTGGTCAGTTTTTCAACAAAGGCCACCCGGTGCGGGGTCCTGTCCCTCCACGCTGCGGGGAAGAGTAAAGCACTATTAGCAACGCCAAGTCGAGAACCATGATCTGCCGCAGCAGCCTGCTGCTCCCCGCCTAGAGCTCGCCCCCGTCCGCCCCCACGGCCAGCGCTGAGGGCCTGGAGGGTGCCCAGGAAGCAGGGGCTGCACTCCTGTGGGCGGGGGCTTCCCAACCTCGCTGTCCCCACGCTGCTGTTTTTCTCCTCAAGAAGCCAGGCTACAGGCTGCCCCATGGCCAGTAGCCAACCTCGAGGCTGAGAGCAACCCGTCAGAAACGTACCACCCACCCCACATGCTGGGAATTCCGTAAGGAATCGAGTTATCACAAAGAAGCATACTCAAGCACAGTCATGTCGTGAAAACCTCCTCCCACGACAAAGAGATCTAAGAAAAAATAACACACTTCGCCTCCTGGGATACATGTGGTTAAATGCAGCTCCCGCGGGAAGTGGGAAGCGAAGCCTGCAGACGTCCCATCCACGGGAGTGAGGGTGCACGGTGAAGCCGGGGGCTTAAGCACCCCCAGCCTCTCTGTCCTCTGGGCTGCTCCTCCCTCCGCGCCTGCTTCCTGGCCCCCACGGCCTGCCGGCACCCAGGCCAGGTCAGGGCGGGACCCACCTCCCTGCGTCAGCACCGGCTTCCCTTCGAACACGCCGAGGCCAAAGCTTTGTTACTATTACTCTTCTTGATGTTCTAGTGGGGGGAGGGGATTTTACTTACTTCAAAAGGTTTAATAGTTTTCTCAGCAGACAATAAATATATGGTCAGAAGAAAATGTGCAGGATGTGAGTGAGAGGCCCACCCGCCGCCCGTATCCCCCCCCCCCCACCTCGCAGGGTGGCCAGGTGGAGCTGCGGGCACTCAGTCATCGCGGCCCCCAGAACACGGCGCCTGCAGCTCCTGCGCAGGGATGGAGAGCACTTCTGAGTTTCAGGTTCCAGTCTGACCTTTCTGTCACTAGTAGATGCCTTACACTTACGTGTGTGCGCGTGGAACGAGTCCTCTCCTCCAGCCCTTCTGAATCTCCCCATTCTAAGTCTACGACACCCAGTTCTGATCAGCATAACTCAAGATGACTTTGCACTTTCTCTTCTGACTCCAGCGTGTCCTGGTCAGTTCCCACCTGCTCCGTCACGGACAGAGCGCCTCCGGGAGGCACCTCCCAGGGCCAGTCGGAAGAATCAGGGGACCCGGCAGGGATATCCAACACAGCTCAGCAGCAATCAGGACGCAGGCTTTCTCTGGATCACAAAGTTCTGCTTTGGTCACAAAGTCACTGAGCTCCCTCAGCGTTACTCACCCCTACTGCTCTGCAAGCGCCCCTTCATGCTGCTCCAGCCTCCAGCCATCATCTCAGAGGAGCTGAACCTGACTTACTTTCCTGAACCTCCGGCCCCGAACAGCCCGAAGACGGGGGAAAATACACAGACACGGGACATGAGGCAGCACAGGACTGCGTCCCCCGCGAGGGAAACGCGCTCCGGGTTTCTGCCTGCGGAGAGGGGCCCACGCAAAGCTCTCTGAGTTGGAAGAAGGAGTTCAAGGAGGTGGGTGAGCAGACGCTGCAGGGAGAGTTCTGGAAAGGACGGAGGAACTGTGTGGGGAAAAGCCCCAAGGATCTGGCACAGAGGCGCTCGGGGCAGCAGAGGGTGCTGTCCTCCTCAGCGACCCCCCGGGACACTCAGGAGCAGGGCTCCAGACTCCCCGGCTCCAGCTGCTTAACCAAGGCCCCAAACGGATCAAACTCACTGCAAGTAACTCTTAAAACAAGTCCTGCACTCTTTGAAGGAAAGCAGCAAACCCAGACACTCCACACAGTGTCTGCGGAACAAAACACGACCAGCTGAGCCAAGGGCGGGGAAGGAGACCCGTAATCCAAAATCAGGGAGGAAGTCTGTCAGGAGTAACAGACCCACCAGTGACAGGTTAGCGTCAACCCAAAGGGACAGTGTTCAAGTAAAGGAAAACATGAAAATAATGAGAGAAAGTGAAGATAACTAAAAGAACCAAATGGAACTTCGAGATGAAAAATAACGTATCTGAAACCTTTAGCTTAGACACTGCAGACAGAAGACCAGAGAAGCTGAAGTCTTGGCAATTAACTCCACAGCGAATCAGGGAGTGAAAAAATGCGGGTGGGGAACAGGTCCTCGTCTGCGGGGCAGTCTCCTGTCTCACACACACGCAGCTGGGGTTCCAGGAGAGGATGTGGAGCAGAAAAATAGCTGATGCAATGACAGCCCCAAATCTTCTGAATCTGATGACTCCTTCCAGAACCGGGCAGGGAGGGGTGCCGGGGGGTTTCCACACCTCCCGTATTACCCCACTCGTGAGAGGAAGGAAGCCTTTTTCTGGGCCTCAGATGGGCTGCACTCCAGGCTCAGACCCTGGCTGCGTCTGGACCCTGTTCCCCGATGGACAGGAGCAAGCAGCTCTGCTCTTTCTGGTGCTGAGACTGGCGTTGGGGGCTGGGTGGAGAAGGGGACAGACGAGAAGAAGGAAGACTGACAGCTACGAACGCCCCCCACTGAGCACACATGAGGCATCTGACTTTAAGCCGTGCTTACGACGGACATTTATTCACATGTATTCATGCAACCTAGGGAAGATCGCTACTCCAGTACTTAAAAGAGTAACGTGAAACGTGGTGAAATAAACTGAACATGAAGGGAAGTATTTCTCTGACCGTGTCTGCACTCCTCAGGTGTGTCACTGACGTCACAGGGCCCAGTGGCCTGCAGCGCCTAGCCGGAACACTGACGCGTTCGCAGCCGACGCCTCCTGTGTCTCGCGCAGGGAGGATGCACACGGCAGATGAAGGGTTAAGAAGCGCGGCGACTACAACCTGAGCTGCTCCAGCTCAGGAAAATGACTAGCAATTAATTTCTGATTAATGAACAACCAACCTTTCTTTCCAAACCAAATTCTAAAATTCACTAAAAAGGCGCCTACTAGTCTTCTGTACTGACTACACAAATTAACTTCTGTTACAACTTTCACCCTGAAGTAGTTCTCATGAAACTTTTTCTGTAGTACGTTAAAAAAAATTCAACTGCAGAAAAAATAAAGACTAGACTTTAACCAAATATGTTGAGTAAACACTGACCTGTGCCCAGTGATTTTTTTTAATGGCACTTCCTTAATGTACAACGTAAAATGCACTTAACCATTTAAACTTCATTACCAGGTGGCTACTGAGTGAGCAGGAGACGTGGCGGTGGGTCATGCCCAGCAGCAGCAACTCGGCTGCTGGCGGGCTTTTCCAAGAGGAAGCGCTAGCACCTGCTGGAGGACAGACCTCAGAGAAGAGCGGGGGACACTTACTGTCATCGCGACCCGGCTGAGAGCTGCTGCCCCGCTTCAGCGACGCCGTCTGGCCCAGGTGACCCAGCACAGAGGGCCGCGAGTCCCCGTCCAGCTCCAGCGCAGCGCCGTGCAGGCCTGGCGACCCTGGAAGAGACAGGCGCCGTTTCTAGCTTCTGCACAGAAGCCCACGCGGTGACTTACTGAGCTGCTTCTCTGAGTTGTTTCTTGCTCAACCGTCCTAGTCCTTTAAATCAGGCATTTACCAAAGTAAAATCAGGAATATTCTCTGACTAGCTTTTGCAAGTCAGCCCCACCATGACAGACTTAGGGGGCTCAACTGGTCACTCCGGCTTCACAAACAGACAAACCGTGCAGGGAACTTTCGAGTCACTTCAGAATGAATGTTCAGCAAAACTGGGGGAGGGGATTCTATAAACGTAAAAATCAGGATGAAAAATCATCTTCTGAAAAGCAGCTTGGCACTTGGAAAGGAGGTTACGGAGCTCTGACTCTCTCTGGTTAGCAGACTTACATCCCTGACTTCTCCCTTAAAAGTTAAATCTCCAAGTGCCGTGCTTTCCTTCCCTGGGATGTGGGGTTTGATTCCCTATTTCTACTCCTGATGTCAGCCACCTAGTTTGGGTCCTTTTCACCCCAAAATGTTAATATTCCAGAAGCCTAGCATTTCCCTACTGTCAAGAAACGCTCTTCACTGCTCAGGATTAACAGCACTGAAATCTGCTTTTTCGATTCTCGCCTCAGAAGGCTTCAGAAAACCCTCAGAACTCCAGCCCAAACTGTCTAAGAACAGGAGACACTTTTTCTAAAAGGGTTCTGCAGAGCCACCAGGACTGGAACCCCACGCTGCTAACCCAGTTAGTGAGACGCTGGCCTTACGGGCAGCACTGGCCTTGTCAGCGGCAGAGGCGCCAGGACCAGCACGCTGAGCTCTGCAGCAGAGCTCCCAAGATCGCCACACCTGCACTCAGTACACTCGGACGACAGAGCAGCCATGCACAGAGGACACGGCGAAACCACGGCTCCCGTCCCCTGCCCCCCACTTCCTGCTCGCCGCATCCCCCCTCCCGCCCCTGTGAACACCAGCCTTAAAACTCGCACCTCAGCTTCCCTGAGGCCCTCCCTGCTGCTCCAGGGCCACCTGCCCCCTCTGCCCTCCGACCTTAGGGAGAAAGAACACAGCTTAGCTGGCCTGCTGCCTGCTGCCTGCTGCCCGTTGGCGGTTTCAATGAGAATTCGACCTGCTTGGGGCAAAGGACCAACTATTACATCTCTGTCCACAGCCATTGGACCTTCTGCAAATAACTCCCACAAAATAGATCAAGTGACTGACACTAAAGTGTCCAATAAGAACTCGATTCCTGTTTTACAACTTGTTAGCACATTAGAAGCTTATAGATTCGTCTCCAGGTGCAAAAGGTGAAACCCATTTAAAAAATAATAATTTTATGCCACTGACAATGTCAGTTATTCAGTAACATAGACAGGTCTTCCCGAACCCCTCCACGCGCCAGGAATGAGGTGACAGGTAACGGGCAAGGGCCTGCTCTTGGGTGCTTACATCCTGGTGGTGGAGGCAGAAAATAAAGACACAAACAAAACACAATGCACAGTGCCATGGAGGGGATGCTCTCGAGGGCTCTCCCCAGCACCTGCACGAGTCCTGCCGCAGAAACAGACACTAGACCGCCTGAACAGAGCTCTCAGCGGAACAGAATCCCAGACGCCGGCTGTGTCCCAGCTGCGGGGCTGAATGCTTTATTTGCACGCACTTCTACTCTGGGAAACACTAAACCTAAGACTTACACAATGCAGTGTTTTAAAACAGGAAGAAAAATGACAGAAGTAAGAAAATGCAAACGTGAAGAAATGATGTTTTTATAACTGGTTTTTCCTACATCAAGGAGGAGTTTGCACGTGAAAGCTTTAGTGATTCACGACACTCTCTGCTGAAGTCTGCAGCCACTACTGCTGTCAGCTGTAGAACCAGGAGACAGGGAGGCCCCAGATACCTGACATGCTTTAAAAGGACACGCAAGGGTGTCCAACTCCGTGCCACATTAAACATTTACATAAAACCTTACAATTTATGTGAACACTTATCGTAGAAGGTGCCAGGAGAGAGCGCTTCAATTTAAAATGTTCCTCCGAAGGTTCTGATGAAGAAGGAGGCCCTTCCCAGTTCTCTAAACATGCACTGTTCCTGTCTTCTGTGAGAGCTGCTGGCCGACACACCTCAAAGCAAGTGAGCAGCGCACCGCGAGTACTCGGAGGCGCTGCCTGTCTGACGCTGACTGGAGGAGCAGCGTGCGGGGAAGCCAGGCGTGCCCCGCGCGGAGGACGGAGGATGGAGGACCCGGCGGCAGGGACAGGGGAGGTGGGGACACCCGGCCACCGCCCTCCTGCTCCTGCGGTGCCAGCCACGCCCTTTCTTCTGTTTAGATCAGCTCCTATCGTCACGCGCTCATGCTGGCAGATAAACACTCAGGAGAAAAACTGTTTAAAAATCTCCAGAAAATAAACTTGATAAAAGAACATTCCGAGTGTATGACCTCATTATAAATTTTAGTAAAATATTAAATACGCGTATAACAACATATTCACTGCCCTTTAAACACAGAAAATGTGTGTAGTTCTGCAGAAAACTCAGCGAGTCTGCTGCTGGTTTCCTCAGGGAGGCCAGGACCTACTCTGGGCCCCGGCGTCAGCTGACCCCACACTGTGGGAGCACTAGTTAGTTATGTGTTACCCCCACTGTTATCTACAGAAAAGGTCACAGCTGCCTTGTTTATATATCAAGAAAAAATATACTTTGGCTATACTGTGTAAATTCACCAAACTGTACATAAATTTAAAACACAGTTTATAGGCTTGAGTTGAAAACACAGCCTTTCTATATCGTAAGGCCATTGGATAAACATTTTTCTTTCAGCAAGTAATTACTCTCATAATCTGCTCAATGTCTGAAGCAACTGAAAGCAGGTGCTCAGCTCAGTGTCTATTCCTAATATTCTCCCTCTAAGAGCCGCCCTGCGAAGGTCCAGAGCGCTTTTCAGGTGCCACACGTCACCTCTGAGTTTTCCAAGGGACCTCGAGCCACACGCAAAGGCACCTCCTCCAGCTGCGTGCGTCCTTTGGAAGGAAGGCCTTGTGAAGTGCAGCTGAGAGCAGACGGACTCCTCCCGGGGCTAGAGTCACAGCCAGCACCTGTTTTAAGAGCTAAACTCATTTTCAGAGCAAAGGAAAAAACACCTCTGAAGACTACCTTTAAGACCCCTGTTGAGAATGTCGGCAGGGGGTTAAGCCACAGGCGTTCCTGGCAGGAAACCTCAAGACTTAGTCTAACTTTGGCCCCATTTCACAGGAATTTTAAGAGATGAATTCTAAGAACTACCTCTTCTAAGGTGGTAGCTTCCCACGGGGAAGAGAAGCCACGTGGTGAATCAGCTCAGGCTCTTCCAAAAGCATTTGTGCTTTCAAGATGAGTTTTTAAAATGTTCATCTTTATTGTTTTTTCCCCATCTTTGTCCCCCTTTAGAAAAACCAAAAGACCACCTCTGGGCTGCAGAGAACTTCCACGGTGGAGGGCGCAGGGTGGGCTGTATGTCCTGGTGTCTCCCAGGAGGCACCAGCCACCCGGCCCCCGCGGCACTACCAGAGAAGACCCAGCGCAGCGCTCCCAGGACGTGACCGTCTGCCCCGCCCCTGCGGACAGACGCTTCCTGCGTCTGTGCTGGAACCGATCCCAGAAAAATGGGGCTTTTTTATGCAGGACTTCCCAGAAACACAAGGGCCGCCTCCACCAGCATCACTGCCTTGTGTCTCCTGTGCACTGAGTGTCAGTGTCTTTGACAGGACACTGGGGACACTACACTGCTCCTGAATCTGACAAGCAGTGAACACCTGCCAGTGCTAAGAAAGTGCTGATAACATTTTAGGTGATGACCATGGTATCTGGTCACCATTTTCAGAAAGCATGTTTGTCTTTGGAAATCACATACTGAGATGATTATGGATAAAATGCTGTGACCTGCTTCACAAGTAATTCAGGGCAGTGGGACACAGGAGAGGGGATGGGTGAACAAGACTGCTGAAACTGGCGGGTACACGTGAGGCTGTGGTACCACCCTTGGTGCTTTTAAGTATGTCTGGAATTCTCCAAAATGCAGTAATAAACACTCCTTCCGATGTGAGCTCAAAGTAACACACCAAACTTCCAATCAAGAGGCCCCCTCCTCGTCAGGACTGGGTGGGTATGCCAGTCTGAGTGGCTGAGGCGGCCGGCAACAGGGGAGCCGAACGTCAGTGGACGATCAGACCGTAACCTGCAGCTCTGCTGGTGGATTTAGGAGACTCGCATTGTATTCTCATGGAATCTCGTAGGGTACGTTCAAAGAGGGAGAAACTATTTTCAGTTCCTAATGAAAAAGACCACTTCTGAAAGTAACTTTAGGCAAAGGATCCATTTAACGCACATTCCTCCAGTTACTTCACAGCTGGAGCAACTTCGGCAGCAAGCTTGGTCAGAGGGAGGGAAGAGGCAGGCCTCCGACCACACAGCCGCAAGCGTCTTTTCCCCAGAAACACTGGTGCTCAGCAGCCCCGGATGCACACACGACATCAAGGTGACAGAGGAATCCACCAGGTAAAGTGTGCCTCCACTTTCCTCCAAGAAAGAGTCAGACCTTTAACAACGGAATACTGGTTATCAGATCCTCCAGGTGTGGATGTGACAGTAAGATAAGTGAAATTTCCTGGAACTTCTCCAGTTTCAAATGGCCTATATGTTGTCTCCATAAATTACACACACTTTCCAGAAATTCAAATATTTTCAAAACCAAACTACCCAGTCAACTGTTTCCTGTAAGCCTACGTAGGGGGCCCCTGATGGACCTCGGATCCTGCCACCATGAGCACCAGCCCCTTCAGGGGAGCGGTGTGGGTGGGAGGCACTTACTGAGCACCCAGTGGGGTTTGGACCATGTCTCTTGACTCTCCATCTGGAAACCTGACACTCCTCAGCTAGACTCAGCGGGAACATCGCCTCCTCTAGGAACCCCCCCAGGCCTCTCTGGCTACGCAGACGGGGGCAGGGCTCTCTACTCCACGCAGACTAGTGCTTGTTACGTTCACTCACGTGACGAGAAGATACCTATGCCGTTCTTAAGTCTATGTCTCTCCCACCAGACCACGGGCTCTGAAGGTCGGAGACCACAGCGGCTTTGCTCACCACTGCACGTCGGTCCCTCGGACACCTCCACCACGCTGGCCACCAGTCCTGGCTGTCCCTGAGTCACCTGGGAAATCTAAGAGGCACTGATGCATGGACTCCACCACTGGAAATTCTAGTATGATCCGAAGGATGGGGAGGAGGCTGGGGGTTGACAGCTTTAAGAGCACTCAGGGGACTGCGGCGGGCAGTGAGGCAGTGTCCTGTCCAGCAGACAGGACGTGAGGCCCTGCAGGTCCCCAAGACCTCAGTCCATGTACGTCACCCGATGTCACTTCACTCCCTCAGACTGTAGAACAATTGATAACAAGAATCTGGATGCGGCATCAGAAAGGGGCATCTGGGTTTTCCTGAACATTGAAACAAGAAGAGAACAGGCTCACGCTGGAATGCACCTGGATCCAGGCCAGCGGACTCACGACGAGGCTGAGCCGCAGGTGAGGCCACGCCCTGCTACGCCCCGGGCCGGGGCCGCGCTCGCACTGCTGGGCTTTGCAGGTGAGGCCGGGCCCCCGCCGCACCCTGGGCCGGGGCCGCGCTCGCACTGCTGGGCTTTCTCCTCCTGGGGCCCCGGAAGCGTCCCAGGCCTTACTGAGCAATCCACCTGTGCTCTCCGGCCACCGACACCGCACTTGCCAAGCTCACTTACAGCCGCGGTGCAGGTCTAAAGGACCACTCTCTGTCTGGCTCTCCACCTCAAAACCCTTGCCGGCTCTGCTTCCCCTCCTGGCCCCGGCCCGCCTTCCCCTCCTCCTCTGCAGCCTTCCCCTCCACCAGCCCTATAAATACCCCTGGGGTTCTGGCCTACATCTTCTCCCCTGTTCTTCCTGGGTGACCACGCGCTCTCTAAATTCAACCACCTGCATGGCAGCCAACTGCAAACCAACCGTCTGGGGAAAAGGGAACACCATCTGCCCCTCGACGCTCCCTCACCAGGAACCACCAACCCAGTACCACCATGTTCTGAGAGTGCAGGCCCTGAGGAGCTCTGGAAGCAGCTCCTGCTCCCCTGCCGCGGCCCCGTGCCGTCCTGTGTCCCGGCCTGGCCTCCTCCTGTCCGCTCACTGGAGAAGTAGAGTCGTCCTTCCCTTCTGGGTAAGTTCGGACCCTGCACCGAGCCCGTCCAGGCCTGGCCGCCTCTCCCCCCACACCCACCTCAGGGCCTCTCTGCAGTCGGCCCGGGGATGCGTCCCCCGTCGGGGTCTCAGCTTGTGCGCAGCCCCCATGAGAAGCGCCCCAAACCAGCCCCACTGCGCCCTCCTCCCTCAGAACCTGACTCCTCCCTGGGTGCGGCCACAGCCTGGGGCGAGAGCGGGACTGTGTCCCCCTGGACAGCCCGGTGCCGGGGGCCCAGCGGGATCATGGCGTATTTGTCTTTGCTGAGACGACTGTGGCCGTTTCTCAACATCCAGTTGCTTCCCACAAGAGTTTAACGGCTCCCCAAGTCAAACCTTCATCCACACTGCCAGGTGGCCCTAGGCCAGGCACACGGAAGGGCTCTCCCTCCCTGTTCGGGGACCCACTCAGGTGTGCGGCTACCCGGCGAGGGGGGCTTGCCTCTGAGGTCCGGCAGGCAGCCCTCTCTACAGTGGGCCATGAGCTGGAGGATCCACCGGTGCTGGGCTCCGATGCACTGCCACGCAGGGTCGCCCGGGGCGTGGAGGTCGCTCAGGTACCTGGAACAGCAAGGACAGGCTGAGCGCGTGGCTCCTGCCACTCAGCCAGGACGAGGCCAAAGGAAAGCCAGCATGAGTGACAGTCATTCCTTTTTAAGGAACCTGAACTCCGTCAACTAGGAGGCCCTGCCAGCGCCCGTCTTCAGTGCTCACCCTGCACGGAACACGCTTCAGGTTCTCTCGTGCAATTAACAAACAACAAAACTGCATTAAAAAACCAGAACTTTATAAACAGACAACCAAGAGGACAAGACACCTGCCAGGGTCCCAGGTCCTCGGCAAGAGCTCCCCCATGTCACACAGAAAGGACAGGCGGGAGCCGCAGGCGACTCGGCGGCATTTCCGTTCCTCTCTGGTGTGAGATCGGCCACCAGGTGGCAGTGTGCCCCTGCATCCCACACAGCCCAGGCCTCCGTGCTGCGAGGGGGTCTGGTGGCAGCAAACACGGACCTGAGGTCCAGACTCCAGTTCAGAAGAAAACATTCCTCTAGAAGATGCAGTATAGATGGGCATTTTTCTTACTTTAAAATAGTTCTTAAAATATTTAAAGTCTCTGTATAATATCCAAACCCGGACAGACAATTTCAGTTTCACGGATTTCAGCTGAAAATTTTCTGCTAAATATTACTCAAAACTCAGCCCTCATGAAACACATAAATATGACAAGGCTAAACACAATTAAATAAACTTCAAAAGCTGGATTTATTGTCTGAAAATTACTCTTAAACCACAGCGGTCTGTTGTCTAGCGGTCAAAGTCTTGCTCAAGGACACGTGCTAATTAGCGGCCACACGCTGTGACGGCTCATCACCCAGCTTCTCCAGGACCCGGCACCTCCTCACTCGACTTCTCAGTCAGCAGCTACTTGCAGGAGGAGCACTGGGTGACAAGCCAGCAATAAACAAAGCACCGAGCAGAGAGCTGGCACCCACTCGGAACCGTCCACCTGCCCCGCCTCCCTCCGCAGGCCGACAGGGAGCTGGCGCCCGTGGGGCCTCCCTCCGCCGCCGCCGGGGGAGTCAAGTCAACCACTGTGGCCCCAGCAGGAGGCCACAGGTGGACAGGTGCCGTGCTGCTGGCACGAAACCCAGCCTGACTCTGCCTCGCACGCAGGCCTCCTCTGGAACATAAGTAAGGCAAACAGCACACAGTGCCTAGGTTTATCCCCCTGCTGGGGCATCTGCCAGGGCCTTCTGCTCAGGCGGACCCGCTCTGCCCACAAAGACCCCTGAAGCAGCACCCCCGGACGCTGCCACGCGCACGGTGGCCTCAGACCTGCAGCTGTGGCGCCGCGCGGAGCGTCCTTCCAGGGAGGCTGCCTCCTCTCGGTCTCTGCGCTGCCAAGCGGGCCCAGAGGGCCTGTCGCACGGGCCCCTTCTCCCACACGACAGCAAGAGGGCTTTCTAACATCCCGAGTCTCCTCAGCATGTTGACTAGGTCCCCGCAGAATTTAGTCACAGCCGTCTTTCCATCGTCTCATTAATGGGCATTACGTCAGAAGAGCTTTATGAAGAAGGGTATGCCTGTTGTCTCGGAAGTCCTACGGTCTCAGGTTGTCCCAGTGGTGCCCGTCCTGCCTTGGTGCAGGGACCTGACCTACTCCCTTCCGTGGAGTCCACTACGTTGACTCTGACTGTTACTTTCCTCAAGCATCCCCACTCCCTCTCAAGACCAGAAGCTTTCAGAATGTTCTCCGCTGTCGAGCCACGGCTGCCCCAGGGGCCTGGCGACCCTCCCGCCCGTGTGCCCTCTGTGGACACCAGTCTGGGAGCCCTGCCTGCCCTGCGGGGCGTGGAAGGCGTGAGGCTGCTTTTCCTCCTCCAACGGGCAGGCTTTTCTGGCCCCTCCAGTGTGAGCGCTCCCGGAGGTATCAGCACACACAGGATTCTGGTGTCCTCACTGGGTATCCCTGAGTTTCCGCCCTTTCACCATTCCATCCGCCTCCCAACTTCCCCCAGAATGAGCTTTAGGAGTACACGCCGTATCCAGTACCGCCTGGATGCGTGTCACACATCAACATCCTTGCAGAAGGGTTACCTTATGTAACGTTTCTGGTCATGTAAGGTCGACGGCGTCTCAAGCAACTTATCCAGAAGTAATTCTCTCAAAGCTTCAATCCGCATTTCTACTTCAGCATAGTCTATTCAAGAAGGAAAGAATGACAACTTTAAAGTCAAATTACAGAAAGCAGAACTGTGGTTGCCTCCGTGTAGTCTGGCTGGCTGAGAAGGGGCCCAGGGGACCTTCTGGGGTGGTGAGAACACCCTGTCCTGGGTGTGGGCCCAAGGGCGTGAGCACCTGGCAGGCTCGCTGACCTGTGACGTGAAGTCTGTGCACTTCACTGCCCATAAATCTACCGCAATAAAAGAAAAATTAAGCTCTCCGAGCCCTCGCAGACCTCACTTACAAACATAATCACGCCCTGTGCCCTTTCTCTCGGCCCAGAAGGCACTCCTACAGGGCATTTTAGGCTTTTCTCTCTCCTGTGACTCTGGCCTCAGAGATGATGTGAAAAGTTGTTCAGTTTACTTTAACGTAGAGCTAGGGTTCATAAACATGTTGGCCTTTCTGAAGAGGGAAGATTAAAATGTAGTTTCTGTCTCTACAAAATATCTGTAATTAATTCTTTCCAGCAAAAAAGACCTCTTAATTGCATCGTGATTAACAAGCGGCAAAGAACGCCCAAGACTAAGCTACCCCACGGCTTTCACTCCGTCTCAGTGAGAAAAGCCATCGTGTTACTTCTGAAGTGACCGCTTCCCACTTTAGAAAGAGCACCATGTAAACAAAAACTAAAACGCATAGAACATTCTTCACAGAATACATTCCACATTCTTCCTATTACAATGAAGCAGAAAAATCTAACAGTAATAAACAAATCTTACATTTCTTGAAAACTTGCACCTCTGTTTTCCCAAAAAGAGACTTGGCCTTTTCATAATCGTTAATAACCACATCATAATCACCCTGTAAAATAAAGAAACATTTTGGAGACTGTCAGTAAAGTTAACGAAGAAATCTGGCTGAGATAAAAACATCTTAACAACTCTTTAAAACCGCTGGCACCTACGACCACGGGCATGTGGACCCGCGCCCACCTTCTGAATGTTCCTCTCAATGTTCAGAGGGAGGTTGAAGAGGAACTTGAACCGCTGCAGCACGTTGAGGGCGTTCCTGGTGGAGTCGGCCTTGTCCTTCCGCCCTAGGACTTCTTGAAACAACGTGTCCGCCGTGTTACTTGCTCCTATTTTAAAAGGACAAAAAGAAACTTAGATAAAAAGTTATTTTAATCTGAAAATGTGTAACTGGGCGAAAGAAACAAAACGTCAGACTGCTACTGTACTTGACGTTAAAACTCAACAGACTTTTCCGAAAGTCAGCATTATCGCAGGTCTTCTATGGTCTGCTAAAATGCAACTTCCATTTTGCCTGGTAAGTCTCTTCAATGTTAAGAATGGCATCCAATTAAGAATAACCATGCTCACCAGGCCCAAATAAACTCTCCAATGTGAGCCTACGTTTATTTTAGCCGCTCTCGTAAATTTTACAGTAATCACGGCCCCTTATTTCACTAATTCAGACAATAGGTTAAAACGCACATTCACATATGTGCACACACAAGCAACTAGTTAACTCTCTTGATTCGGTATCTACACATCCATGGCAATAAAAATTAACAGGGAGAAGTTTTTCAGAAAAGTTGTTCAAGAGAAACATGTAGACCCAATCCTATTTCTCGGTAAAATTCTCTATGTAGCAGGCTCAAAATTATACAAGCAATTTAAAATAAACTTTAACACACCATCATGAGCATTTCTTAAATCAGCTGATTCTTATAACGTGATACGCAAACTGTGCATTATATACACACATATATAAACACATATACATTTACCTAACAGACCTCAAACTATATGAATCACTGTAATGAAAGTTCATTTAAAGCAAAGTTTACTGTGTACAAAATAGTTAAGCTTTCTCAACTTATGAATGATTTTTAATTAGCTGCAAGGAAAGGGGAGAAAAAAGATAAACTTCTTTGGCCGTCTGACCACTGCTCATGAAAGTTTCTACATTTTTCTGGTCCAGCGACTGTACTTAAAGCAAAGATGAAGAAACGCCTTCAGTCTCGCTGGGCGGGGGCAGGCTGCACTCCCAGGTCCACACCGTGGGTGGTCGTCTTTGGAACGTAACTTTTATCTAACTGCTGGTTAAATTCTGTTGAAATTTTAAAAGCCTGATATAAAACCTTTGTTTTGTCAAGATAGCTGTTTTCACCACGTGCTATTTAATGTAGAAAACGAAGTTTCTACTAGGAGAAACAAAAATTCCCTTCTTGGCACCAAACCACATCGTGGTGAATAACGAACACTAGAAATCTGATTAGGGCTTAAAGGTATTTTTCTTGGAAGAAAATTATTATTAAGCATTGTTTTTATCATTTAAAAATATAAACTTCATGAATTGAGGCTTCATAAATGAATAGACACGTGAATATTCTTAAAAGTTTGATTACCTACGTGTGCGCTGTGGATGTTAAATCCCCAAGCCCCTTTTTTTGAACAGTGAAGGAATCTGGTGCAAAAGTGTGAGCTCAAAATTAGACTTTTCTCATCTTATTTTAAAGGTAATAAAAGAACACCAACTAATAATTTTAATGCCTCTAAAAAGTGTGAAAATAAGTTCAGGTAGAAAATCCACTTAAAATTAAATCAAATACAGACATTATTTAATGCCAAACATTTACTATGAACTATGAAATTACGGACTATAAAACTATAATTTATTATACAGAAATGGATACACAGAGGATTTTAATTTATGCACAGGAAAACTCTACGTTATGAAATTGTAACTTCTGTCCAGAAATTGTTCTGCTGTGAACTTCACTGCATCACAAGATCTGGGGAGTTCGCAACTCCAGTAACTATGTGATTACGCCCGTTAGTGAAGTAAGGGAGAGCAACGCATCAAGCTTGGTGGCAGCGGGTAAGAGCCAGCATTCGCTGCGGGAGCCTGAGTACAGAGGGCCAGGGCCCTCGGGAGCCGAAGAGCCTCCGCCCGCCCCTCCAGGATGCCCGCCCAGTGCGATGCCGAGCAGCCCTGGGCACGTCCACACCTGAAGGCTGTCCCCCCCTCACAGGGACCGTGACGGTATGGCCTCGGTGACGGCACACTCAGCACCGACAGCAGTGACAGCGGCCCCGGGGCTGGGCCGACAGGGCAATGGCCTTCCCCGCCGTGTCAGCCGGGACAACATGGAGGGTCCTGCAGGCTCCGGGCCACGTGCAAGCAGAAACAGACAGACGTTGCTCATCACCCAGACGCCAGGCCTGGAAGCGCCTCTTGGCAGCAGGTGGGGCCAGGGGTCCGACCTCCAGTGCTGGGTTGCAAAGCTGCTGACGCCGTGACGCTCAGATGCCTCACCACAGAGAAGCGGGGCCGCATGTCGACCACATCTCAATAGAGCTGAGCCAGGCCAGCACCGCATATTCACCAGACTCACACCTGCCACCTGACCTCACGCCCTCACGATGGGAAAAACCACGACTGCCCGGAAGCCAGCGTCTAGAAGGACTAGCCTGTGGTTCTGACGGCGTTGTGTGGCTTCAAGCACGTCCACCGCAGTAAACGCTACGCTCTCTCCTGTCTGTTTCCTGCGCTGCACCTGAGGCAGGACCGCAGGGTGGAGTCCGCTCAATATGAGCCGGGAGGGCTGCGGCAGGGCGCTCCCCCACAGACCCCGACACAACTCACCCCAGGAATACACAAGCCGAATAAGATTTAAGGTGACTGTAGCATGTACGCTTAAACTCACAGCAAAACGAGGGTACCAAGGTCCTGAACAACCTAGTGTGCGTCTCACTTCTCTCAACAGATTCCAGAAAGTGGCCGGGAGGGCAGGTCGTCATCACCAGTCACCAAGCGCCCGCCGCAGAGCCAGGCCTGGCGCTGGGGCTCCACGCCCCACACTGCGTGGACACGGCTGGAATCTCGGCTGAGGGCGGGGGACAAGCCGCCCACCCGGCTCCCAGGAGCATCACTCCCAACTCCTTCCAGCTTGTGTTCAGGACCCCCAGCTCTGTGGCCTGAAACCAACCACAGTGGGAGTTTTACACACGGGGACGCTAACATTATAGGTACCTTTCTCTTTCTTTCTCTTTTGGAATGCCAGTCATTAAACATTTACCAGCATAGCCCTGAGCAGGGGTCAGTTCCCTTTTTACAAACAGGACTCTTACTGACACTCCTTAGTGTTCTAGGTCCTTGGCTTTCTTCTTCTTACTTTACATACAGCACTCAGGAAATCATTCAGTCCTGGTGACTCCCAAGGCTCCATCTCAGATGTGCCCGTCAGCTTCAGACTCGTCCTTGCATGTACCTTCACATACACATACGTAAGCAATACTCTTGAATGACTTCGCCCATCACAGAGGAGGTGCTCGTTCTGAGCCAGGCCACAGACGGAGTCCGGTCTTCCTGGGGGGGAGGACTCAATCCCGCGAGAGCATGCCTGTGACACCCCAGCATCACCCCAGGGGACCGACTGCGTCCCTCTGAAGGGGCCCCGAGGGCAGAGCGGGGGCACATGGCGGGGGGTGTGCACAGGAAAGGAACCCTGAGTCCAGGCAGGCGGCGGGGCTGGCTTTAGCCAAGGACAGCGGAGAAATTGACCCTCAGACCCTCGGCCCACCTGCCCCTGCAAAGAGCTGAGGAGGCAAATGGGAAGAGACGCCATGGGGGAGAAAGACGTCTCAGCATCCAGGGCCCTCCCAGCCCCCACGGAGCGTGGGCGCCCCACACAGCCCACCCTGGCCCTTGCTCCACGCTGGGTCTGCTCCAAGAATTTGTATCAAGTCCTCTAAAATCCTCAAGGTTCAAAAGCACATACCACTTCTTCAGGCATTTAAACTTGCTCTTGTCCCCATGAGACAGGCACCACGTTAGCCCCCGTTTACAGTGCAGGCCACTGAAGCACAGAGGTCCCTCAACTTGCTCCCCGCAGCCCAGCAGGAGGCAGGGGACGGCCATGGTCCGAGCCTTGGGAATCTCACACTCAGCGGGCCCAAACCAGCTTACTTCTGTCCTCTCAGCTCCTCGGCCCCAGACCGGCCCCTCTTCCTCTGGGGGATGCCAGTCAGGAGTTCGTCACGACCACCTCCTTCTCCTTTATCCCACATCTGTCCAGTGACACTGCACCCTCACTCCTCGACGCCGACCCTCCCCCACTGCCTGCACCCGGGGAAGGTCCCCCACAATTCTCCAGTCTCTGTAGAGCTCCCTTCTCACCCATACTCTAGACAGAATGTGACCCCTATTTAAAAGCCGCCCACAGCTCCCCACCGTCTCAGGACGAAGAGAGACTCCAGAAGGCCGGTCACCAGCGGACCCTGCCCACCGCAGCCTCCCTCTG